>NC_056731.1:198969946-198994946 GCF_019279795.1 Protopterus annectens
ATTCAGCAAATGTCGAATTTACAGTGTCAACTTCTGGTTTTCCAAATTACGAATTCGACACAATTTGAAAAACCAGAAGGTGGTGTCACATGCTCACACTGTTAGCATGCACGTTGCCATAATAGCCACATCCTAACAGCAAATTTCCAACAGTTTTGCAAGGGGTCTCCTCCCTCCTGCACCCCCCATGTCAGGGACTACGCTCCCAACACCCCAGAGTATTGTGCATACCAACTCTGAGATCGCACTTCGTTGAGGAAAAGGGTAAATTTCCTGATACCCATTTTAGTGCAGTCTCCACTCAGATTGTCGAACCTATATTACCGAATGAACACTAACATTCGCTAATATAGCTATGACATTTAACAAATCTGTATTACGAAGCTTTGAAAACAAGCATTTTAGTTGCAAAGTTCGAGTAATTGCCGTTCAGTGTTTTGATGGTAAACCTATATATCTATCTATATATATATATATATGTATGTAGTTATAATATACAAAATTTGCACATATCCACACACATGCATTGTATTTAGAACTGTGAGAATAAGAAAAGGGCGAGAGGAGCTCTCGTTTAGAAAAAAATAAAAAATAAAAACAGATATTTTGCAACTGAAAAGTAAATCATGATGCTTACAGTGCTATTTTTATAGTTCCCCTGAAGGTATAAATGTTTAAGTGACTGTTCAATGTTGTGATGAGAAACATCTCCCTTCAGGCATGAAACTTCTCAAGCACAGCATCTGAACTCAGTTACAGTAAAAGGGGGTTTATGAGCATCATATCCTGGAGGAATAGCTTTGCACGGTATCTCTAACTTCAGCATGGCAGGAGTTCTTGAAGACATTTCCGGCAATTTACCAATAATATCTATTGGGGAAAATGTATAACATTTATGTATTACCCTGACTTAAAAAATAAATATAACAGCTAAGAAGGAAAGAGTTTAGAATATGTCACAAGATGCTACATTAGCTTCCTCTCCACCAATAAAATAAAACAAATGACATTTCAGCCTAATGTTAATTCATTGCTTAGAGTTAAAACCTACCAATGTGTTCTAAAAGGGAAACATTAAAATGCAGATATTCTTGCAGTTGGATTACTCTAGTATTGCCCCCTAGGAAGGGAATGACATGGTAATTCTCCCCTTAAACCTTTACATTGCTAGTCATTCTCACCATATCTTCAGCTAAGCTGTAATATCTCTCCAAATGATCATTCATAGTATACAGAAAAAGGACAGAGATAAAGACATATAAGGTTTGATCTTATACATTTATTAAGCAAGCAGGTCCACTGGCCATATTTCCCTTTTCAGGAGAGACCAGGAAACACCGTCTGGTCACGTTACTTACTCAGAGTCACACATTAGGTTAACGAAAATGGAAAGAATCAAACCCTGTACCCTTGACTTCAGGAAGCAGGATGTTAACAGCTCATATCTGTTGTTACAGCATTAAAGAGGTTGTTACAGTCATCCAGATACTCTTAGAATTAGGACAGCTCAGAGGTCATTTCTGCATATTTAGCGCAATTTCCCTAACTGACAAAAAGTTCAGAAATTTAATTAGCGACCATCTACTGGAATAGAAGAATCAGATACTGTTAACAATTTTCAGGGATGACCTAAAATTTTTGTTTGGTGTTGCTATCTTGTCACTGATGCATGAAACATTAAACAGCATTTAAGTGTTCACAAGCAGCCAAATGTCCTTATCAACTACCATTAAAGATAACAAGCACAGTAGCATAGAAAATAAAATGACAAAGACAGCAAGGTGGCAGCAGAAAACATATACTGAAATAAGCTAAGTCAGACTTCAGCTTCTAGAGAGCGTCTTGTTTTTGTAGCAGACAGTAACACAGTGGAAGCTAGAGTGGTTCAGATCCTGATAATTTTTTTTATGCATCATTTTTGCCATCATACTTGATACACTGATCCCAGTATTGGTTATATTGCTGTCTTTTCTGCAACACGTGCCCGTATTTAATTCATTATTGATTTAATTATGTGCTTATCACATACCCATCATCCTCTTAATAAAAGAAATCCAGACAAAGCCTAAAGTAATGGTGGGACAAAGGCCCAAAACAGGGATAGATTTTAAATACTGCTCGTATAAACTTAGAAGGTTGCTAGAATAAAAGATTTTTGTTACAGTGCATGTTATGAAAAATATGAAGTCTGAAACTCAAATGCTTTGTTTAGTGACTTAAATCTTTAGAGGTTTACTGGTAAACCACAAATTTTAGGACAATGAGACTGAAAATATGAGGCAAGGGCAAGAATCTCGACTTTCTGCAAAAATCTGTACAGTTAAGAGTTACCTTTCACTCAAAAGATTTCTTTTTGTTTGTATGCATGCATGTGTTTATTTATTTAATTACTCAAGTATCACTGCCTTTATGCATTTTCCCATTGTTCCAACATTTTATGTAGTATCTCAATGTTCCTGAAGTTGTTATTTTGAACAGTCACTGATGAAGATGTCTGACTGCTTGGGAACACTTAAGTGTCATTTGATATTCCATGTGATAGGTTGTCAGTTAACAGTGTACAAGTACAGGCTGGGAAATGAAATGCACATCAACAGGCTATATTGTGGTTTTTCTCATTCAGACAGCCTCCATCAAATCACAAGAGTTCTTGAGCATGTTATACATAAAAGATATCAAAGCAGTACACCTGCCATCATTCTAAAAAAAGCATGCACTTCACAGTACCAAAGCTGATTCCCCATTCCTCACACAGACACACAGACACACACACACACACACACACACACACACACACACACACACACACACACACACACACACACACACACACACACACACACACGTGTGTGTGTGTGTGTGTGTGTGTGTGTGTGTGTGTATACATGGGTCTACTTCAGAATGTTGAAACCACAGCAGATCAAAGACGACATCATCAAGATGAAATCATAGGTTCATAGGAGTGTACTAGGCTAATGGCCCTGGAGCATTTACAAACCTAGCCCATAGAAGTGCCTTGGCATGGTGCTGCCTGACGTTAGTTCCCAGTGCCTCTATCAAGTAAAGCCACTGGAATGATCCTCGGGGTGAACTTTCTATTTCCCATCCACTCATCAAGATTTCTCTTGAAGAGGGACGGTGAGGTGCTCTGCTTGACATGTATGGGAAGTCTATTCCAGAGCATGGGCAGTCTCTGGGTTATAAACCTGTCCCTCCAGCATGTTCCGTTGATTGTAGTAATGAGGTTGAAATCTCTGGACCATGTGGTGTGGAGGGATTGGGATTTTGTTAGATGCAGCATTTCTAACAGAGCTGGGTTACACATGGCTTTGTAAGTCAAGCAGAGATTGCCTCTTAGCAGACGATATGAGACAGAGAATAGCTAGAGTTTTTTGAGTATGTGCTTATATTCTGATCCTGGTGAGAGTAGGAGCAGAGTGCATTGATTCCTGACTCTTTCTGGTTGGAGAGTGAGTGTCTATGCTTAACATACCTGATTGGTCTGGTTGCTATTCGAGGCATCTACCAAAAAAGGCTACAAGCCTGCAGACCCTTGCATCATCTGGGACAAGACTGTGGATCACCGAACAGGCTGTGTCCTGCTTCTCTTCTTGGGATTGGTGATAAAACTAACTAGTTTTAGCTAGAACTAGCCAGTTTTTTAGTTTCAGCACTCAAAACTGTTTCCTTGTGTTCAGCACTTGCTCAGAACTCGTTGCAATCACTAAATAAATTACAAATTACTACAGCACTCGACTTTCCTCACTTGTCAAGAGGAAAACAGTTCTTAGTACTTAAATTAATAAGCACCTATCCAGGGCTGTCCATAGGTTAGCTCCCGGTGTTTTCTCCTGTCCATCTGATGAATCTGGGCATCTTGGGGCAATGTAGCAATTGCCTCATGTACACTGACAACCCTCTCCTCCTACCACCCAACACTACAACCTGTGAGAGATGCACTTATATAGCCAAACTGGAATCCAAGCTCTCTCCAGCCAATCATGTCATCCCAAGCAGACAGATACTGGATCCACTTAGAATGACACCAGAAACTTAGACAACTGTTGAAGTCAATCATTTTCTTCATGTACTGTGGTATCATTCTGAGAGACAGTAGGATGCTGCTCAGGGCTAGGGTCATACCTGCCTAGGCCGCATAATCAGAAAGCTTCACTATGTCTCTTTTAGTGTAGTCCAGGGAGGTGCATCTCAGGTCATTCACACCCACATGGACAATGACAGAGTCAAACTTGTACTTGTTGTGGCGTGACCTGAGTGCATGTGTTATGTGGTGGATTCTGGCACCTGATAGCTGACTCTTACCTTCTCCTTATTCCACCTAGTGAGTGGGACCTCTGTGTGCCTCACTATTGAGAAACCTATGATTAATGTATTGGGTAAGTTGTTTTGCCTTACAGACTTAGGTTAAGGGGCACACTGAGGTGAGCTATGCATCTTGTGGTTTGGCTGTGTTGTGGTGGTCGAGTGCATTTCTGCCTTGGATGTCTTTGCTGTTTGGATAGGTTTTTAATGAGAGCCACCACTAAGGTGTGTGTGTGTGGTTTGTGCTTTTATGTGAGAGCTGTGATGGTGGGTGTTCTGGAGGGCTATGTGTTCAATGTGGTGTGCTGCAAGTGTTGACCTTCTTCTGTTGTCCAGCTTTTCCAGTCTTGGCTTAAGAGTGCGTGGCTTCCAATTTGGAGATATAAGTGCATCTCTCACAAGTCTGAGCATTGGGAGGTAAGAGGAGAGGGTTGTCTGTGTACATGAGGCAGTTGCTATACTGCCTCAGAATGTCCAGGTTCACTAGGTTAATAGCAGAAAGCACAGGGAACTGTCCTTTAGACATGTTAGGAGGGATGGTCATCATTACTAAGAACCGGAGCTGATCCTTATAGGACGTTTAGTGCTGATAGCACTTATGTGTGCTACAACAATTGCTACAAAAAGCCTGATGAAGTGCTAGGTAAATAAGCTAATTAAAGTGCAAGAGAGAAGAGATCTTGCAAGATCTAAGGGAAACATTGAAAAGCAGAGTTTCTGGCACCGGTAATAGTTTACCTCAGCTTAGCAGTACGGCGCAGCGCATAAACCCGAGCAAACATGGTCTTTTAAACCAGAAAGTTGAAAGGGACTGAAAACTGCCCAAACAGCCAATAAACTACAATTTCTGGGCCAGAAACCACTCCTCTTGTGAGAGATAGGCTACCTAGTGCTTACCACTCTCATGGATAAGCTAGAAGGCTTCCCTCCAACACAGAAAGGTTTGAGGGACTCAGAAACTTACAAAACAGTCCTGGATACAACAAATCTGTATTTGGACTAGAATAGTTACAGAAAAGGCAGGAAACAAACTTTGAACTTTTTAGGTTTTTTTTTTTTGAAGAAAAGCAGTTAAACAGCAATAAAAAAACACTTTAAATGCAGTGCAAACTAGCACACTTGAGTGTGTAGCAATAGCAAGGCAAATACAGTTTAAATAAATGCAATTAAATTAAAAATGACTTAAAACAAGTGCAGGAAGCAGCGAATTCAGAAAAATTAAAAAAAAAAAGCACTTAAAGTCTCCCTTTCTCCTTCTAGTTGCTCTTGTAGTCTGCAGGATGGCAAAACGGGATCCTCAGCGCTTAAAAAAGGGCAGACCCATGCAAACATAGGCTTTTAAACAAGAAAGTTGAAAGGGATTGAAAACTGCCCAAATAGCCAATAAACTACAATTTCTGGGCCAGAAACCACTCCTATTGTGGTATACAGAATACCTAGTGCTTACCACTCCCACTGATAACATCAGAGAAAACTCACATCAATGAAAGACTGGAACAATGAATATCTTTCCAGCGTAAATAACCACTAACACCAAATGTCATGAAAACAAAACCACACCATCCACAACCCACCCATGTGGGGGGATATGCCACCCACACGCCCCAATGTGGGGGGCTGTGCACCCCCTACCTAAATATACCAACTACGACATTGCATTACAGTTGGGAAAAGTTCATCTTATTGGCCAACGGGTTACATACCCTGTGAATACATTCACTGATCCAGTCCTTCGCAGAAATTAGTTTTTACTGACATCTCGTTAATGTCTTTGATCTTCTGGGGTTTTAGATATATATATATATATATATATATATATATATATATATATATATATATATATATATATACACACACACACACACACACACACATATATATATGTATATATATACATACACAGGCTCCATTCTAGTCGTCTATCACTTTATCTAATCACAACTGATATAATGATATGTACATTTTGCCAGTTCTAACTCTGATAATAAGGAAAGTTTATGTCTCCTTTGATCACTGCTATTAGTTTGTTATAGATTTATAGGTAATACTGTAGCTTGCTTTATCACAATGTGATGGATTGCCCAAGCTGGTGACGCACCTTTTTTCCACTGCAACCATGGAGTTGTTACATATAAGTTAGGGGGTAAAGCCCCACTTCAAAAAAATATTTATTTATTTTATTTATGCTGAGTTAGATGAAACATGTTTAAGTAAGAAGTGTTAGATCATTTGTGTTTAGATATTCTGGTTTTAGATCGAATGATGTACATTCATTTGTATATAAACACACACACATTTTATATATATATATATATATATATATATATGTATATACATATACATATATATATATATATATATATATATATATATATATATATATATAGTGAGAAAAAGAGAGAGGGTCATTTGTTTGATCAATGCTTCTTACATTTGTGTACATTACATCAGAATACAATACACCAATATTCTGTTTCATCAGGCTCGGGTTACAGTGGGTGTAAGAAGTTTGCAGTTATCCCCACTGCTGTGTAATATTGGAGTTAGTACATTTTGAAATCTTGATATGTGTGAGGGAAATGGCTTCCACAAGGGGGGCTGCCACAGAGATTTCACACCCTGCAAAAAACATCTATTATTGTTGCTCCTTTTGTGGAATTCTGTGTTACTGTCTAATAGTTGGTATTAAGTCATATCTACTTTTGCACATCTTTGTCCAGTCTCAGGAGTTAACATATTTAGACATCTGAGAGTGTGTGGGGTACAGAGGGCTTGCCTCCAATAAAATGTGCAATTTTAGTTTATTTTGTTGGGCAGGTCCTCAATGGATTGTGAAAACTGCATTTAATCTTTATGTAAGTGCATATTGATTCAGCACAGATGATTTATATGGGGTCTATATCAGAATAACGAAAGTGCATACATGTGACTACATAAAGGCCAACACATAATAAGCAAAACCTGTAAATAGTGAATGGCCACATAATCGATTTTTTTCCTAGCTTCACCCCCACCCCCACAACACCCAATGTGGAGGGCTGTACCCCCCACAGCCCCCTAACTAAATATACCAACTCTGAGATCGCACTATAGCAAAGGAAAGGGCAACTCGTGTAGTTGGCCAACTACTTCCTTGCCCTGTGACATATTCATCAAATAGCTTAAATGGGGTTTGATGAATATGTGTTGCTCTTTACATGTTCGCTCAAATGCAGTTTTGTGCTTCTAATATAGACCCTTTATATGTATGGTGCTTGTTGAATGCTTTACAATTAAATCTGAGATTCTCACAAATTCAGAATTTTGTTTCTGACCCAGTGGTCTCTGCTACCAGCTTGAAAGTAGGCAACTCATTCCTCCTATTAGAGAGCTCTGGTTCAACCAAGATGATGGGCACACCAAGCATCTCCCCATCCCAGATTGCACTAGGACATAAGGCACAGCAAGAACTGCATTAGGCCATAAGGCAGAACAAGGACCCTGTAATCCATTTGCTTCCTACTAGAGCATACCAGCTTCCATGAACAAGATGGAGATTGGGCCCATACTTTTTCTCAGGGTTTGAGCTGAAGCTCATTCCTTCCCTAGATCAGGCAAGCCAGCCTCGTCTCCTGTGAGAGGCAACAGCTGAATGGTAGGGAGTGTGCCATTTGGTGATTCAGGCAGACCCTAGCCTCTGGAGCTTCTAACCCTGTAAGCAGCTCCCTTGAGCTCTACAATATACGCCTGGCTTTGGCATGTGCACACACCTCCATGTATGTGCCATTCCCAGGCTGCACCTGCTCACCAGGTCAGAACATTGCAGGTATAACACCCAGTGCTCCTGATAGGTGCCAACCAAGCAGTGGACCAGAACTGCATTCCCCCTATCACCATGGGAAACAGCTACAACTGCACACTCCTGCTACTTCTGTTCCTTTGCCAACTGCTATGCTGTCCTGCTTCCAGGGCAGAGAAAGTTAAGACTGTGACATTTTGCTCACAATACTCCAATAACATATATTTTCAACTTGAAAGGAAGTGTAACATAAAGGATTGTGACTAGAGCTTTGATCATTGCCACTTTATTATGTGCTCTCAACATGGATGCCAAGAAATTCACCTCTGGAAAGCTCAAGATCTGGATCCAATCATAATTCTTTGAATTGCATGGAGCTTTATCTGTTCCATGTACTTACTAGTTACAAAAAAAAAGAATACAAACATCGCCAGACAGTAGCAGAACACCTATCAACTTATCTGTTTAAAATTTGTGGGCAGGACAAAGGATCAATACCAGACTAAGTTTTTAAGTATTGTTCTAATTCACTAAAAAGTGTTAAAAGAAGGACAGGTTTGGCATCAATATGCATTTCTGAACAATAAGACACATGAACCTCTGTTACTGGCATTTTGACAGTAATTCTCAGTGATATTCTAGAAAATCATAGATGTTTACAAAGGAAGAGAGCAAGTTAAGAGGCAACACAGCAAGGCAAAAATGAAGCTGTTTTTACTGCTGCTCCCGTCATTTATAGGCTGGCATTGTCAGTCCACAGTGCCACCTGTTAAGCATCTTTCTAATGGCTGTTATTATTGGGTGCTGCATTGAAGTAGCACTTAACTAGCTTGTTTTTCCCCAATATTGGAGAGTGATAATGGAGCTGGATGCACTTCATAAAGTCAGGTGCAAAAATGTGGAATGTGGCTGCAACTAATCATATACAGGTGAGAAGCTTGCAATTAGACAGGAGTGAAATGAGATTATCATTGACATGACTAAAATGGTGCATCACAGCAGAAAGTGGGAAAAGTAGCATCTTGTATATAACTAAAGAAATGATTGTAATGTTCATGACTGCAAAAGCAGACACTCTTTACAAAATGCTTGAATAAAATGAAATATATGAATATGTGTGTGTGTGTGTGTGTGTGTGTGTGTGTGTGTGTGTGTGTGTGTGTGTGTGTGCGTGTGTATATATATATATATATATTGCCCAGCGCTGCAGGCTAACTTTGAACATAGCATTGAAGCCACTGTGAAAAGATATGGTCGCATTTTACATTTGTAATGAGCATTGATAATAATTTAACTAATCATCTAATCATTTTAATAGTGCTAGTCAGAAACAGAGATCACTTTATAAACCCAACCTCACATTATTAGACTGTTACTTTTATTCAGACTATTAAAATATGTAAATGGAAGATAAGACAAAGGCTATGTAGTACGTTTAAATGCAAGAATACAAATATTATTTAAGTTCTATAGGATGGAATGGTAATAACCCCCAAATATATAGCAGCACATACTTATCTCTGACAAGGTATAGAAATATTCCTTATATCTTAGTTGTTGGACAATTACAGGTGTTACAATTTAGACTGACTGGTTATCCTAAGACTCTCTACTGAAGTAATCATTTATTCTCCACATAATAACTAAGTATGAATATGTGTCAAGTATAGCACATAAACATGGGTCCACATAAAATGATACAATATTCTCAGAATGCTGTGCAACACAACAGAAATAGACTGTCCAGTGCTTGTCTTCTATTACTAATTCATTGTGGTAAGAATACTTAATATGGCTAAATACATAAAAAGCAGGAATCTGGGGAAAAATGACTCTGATTACTTCACCCATAAGTCACATGCTCGATGCTTGTCTGTAGTGAAAATGAAAAATTCAGAGCTCTACCAAAACAATAAAACTCTGGTGTTATTCTTCTAAGAGAGTATATTTTGCATACAATAAAGGCAATTTGCTAGAAGATAGGTAATTCACCCTGTCAGCCAAAGTGAGCAACTTGCATTTTTATGCCTTCAGTAGTTTACCTTTCAAAAGTGAAAATGACTGTATCATTACCCCGTACTCACATGTCAGCAGAGTGGAGAAGATTTTATTTGTTGTAGCAGCAATATAGAACTGTTTATTTTTAGTAGTCACTTTTCATGGTAATTAGAAGGTAATGAGAAACAGGAACGATTCCTCATCTGGGAACAGTAGATGTTCAACACAATGCATGTTGTGTGTGTATGTGGTTGTGCTTTAATTTTACAATTTGGATTTGAAAATTCTGATATTAAATGCATGCATGCATTTATGAACTTAAAACTGAATAAAATTAATCTATATGAATGATAAAAATACATGCAAAGTAGGTTACATAATTCCTAATAACTACTGAGTAATGAAACTTGTGTAATTAATATGATCAGACACTTCAAAGCGATTAACATTACTTTTGCAGTGTCAGTGCTGATGTTAATAGATTTGACGTCATTGGTTGTAACGAGATGGGTGCTTAAAGCATTTGGTAAGAATGTAGATATCAGACTGTGGGTGTGCATTACTTATCCACAGGGGTTTCACTGCTCTGCATTTCATCATTATTTGAATGTTATCTGGAGAATGGAGGCCCTCAGCATGTGATTTCTTTGTACAATGCCCCTATGTCTACTTGGGTCTATATTAGATGATCGAATTTTCAAAAGTTCGACTGTCATATGGTTGACACCATATGATCACATTTTTGAAAGTTTTAATGTTTTAACAGAGATCTACATACAGTGCGGAATGGGAAGATTACCCTTTTCTGCACTGTGGTGCGATCTCAGAGTTGGTATATTTAAAGGGGGGTGCAGGGGGGCTTGCCTCCCTACTTAAAATGTTCAGGTAGGTTATTTGTGTAGTTTATTTTTTTTATTAGATTTTTGAACTTTTAAAAGTTCGATCATATGATGTTGACCATATGACAGTCAAACTTTTGAAAGTTCGATTATCTAATATAGAACTGTCTACTTTGCACACGCCTGCATCACATGGGTGCATAGGTATTTTACCTTCTAAAATGTGCTCTATAGGCCTCTTGCATTCCCAAATCACTTACAGGAAAAGTTGATAACTACTTGCCACAGTGTTTCCCAAACTCACCACTTTGTTGTACTTTTAATTTTCATTCAACAATCCATCCTAATACGTGTATTAAATTGCAGTACCTACTAGACTGAGATGAGTCTTAAATGTCTTCTGTCTTTGAAAATGACAAACTTTTGTAGCTTTTCTTCTTTTCATTACATGAAACTTACCTTTTCACATTTCTAGAATGTTTTGTCAATTTTTTGATAATTTGCATTCATCTAAACTAGATATTCAATATTCTACAGAAACAATATTGCTCATTTATATTTTATGACAAGATGTATTTTACTCTACATCCCAGGATATAATATACATTTACCACCTATTCAGTCATTTGCCTACTATGATAGCCTGGGCAAGTCACTTAACGGAATAGTTCTCTGAATCGCCCTAGAAAAGGGACCTTTGTGTTCAGTGAGCTTACCTAGTTGATAAATGAATAAATAAATATAATACATATCTCATAGCTGAATGATGACATCTTCTTATATGAACCCTGTAGTTCTACTCTATGACTTTAAGCATCACATTTCTATTATATACTTAACACTTGTGCAAGCAATTCCTAGAGACATAATGGCAGGTTTTTGCACGGTCACCCTTTCAATAAGTAGTATAATACATCTGAACATTTATACCTTTAAGGGTACTTTAGCATTTTAGTTATCATTTTAGGTCAGTTTCATATACTCCATGATATTGTACTACAATCAGCCCATGCATCTATCTAATCCCTTTATGATTATCTTGACCAGCTTCCAGTATAAACCACCACTGTGTGGATACATTAATCAAGCTAAAACAATGACTGAGCAAATATACAGAGTTAATAGCTCACAGTCTGTCTAATAGGTTCATAGGTGTGTACTAGGCTAATGGCCCTGGAGCCTTTACAAGCCTAGCCCATAGGATTACACTGGCATCGTGCCAACCAACCTTAGTTCCCACTGCCTCTATTGAGTAGAGCCACTGGAGTGATCCCGGGGGTGTATTTTCTATTTCCCATCCACTCATCAAGATTTCCCTTGAAGAGGACCAGTGAGGTGTTCTGTTTGACATGTATGGGAAGTCTATTCCATAGCATGGGCAGTCTCTGGGTTATGAACCTGTCCCTCAAGCTTGTTCTGTTGATTGTGGTCATGAGATTGAGGTCTCTGGAGTGTGTGGTGTGGATGGATTGGGATTTCTTTAGATGTAGCATTTCTAACAGAGCTGGGTCAGACATGTATTTGTAAGTCAAGTAGAGTTCGCCTCTAAGTAGGCGATATGAGACAGAGAATAGTTGGAGTTTTTTGAGTCTGTCCATACAGGACAAGTGTTTAAGGCCTAGGACACTCTTTGTGAGGTACTTTTGCTGCCTCTCCAGTTGTTGCAGGTGTCTAGTGAGGTACATGCCAAATGGGGCATTGTACTCAATGATTGGCCTAATGAGGGAAGAGTAGTGGGAGACAATGATCTCTTTCTTCCTGAATGCAAAACCCTTAGTAATGAGATGTGCCACACACAAGGACTTTCTGACCACAGTGGCAATGTGGTGGTCAAAACAGAGGTTGCTGTCAACCTGTGTTCCCAGATCTCGTATAACTCCTTATGTGTTCAATGCACTACCATCGATGTGATAATTCATGGCAACCAGGTTTTTCCGAAAGAGGATGATGACACATTTTTTGGCATTGAGCTTAAGGCTATGGTTGTGACACCAGTCATTGGTCTCAGTGAGGCCTTTCTGTAGGATGTCAATATCACTTGGGGAGTTAATAATAGCTCCCAACTTGCAATCATCTGCGAACTTTGTCAGCCAGAGTCCCTTCGTGTTGGCCTGGACTTCGGAGAATTAGAAACCAAACAGGAGAGGACCCAGGACCGAACCCTGTGGGACTCCACTTATGACAGGTCAGCAGTCTGACTTGGAGTCAGCTACTTTCACACTGTGGGTTCTGTCTGTGAGCCAGTTTGCAACCCACCTAGTGATATAGGGGTTGATGCCTAGCTTAGTGAGTTTTTCTATGATTCCTGAGTGGGGAATGGTATCAAAGGCCTTGGCCAGATCAAGGTAGGCTGTATGAACCACCTTGCCTTCATCCACAGCTCTGGTGACTGACTCAAAGAAGTCGACCAGGTTGAGCAGGCATGAGCTACCCTTCACAAAACCAAACTGTGTGGGATCCAGAGTTTGGAGATTCCCTATATCCTTGTTTATTAGGTCCATGATGATGCGTTCCATGGCTTTGTATATCAGACTCGTCAGGCTAATGGGGTGATAGTTCCCAGGGTCTGTAGTTGCTCGTCCTTTGTGGAGAGGGATGACTATAGCAGTGCACCATTCAGTAGGGACAAAGCCTGAGGTGAGGCTGTGATTGAACAGGGTACACAGGTGAGGTTCTAGTTCACTCTGTAGTTCATGTAGAACACAGCCAGGGATATTGTCAGGTACCATAAAAGCTGTATTCTTGGCCTTGGACAGTGCTGTTTTAACCTGTGCAGCAGTAATACTGGGTGCCTGGCAATCTACTGGTATTGTGATTGGCCCTTTGGTGGGGGACAGATGGGTAAAGTTGGCACTGAATCTGTCGGCCAGTATATTGGCAATATCTGTTGGCTCAGTATAGTAGGTACCATTGTGTAGTAGCTCAGAGCAAATCTGGGTATTGCCGTGGAGATTCTTTACATAACTATAGAAGGCCTTGTGGTTGTCTTTACTATCTGCTGCAATTCTGTTTTCATAGCTAGCTTTAGTGGATTTGGTGAAGGATGTCAACATTTTGTTGAGGCTGATAAGGGAGTTTTTCCACTTTTGGGACTTTACCTTATTCAGCATCAGTTTCCTCCTTCTGTTGTAGAGTTTGTTTATGGCAGGGGACCACCAACTTGGCTTCCTTTTTGTGGAGGAGAGCATCTTGGTTCTATTGGGTATGGTGAGATCCATGCATTTGTGTACGTGTTTGTACAGTGCATTGGTGTATGATTCGGTGGTCATGCATCTATTCTTCATTTGCATGGATGCAGTGAAGTTAGCCATCTCTGTTTTTAGGAGTCCAAAGTTAGCTTTGGAGAAGTTTTTCATAGTGGTTACCTTTACGAGGGGGGGGGGGGCTTGGGAGGGATGTGGATTAACAAGGTGATTAGTTTGTAGTTGGATCTAACCAGGGAGGAGCTGACAATTGGTTTAGAGCAATGGTCGCCCATGGTAGTAATGACCAGGTCAAGGATGTTGCTACCTCTAGTGGGGGTAAGAACGAGCTGGTCTAGGGCATTGGAATTAATGAATTCCAAAAAATATTGGGCAAGTGTATTGGTACATGAGTAGTTTTCCCAGTTAATGGAGGAGTAGTTGAAGTTGCCCAGTAAGAGAGTGTTAGGTTGGACCCTAATATTATCCAGCGTGCTTAGGAATGTGGAGTGTTAGTCCTGGGACATGGTTGGGACCTATAGCAGGTGACAACCTGAATCGCTGTCTTACCCAGTGTGCGCATCCTTTATGAATATGGAAACACCACTGCCTTTGGAGCTTCGGTTCAAGTACTGGGGCCAAAAGGTGTGGAATGAGTTATAGCCTGGTAGTGCAGGGAGGGGCGCTTTCTGCTGCCTTGAACCAGGTCTTTATTACAGCACAAATGTCGATGTTCTCCATTTTATGGAGTGCTTCAAGAGAGTGGATTTTGAGATTTCGACTTCTAGAGTTGAGCAGCATGACCCTCAGATTGCATTTGTTTGTAGCTGTTACGGCGGTAATTTGGTCTTTGGAACACTGCCTAAAAAAGGCACTATAGGGGTGGCAAGAGCCTTGGCCAATATCCAGAAGCCCAGGAGTGACAGATGCAGGCCATCTCTGGCAAAGCATCGAGGTCTGTCATTCATGTCATCCCAGGCAGACAAATACTGGATCCCCTTAGAATGACACCAGAAACTTAGCCAATTGTTGAAATCAATCATTTTCTGCTTGTAGTGTGGTATAATTTTGGGTGATGGAAGGAGGCTGCTCAGGGCTAGGGTTATACTCGCCTGGGCTACATAATCCAAGAGCTCCTCCATATCTCTTTTCATGTAGTCCAGGGAGGTATGTCTCAGGTCATTCACACCCATATCTACAATGACAGGGTCATATTTGTACCTGTTGTTGAGGGACCTGAGTGTGTGCATTATGTAGCAGATCCTGGCACCTGAGAGGCAGCTGACTTACTTTCTCCTTATTCGACCTAGTGAGTGAGACATCAGTGTGCCTCACTATCAACTCACCTATCACTAGGGTGTTGGGCATGCTGTTTTGCCTTAGGGGCTTTGGTTGAGTGGCACAAAGTGTAGGAGAGTTATGTGCCTCATGGTTAGTGTTGTATTGTGGTGGTCAAGTGTGTTTCTGCCTTGGAGGTTTTTGCTGTTTGGGTAGATTTTTATTGAGAGCCTCCACGAAGGTGGGTGTGTGGTTTGTGTTTTTATGTGAAGGCAGCGCTGTTGTGTAGTCTGGAGGGCTATGTGTGTCATGTGATGTGGTGCCAGTGTTGACCTTCTCAGCTTGGCCAGCTATTCCGGTCTTGGCTGGAGAGTGCTTGGCTTCCAGTTTGGATATATAAGTGCATCTCTCACAAGTCTGAGTGTTGGGAGGTAAGAGGAGAGGGTTGTCAGTGTACATGAGGCAGTTGCTACACTGCCTCAGGATACCCAAGTTCACCAAATTAATAGGAAAAAACACAGAGAACTGACCTTTTGACATGCCTGGAGGGGTGGGCATTAATAATAAGTACTGGAGCTGTTTCCTTGTAGAACATTTAGTGCTGGTAGGACTTTTGTGTGCTACAATAATTGTTACAAGATGTCGGGTAAAGTGCTAGACTAATAAGCTAGTAAAAGTGCAGGAGAGGAGAGAACTAGCAGAGCTAAGGGAAAAAAATTGAAGAGCAGACTTTTTGGCACCACTCAGAAGCTTACAAGTAGTTCTGGATACAGCAAATCTGTATCTCGACTAGACTAGATACAGGAAAGGCTGGGTACTTGTGGGATGGGGTGTATTAGGATAAAGGGGAGTAGTATATTACACTGAGCACAGATCAGGTGGGTTCTCCTTAGTGTTGATGACTTCCAAAGCACTTACCTCTATTCATTCACTCATGCCCAAGCAACCGCTGGAGTAGAGGCTTGTTATTTAAGTGGTCATCAGAGAATTGTGCATCTGCTTGGTTAGTATATGAGGGTAGCAAGCTTAAATTATATAGATTTTGTAGGTGTTGTTGTTAATGCAAGGCGGGACTATAGTAGAGTTTTTTCTCTCCTTTGCCAATATGCTACAGGTGCAGTTAGTAGGGGTATAGGGAGGTTAAGGTGGTAAGTTGCCACATGTTTGCAGCATTAGACAAGCAAATGGCTGGCACATGAGTCTTGTGTTCCTCGTGGTGTATAAACATGTTGCAGGCTTTATATCCTTATGAGAATGCAGGCAAGCACACACATGGCCATTCAAACTACTTGTTAAGCTTACAGAAGTTGCTTTCAGAGTAAGGACCACTTCATGTAGCTGCAGGTAGCTTCCTCCTCCCCACATTTTCTTTTGGCTGGTTGCTTTGCAGTGGTGGTTTCCTGCAGGAGAATGGTCAGTGGGACTCACAGGCATAATAAAAGTAAAATCTGATTAAAAGATAGACTTTAAAATTAAATACTGTTATGGAACTGGATTTTTCACATAGTACTAAATCTTTTAGCTGACTGCGGTGGTGGTGCTGCGGTAGCGTTGTCACCTCACAGTAAAATGTTGTCCTGTTCAATTCTCAGCTAGAGCTTCTTCTGCGTGGAGACATGCGTGAATGGGCGTACCTTCATTGAAGGTTGTGCATCAGGGCTGGCAACTCGGCACGTACAAATCTGCTGCCAATCATTAGCGGACTGGAGTTCCGCTGTGGCGACCCCTAACCGGGAAAAGCTGAAAGACTCAACAACAACTAAATCTTTTATCTGAGGCCCATTGGGGAGCAGCAGCTAGCTCATGACCATGGGACGTCTGCGGTGTGTAGGAGAGTTAACCTCTCTCCTGACATGGGTTGTTGTCATACCATTCAACTGGCCAAGCGTTCACAGAATGTTAGGGTTATGATTCAAAGGGATGTCCAGTTCCTCATAAAATTGTAGCTTCTAGCAATTCCCTGAGGTTAGTAGGTGGACCATACGATCGCCTTGAGTTCAATATGGCAAGGTATACCTATTTGTGATTTTGTCCCCATTACGTAGCTTCATTCAGATATTTTGTACCTTGTGGTTACAGCGAATAATTAACTGCAAGCTTTGCCAAGGTGCAGACTCATTCCAGGGTAGCAAGGGGCTGAGACACAGTTGCCTGTCATGGGGGGTGGTTCATAGGTTCATAGGTTCATAGGTTCATACTAGGCTATCTGCCCGAGGGCATTTACAAGCCTAGCCCATCGTTTTGTGGCTTACGCCACCCCTTTAGTATGGGGAACTATACCCATTATTTTGCTGTGCCTCTGTCGAGCAGTGACACTGAGGTAATCCCTGGGGTATATCTGCGATCTCCCATCCATTGGTCAAGATTTCTCTTGAACAAGGCCAGCGAGGTGCTCTGCCTCACATGTACCGGGATTTTGTTCCACAGCATAGGGAGTCTTTGGGTGATGAATCTATCCCTCCAGCACGTCCTATTAATAGCCGTGTCGAGGTTTAAGTCTCCGCCCTTGTGGCTCTGATGGATCTAGATTTTTGAGGTGAAGCATATTCATCAAATCTGGGTTTGACATGGCCTTGTATGTTAGGCAAAGGTCACCTCTGAGCAAGCGGTAGCGACTGAATAGAGCTGGAGTTCTTTCAGTCGGGCAGCATAGGACAGATTTTTGAGACCCTTTATCCTTTTGGTGAGGAACTTTTGTGGCCTCTCCAGCTGCTGCAAGTGTCGGGTCAGATACATTCCGAATGGGGCATTGTACTCAATCATTGGTCTGATGAGTGATGAGTAAAGGGAGACTATGACCTCCCTTGATCTAGATGAGAATCCCTTCATGATAAGGTGGGCAATGTAGAAGGTCTTCCTGACTACTTTAGCTACATGGGTGTCGAATGACAGACTACTATCAACCTGGGTCCCCAGGTCCCTGATAACTTCTTCTGTGCTCAGTGGATTGCCACCTATTTGGTAGCTAGGGGTAACCTTGTTTTTCCCGAAGGGTATGACTATGCATTTTTTGCATTTCACTTTAGGCCGTGGCTCTGGCACCAGTTATCCGTTTCTGTGAGACCCTTCTGAAGGATATCTGTGTCAGATGTGTTTTCTACTATGGCCCAGTTTGCAGTCATCTGCAAACTTTGTCAGCCATAACCCTCCTGTGTTTGCTTGTACCGGAAAAGTAGATGCCAAACAAGAGTGGGCCCAGGACTGAGCCCTGTGGGACACCACTTGTGACAGGCTTTGAGTCTGACATGGCGCCAGCAACTCTGACCCTGTGGGTTCTGTCACTCAGCCAGTTTGCAACCCATCTTGTGATGTATGGGTTAACATTTAAGCTGATGAGTTTTTCAATGATACCCGAGTGGGGTATTGTATCGAAGGCCTTAGCCAGATCGAGGTAGGCTGTATGGACTGCCTTTCCCTCATCAATGGCTTTGGTGACTGTTTGAAAAAGTCAACCAAGTTTAAAAGGCATGATCTGCCTTTGACAAAGCCAAACTGGGTTGGATCCAAAGTCTGCAAATTCCCTATGTCTTTATTTATGAGGTTCATTATGATCCTCTCCATGGCTTTGCAGATAAGGCTTGTCAAGCTAATGGGCGGTAATTTCCAGGGTCGGTGGAGGCACCGCCTTTGTGAAGTGGGACCACAGTTGCAGTGCGCCACTCCTGGGTGCGTATCCAGAGGTAAGACTTTGATTAAACAGCTGTCCTAGCTGTGGGTTTAATTCCTCATTGAGTTCGTGGAGCACACAGCCGGGGACACCATCAGGTCCCATGGATGCTGTGTTTTTGCTTTGGAGAGAGCAGTTCTCACTTGGGCGCTGGAGATGTTTGGGGGCTGCAATCGTTTGGTATAGATATCTCTCCTTTTGGGGAGGGGAGAAGTTTGCACTGAACCTGTCAGCCAGTATGTTGGCAATGTCTGTAGGATCAGTAATCTTCACATCATTTTGAACTAGTTCTGAGCATATCTGGGAGTTACCTCCTAGGTTTCTAACATAGCTAAAGAAGGCCTTATGATTGTCTTTTGAGTCTTTAGCTATTTTTCTCTCGAAATTTGCTTTAGATGATTTTATGAGAGCTCTTAGTTTTTTACTTATAGTGATCAAGGGTGTCTTACCTTTTAAGGATTTTGCTCTATCTTGTAGTAGCTTCCTCCTTTTGTTGTAGAGTTTGCTTATGGCTGGGGTCCACCAGACTGGACGCTTGCCTTTGGTACAAAGAGTCTTTGTTTTGCTTGGGATTGCCTTATCCATGCAGTCCTGCAGGTGCTGGTAGAAGGCATTTGTAAGTGATTCAGCGGCTTGAGTACTGTTTTCCGCGTTCGGGGCCTTAAAGGAGACCACACTAGTCTTTAGAAGTGTGAAGTCGGCTTTTGAGAAGTTCTTTACTGTGGTCTTTTTATTTCAGGTGGGGTGGGATGAGGACCTCCAGCGAGATTAGTTTGTGATCTGATCTCACCAGTGAGGGGTATACTTCGGTGTTGAACATTGTGCTCCCATGTTCGTGATGATGAGATCAAGTATGTTATCTCCTCTTGTGGGGATGGTGACTAGTTGTTCCATGGCATTTGAGTTTATGAATTCCAGGAACTTTTGGGCTAGGGTGTTTGGGCTTGAGTAGTGTTCCCAGTCTATATTAGGGTAATTGAAGTCACCTAGTATGATGGTGTTTGGTGATACATTTATCCCCTCTAGTGTTTTCAGGAAGGCCATGTGAGGTTCCTGAGTTTGTGAGGGTGGCCTGTAACATGCTACAATTTGCAGAGCAGTCTTGCCTACGGTTAATTGCACCTGGATGGTCTCCGATGCATCATGCGTTGCCACCAGTCTTGAGGTGTGGGTGTCCTTGATGAATATGGATACCCCTCCTCCTTTCTTGGTATTGTCCGGATTTTGGGGCCGGAACGCATGATATGAGGTAAAACCTGATAGCGCTGGGGTGCTCTCAGGAGCCTTGAACCAGGTTTCTGTCACAGCACAGACATCGATGTTCTCCATACTGAGAAGGGCCTCGAGTGCGTGCATTTTGAGATTTAGACTTCTGGGTGGGGTAGCTTAGTTTATGGTGGACATTTTCCTTTCATCAAGGTAATAGTTGCTAAGCTGTAACATACATGATGTCAGTTTTCCTGTCTTGTGTATGCATATATATATATATATATATATATATATATATATATATATATGTGTGTGTGTGTGTGTGTGTGTGTGTGTATATATATATATATATATATATATATATATATATATATATATATATATATATATATGGATAAGAAGCGCTGCTCATTAAGGCTGGGGTTAGTCTTTAGTACAGGTTTTGTGCACTGTTATGCAGGGGGTAGACAGCAGGCTATTATAGTTTGGTGGCAGTTTGGGGTGGGGATTTTGCAGGTCGTATGGTGTCTTCTGTACAGAAGATTAAAAAACAAATTTTAGTAAGAGTTCAGCTGTCCTATTGACTGGGCTGTCCCTAATCATACTAGGGGCAGTTAGTAGTAGCAACAGGAACAAGTGTTAGTCCGTCACAGCAGAGGCATACTAATTTAGCCTAATTGGGCAGTTGCTTGTTTTATTAGCACTGAGTTTACAGCGTCTCTGTTGTTCTTGCTTATGCATACTCTTGTCATTAATTTTGGGGAGCTTTAGAATGCTTGTCAGCTACAATGGATATTTTATGCACCCTGGGGCCTGTCAGGGGCAGAAACAGTTTTGGAAGGTGGTTAAATACTGACACTCTCATGCACTGATCCGGGGAAGTTTCAAAAGTCACCAGAAGGTATGGTGAAAACAAAAGTAAAGAATGGGATAATGCAAGGTTTATTTGTTAGGGGCATTTAAGGGGTGCATAGGGTCTTTGTGGGCATGGTTGCAATGCTTCAGAGTAGGGGGGCAGTAGGCTATAGTCTAACCATGTTTCTTTCATTTGTGTGGGATGGCGGATGTCAGTGTCTTAAAGGACTGGTGGGCAATCATTGTGGTGCAGGCAGAGGCATTACTTCAGGAGACATTAAGACCCGAGGTGTGGCAATCAATGTCCACAGCCACAGGGGTGGTTAGCGAGCTGTAGTCTGAGGATGAAATATGGAAGACTCAATGGAAGTGGAAGGTTTCCCTTCCAAAGGATGGGGTAGAAGTGAGCAGTGAAGTTGGTGTTGTCAATCCCATAAACATCTGCACGTAATTTTTTACCAGTTTTGTCCAGGGGTGAGTTTATGGAAGATAGGTCTGATAGTGGATTGTCAAGGTTTTTACAAGAATTGAGTTTCCAGGAACTGTTAGTAGAGGGTGAAAGCAATCAGCCAAGTACATTGGATGTGTTAGGGGGTGGGTTGGGGGTTCCACATGACATTAGTATTGGGACAACTCATGCTGATGTAGAGCCAGACGTGTCAGGTCTATGTGCATGGGGAGTGGAGAAGATGAAAGGCTTAGACTTGGATTTGGGGGTGTTAGGTATTGCAATGGCACCAGAGGAATTTTAGGTGTATTTTTGACACCACACTTCCCCTTGCATATTTGGCAGTGGGGTATGTTGATAGTTTTGAGTTAATTAGCAGAGATGAAGAGCAATGGTTGTTGGAAGCAGGGTCACCAGGTGGGAAGGACTTAGGCGCAGCTTTGGCAGCATTAGGGAAGAGGAAGTCAAGTGGGTCAAGTAGGTGTGAAGCTAAGTCATGGGAAAACTGGGCCCTTGGATTTGTGTATATGATGGCAGTAACTGTAGAAAAGAATAACTGGCAAGCATTTCCATTATTGGCCTACTTCCTTATTATCAGGGAGGTGCAATGTCTGGGGGGCAGTAACGCTCGGCTATGGTATGATCAAAAATTTTGGAAGCTTAAGGCAGTTGATAAGTGTATTAGGTGGGAATTTTGTCATGCAGCCACATGGCTAGGTGGCTAGGAACCATGGCTGACAAGGCAGTGTTTCAGGCTTGGCCAGTGCTTAGTGAAGGTGACAAGAAAAATGGTATTTGCTGGTCATTTAATATAGGTAAATGTGCATGGCCAGTTGCCTTCCTATCATTTTATGCATTGTTGCTCTGTTTGTAATGGATTTCGTGCAACATCACTTTGTTATAAAAAGTGTAATTCTGCTGCCAGTAAGCAGCAGGACAGTAGATGGATTGGATTACACATGGCTGGGCAGACAGGCAGGAGAAATTCTCATGGCTCAAGAGGTAAAGTGGCTCCACAGATTTTTCCGGGGAGACCACCAGCCACATTTTTAATTAGAGTTGATGTATTGCATAGGTTATTGTGTTTGTACCCAGACAGGGGTTTTGCTGAGGAATTGATTCTGGGTTTTGAACATGGTTTTAGTATACACTTCGGAGAGGAGATGAGTAAAGTTATTCTGGCAAATTTGAAATCTGTTTCTGGCAAGTTAGAGGTTGCAGTTGCTTTGATTGAAAAGGATGTAAAAGCTGACAGGGTTCTTGGTCTGTACATGAGGCCACCATTTCCTAGTTTTTTAATTTTGCCATTATGCCTTATTCCTAAAAAGACAGTGTATGATTTTCATTTGATTCATCATTTTCCTTCCCTGTGGGTGGATCTGTAAATGGCTTTATTGAGAAGAGAGAGGTTAGAGTGCAGTACGCTTATTTGAGTGATGCAGTTAAGCTCAGAGGTTTCTATGACCTGTTTGGCTAAATCAGATACTGAGGCATCTTTAAGGTTGCTGCATTTGTTAGATGGCTTGACCTTGGATAGGGATGTTTTTGGCAAGCAAATTTTATTTTGATAAAGCCATACTCATTTGCTGCATGATTGCTTATGCAATATTTGAGAAGTTTAGCTCAGCATTGCATTGGATATGGCAGCATAGATATAGGAAGCAGTCAGCTGTACATTATTTGATGACTTTCTGTTGGTGGGTGAAGGTGAGCACAGAACAGCTGCAGCCATGTGCAGGTTTGTTGTGTTGTGCTGGGAGTGCCACTGATGTTGAACAAAGCAAAAGGCACTAGAAAAAGTTTGAAGTTCTTAGTCTTGGAGTTAGATGTTAAACACGGTTTATTTAATTTACCAGTAGACAAGGTTTGTAGGTTGAGTGAGAAGTTGGTGTTATTTGTGAGCAAGAACAAGGTAAGAGTCAAGTCAGTCATGAAGTTGTTAGGTTTGCTTAATGTTGCATGCATAGCTGTGGGGCGAGGCAGGATGTTCAACTGTTTTTAATTAATCTTCTGTGTGGAAACAGGTGGAAACTTCACTGGCTAAGAGTGACTAGTGGGTGAATTCGGACACTTGGGTGTGACAGGCAATTCTGGAGAATTTTAATGGAGTGGCAATGGGAGTGGGTGGCAGAAGAGGACTTATGTCTGTTTACAGATGTAGCAGGGTCTTCTGGTATGGCAGCTGTTTTTGGGAAGTAGTGGTTTGCGTTTCAGTGGCCAGTGGAGTGGCTGGTGAATGGTGAAAGAATTTGGCCATTTTAGAATATATGCCAATCTGTGTAGTAATGGCGCTATGACAAAAGGAATTTAAAGATAAGAAAGTGTTTTTTCATTAAAAGGAAGCTAGGTCAAGGTTTGTACAGATGATTTTATGCAGGTTAGTTTTACTAAATTTAAGGATTAATCAATCACTTTCATGTGCCAGGCAAATTGAATACTTCTGCTGATAGTTTGTCTCGTTTTCAGTTCAGCAGGTTTTGTCAGCTGGCTTCAAAGGCGGAGTAGCAGTGCAGGTTACAGATGAGATTTGGAACACTGGCAAGTTGTAGCAAGCTGGTTAGTCACTCAGTCCTGGTCCAGGGCTACGAGACCTTATAGTGCAACAGTTGCAGCATTTATGGAATTAAAGCAAAGCTTACCAATTTGTCAGAGGGATTGGTCAGTAAACCTAGTGTACAGGTATCTGACTTACAGATGGCAATTGGAGGAAGCAATGTGTACCACTAGAGTGCACATGGTCTTCACTGGGAGCAATGGCCAAGCTGTTAGGTTTAAGTGATTTTACTAAACATTGGGAAGTTTCAAGATTGTTGAAGGGGGGGGGGCAAAGGGAAGCAGGAGTGGAAATTTTTAGTGCACACTTACCACTAGTAAGGTGTTTTTTGAAAGTCTTGCTGAGAGGATTTCAGGCTGTGGTAACTGACAATAAGGACTGAGTGTTGTGGAGAGTCTTATCTGTCATGTATTTTTGGTGCTTTCAGGATTAGTGAGTTGTTCTGTAGTTTATGATGGAAGGATCTGTGCATCACAGGACAAGTAGTCTTGATCTCATTGAAGGGTCAGGGGCAGCAGATAGTTTTATAAGCTGTTGCTGAGAAGTGGTTGTATCCAATGAGTTGGTTGCATCATTGGAGAAAGTTAGCCTGTGTTAAGTTTGATTTGTTAGTTTTTCACTCAGTAGGTGGCAGGGTGGTATCAGCTGACCAGTTTGTCCAAGTGCTGAGAAGAGCATTATTGAGCCAAGGGGTCCAAGGGGATCTTTTTTCATCAAATTCATTTAGACTAGGTAGGGCTTCTGATTTGACATTTGAAGGCAGGTTTATTGAGTTGATAAAAAGGTTGGGTAGATGGGTGTTAGATGCTTTATTGTCTTATGTTTGTTAATGTGCAAGTTATTTTTCTTTGTTTTGCAGGATGGGCAAA
>NC_056731.1:198999946-199092446 GCF_019279795.1 Protopterus annectens
CAGTTAACAGAATGCTGTGCCCCACTTTCATAAATCTTTGATTGTCTTCTGCAACATGACTACATAAATGTCTCGCTGTGCAATCAGAAATGGAGGATGAAATGTACAAATGCTACTAACAGAAGATGGGAATGTTCATTTGGACCTTATTAATAATGCATATGGATTAAATTGACAGCACATTGAATGTACCTCTGCAGAACTCAGTACTATGATGTGGTAGAGAACTTGTAGCAAGATTGCAGTTACTTGTCAGTCTCCATGTATGCCACCGGATAGCTGGTTGGAGGTCAGTGGAGATGGTAGATGAGGGAAACAGTTAGATGGAGGGGAGATGCTGTGGTTGCTGGGGCAGGGACTTCAATGTATTTTAACAAAACAGTTGATACTAGGAGTTTCCCCATCATATGTTGGGAGCACCAAATTGTTAACACCAGTCTTGATCTCTTCTGTCAGTACTGGGATTCCAGAAGCCTACCCCATCTCATCAGAAGTTCATAGACTGCAAGTGAAAGTGACCATGACTGACATGAAGTAGCTGTCAGCACAAATCCTTTTCCTATAAGGGGATTAGACCACAGACTACATACCACAACATAGAAGGTTCATTAGTCAAGTATCTGCAACTCCAATGTTTTTTTCAGATCTGAATCTGCCTGTCTGATGAACAAATTTTCAAATGAGGGCAGTCCTGGAATGCAACAGGAAAAAGGAAACTGAATCTATAATAAAATTTAGAAGCTGTGGGGTAAAGTAATCCGTACTGGTTTAGTGTACAAGCATGGGCAGGGACTTAGTGAATAGCAGCACCATTATTCATTACCAACAGCACGGACAACGTGTACCCACAGTTTCAAGAACACGGCTGTTGTACTGCTTAATGTACTGTTGTCATCACAGTCATCCATGGGGTGTCACATCAGCTTCACTCAATGTGACTAAATCACCTAAAGCCAATATTTGCAGAAATGAGTGGTTTGCCAACTGATAAAAGAAAACAGAAGGCAGTAGAGTAAATGTACCTATAGTACCACTAATGGCATGAAGGGCTGGAGTTTACGAATTAACTAAATAAGTACTGGGTGGAGCAGAAGTTTATTGATTAAGTACTGGATAGAGCAGAAGTTTAACTGCTAGATGGAATAAAGTTTATTGATTGTTGTGTGTTCTGAACTGTGGTGAATTGACACCAGCAAACACAAACAGAAATTAGAATGTACTGCAGTAAAATATGATAAATTTAAGTACGCCTATAGTAGGTAACTGATGGCATGATATGCATACAAGGGAAGCTACCACCTGACTGACCTCTGCCACAAATTTATTGATTTCTTAGTTAAGTTTGAGAGATAGCTGCATGACAATTTTTTCTTCTTAGTGTAAAATGCAATTTATTCATTTATTTTATTTATTTAGGTTTGCTCACTAATGACTGATTCCAGTGGGTGTTACAGTACACATAAAAAAGATAGTATAATACTTCTGCAAAAAAAAAAAAAAAAAAAAAAGGTGAACTATAGCGTTGGCTGTATGGATTCTAATTTTATGTAGTTAACATCATAGAAACTATGAGATTTTTCAAACTATGTAAAGTAGTATGGGATGGACAAATGTAAAATAAACATATAAACATATACACAAATATACATACACATATGTACAATGTTTCAGGGGAAGAGGGAGTCGATGGTGGTTAGGTATAGAGCATGAAGTATTGGGGGAGGACTTGTTAGCTGAGTTGGAATATTTGTTGGGAGACTGATGGAGGGAGTGAAGTCATGGCAGTGAATTAGTTATGGGATGGGAATATTAGACAGAATAGTAGTCGCGCTCTACATGAGTTAGGGCTGTGAAGCTGTAAGACAAATGCATAATAGTAATGAGAGGGTGAATTCTGAATGAAGCATGTACAATTGGCTCTTTGACTTACCTGGGTATAGAGTTGATACCTGATTGGTGTATTTGTGGGTGTGTTGTATGTGGTGGTAGGGAGTGAGTTCATTAGTTTAGGACAGTGAAGGCATGTTGTAACAGTTTTAACTAGTAGCTTGTATATACAGTAGACATGTTTAAACTTCATACAACTTTGCACTGGTTGGGGTATAGACAGATTAAGGCATAGTTTGCTCCTGCATATCATAGGGATTTACCCCACAATCATCCAAAGCATTTCTATGAGAATCACACAACTCCCTATCATAACTAAGAGATCTGACAGTATAAGTCATAACATGTAAAAAATTAACTCTAATTCAATCAGAAAAAAAGGTGAATTCAAAAAACTACTTTTTGAGAGATTTGTGAGAGTGAGCTTTGCTTCTGCCCCTCCTCGCGGTTCCTATGCCACCTAATTCCTTGCTACTTACGAATACTAATTCTGATTTTGCTGTACCTTGGAGTGGGTCAGACACTGGGGAGTGCAGTTATTGCCCCGATAATTTCATAAGTATCTGAATTACATAGCTGACATAGAACTACACCTTTGCATTCTGCCCATTTATAACTACTGAGTGCAGTTTGCAGTCATTCAGATTAATGACATTTGCTGAAAATAACATATACATTTGTGAAACAGTTTTTATGGTGGATATGTTCTGGCACCAATGTATTTACAGTTAAAATAAACACAGCAACTGTCTTCAACCAAATAACCAATAGATGAAAGGATTTGATAGTAGTTTGATCTTTTACCTAAATGACTGCAAAAGTGCAGTATGTTTGTAATGCTGTATTCTGTATTACTTAGGTTAATGCCACTCTTGTATTCTGTGTTATTTAGGTTAATGCCACTCTTTATTTACTGACAGCACAAAAAGGATTAATGGAATGCATCACACACATACAATAAAACACATAATCAGAGCTGGATCCAGGACTAGGCAACTTAGGCAGCCACCTAGGGCCCCTGGCTGGAAGGGGCCTGCTGGCGTGCAGGCAGTTACAACACTTTTCTTAATTTAAGAAAAAAAAAATATATATAGCTTCTTTAAGGGCATTCTTCTTTATGAAGGCCCACTACATCTGTGCATCCCTGCATGCACTGACATCGATGCATGTGCATGCTGTTGCTTGCTTCTTTTCTGCATCCACGCATGGAATTTAAACACAGTACAAGATGTTCCTGCTGCTTCTTGGATGAAATGAATGAACGTTACATCAGTAAGGAGTGTACTGCCCGCTTTCACAAATGAAATATATGTGCGTATGTGTGTGTATGATGTCTTAGTTAGGGATGGCAGTTTAGTTAATTTGCTCAGGCCCAAACCCTGTACCTTGATTATAGCAGACACGATTCTGAATCCTCTACACCAGCTACCAGACTCCTTTTTCCAAGAATTGAGATTCAGTGCATTTTCAAGGGATTGTGACTTTCACTACATTTTCAAGAAATTGTGAGTTTCAGTACATTTTCAATGAACTGTGAACTTCAGTGCATTTTCAAGTAATTGTGAACTTCAAGGGAAAAAATTACTGCTGCTCAAGCTAAATTTGTTTTAATGTGTAATTGTTTTGTTTAACACATGGTCATTACTGTTTGAGCTATAGACTTTGAAAGCATTGTCAGTAGCACAACAGGTACCATACTTGTTTTTTTGCAGAAGACTGTGGGTTCTATTCCCACGCAATGTGGATGAATTGCTGATACCGTGTTGTACTTTTGGGGGGTGCTGCAGTCCTTAGTGTTCCCTCAATTGGATGTAATGCCTAGTAACTTAGGAACCTATTGTCAGTTTGCCATCCATTCCTTGTTGCAATATTACCAGCTTACCAGTTTTTTTTTAAATGTAACATTGGCATTTTACTCTTCAAGTGCAGCAGACACAGAATTTGTAAATGAAACACTGAAATATAAAGTTGTTTACTAGCAGCAACCTCTTCATTAGTTCCAGGTCACATTAGTGTGGAATTATTCAGATAATTTTTACTTCTACAGAAATTGTGCATATTGAATGATATAGGTGGATTGTAATGACAGAAGTCTGAGTGGCCTTTTGTGGTTGAAATGTTCTAAAATGGGAAGTTCTGTCATACATTTTGTTTCATTGCTTACTGGAAAAATGTTCAAAACTACAAATTTAAAATACACTGTAGCAAATGGTATTGTATTATACAAGAAACATAATATAATACAGTCAGAAAGGTGAATCAAAGAACACATGCATGCATGATCCTAAAAGTGCACAAGGGGCCAATATTTTGAAAACAGCCCAAAGGTAAACAGTCTGCCGCTGGCCAGATGCATTTTCTTTGAATGTGGGATTCAATGCCATTTCAGTGAATGTGAGTTTCAAGGGCAGAGAAGTTTACCGTTAACGCTTTTATTTTCATTGTGAGGTTGTATTGTTCTGTTTAGCAAATATCAATCAGTGTTTGTGCTATAATATTTGAAATAAATGTTGTAAATTAGATCCGAATATCTGTAATCATTGTAAAAGAAAACAGTATTCACACTGACAAGTTTGAACAGTGCTTATGGCAACTGGGGAGAAATAGCTAAGTATGTGGACACTGGAATGGCTTGGAGTTGCTAGAGGGGGTGCTGGGTGTGTGTGGGGGTGATCTATTACCCTGCCTAGGGGCCCATTTGACCATGATCTGACTCTGCACACAACTATGCATATACATAAATATGTTGAAATTGTTCCTTAAATAACTGGATGTGGACCAGTTTTATAAAAGGACAGAGGAAGGCATAGTGCTGACAGACTGACACAAGAGGGCAGCACAATTTGTGAACCAGTAACTAGCAAATCAAATAGTTTAGCAAAACAATAGAAATAAATGAATCCACATGAGGAAAAAGATGCAGGACCTAAGCAGTATCTTATCAATACTGTAACAGTTACAAAGAAATTAGAAGAATAACAAATCCTTTATAAAGAACCACTGGGATATGGATTATATAACAAGTTGATATTCTAGGAAAAATAAAGCAAAAACAAATGTTTATAGAGTACAACTATCAAAACAGCAAACAAAATAAATACATTTTGAATTTTGTGTGGGTGTGTGTGTGTGTGTGTGTGTGTGTGTGTGCATGTGTATCTATATGTTACTCTACACACACACACACACATACAGACACACACACACACACACACACACACACACACACACACACACACACACACACACACATGGCAGTTATTTTCAGACTCAGCCATCTACTCCCTCCCAAAAAAAAGATGCCCCCTTCATGTGCATGCTTCTGTTTTGTGATTTTGAAGACAGTGGAAGAAGATAATGGCCACAATACTGTATTTCAGCTTGCTGCTCACAGACATGTACACCACCTTCACCCAAGACACACTGGGGGGGGGGCTGATTCCAAATGACTTATTAGGTTTGTAGGTGAATTACTCCAGTGTAAGGCTGCCCTGTTTCTAAAAGACTTGCTCTCAGTGTGAGTGTTTTACTTCAGAGTAAGCCTGCCTTATAGATAGGCCTTACACTGAAGTAAGCTACTTACACCAAAACAAATCATTTGAAATTAGGACAGTTGTGTCTTTGGTGAAGGAAGGAAGAAAGAAAGAAAAATAATTACTGTTAAAAGCAATGGTGCAAGTTTTCAATGTCAGTAAACTTGACAAAGTCCTTCATAACAGTCTGAGGGATGCAAACTCTGATAAACAGATTCCCATTGCCCACCTAGCTTATACCTCACAAAATAAAATAAGAATTCCAAATGACAGAGAAATGGCCTTTAGGGGAAAGTGTTCATAAAGAAATGAGACAACACTCAAGCCACATAATTTAACTTTGTATAATGATGAAATAAGTAGTGACATACTTTATTAAGGAGCATAAAAAGATACAAATTAAAGGGAAAGATCTGGTGATGTCTCAATATCATCTAGATTTGACAAATTGCCTAGACATTAGTTAAGAAACAAATAGAAAATCTGTATAATTGAAAATCATCAAGAAATGTTTTAATCCTATTGCACATAAAGATAGAAGAGAAGATTTATACTGAAAATGGTTCAAAGATGAGATGAATGTGATGTATGTGCAATCATTAAATGGATGGAGAGGAAACATAAAACATACTGAATTAATTATCAGTATGAGCTGAAAGCTAACAAAGCTTAAAAATACCAAAATGGAGGAAGATTAGCACAGTGCACTGGGTAATATTGTAATAAAAGCCTTTACAATACTTGGTTTTGCAACACAACTGTGATGTGCTCTGTGTTATAAAATTGCATATTAGATGTGACACTACTAAGGTTGTTTACCTGGCAACATGTTTATTTGGCACCTTCTATATTGGCAAGACCACATATCTTTTTAAAGAATGCATTTGTCTCCATTTCAGTGATATTCACGTTAAACGTCAGTGCAGTGCATAACTGAAGCACATTAAAATTCACCAACAAGCCTCTTTTGTTTTTATGGGTACTGATTACATTCTATTCAAAATGTAAATTACTGGATATAGTATGGAAGAAGTACTAAAAAGAAGGAAGGATTTTGGATTTTCTTTGTTGGTGCCATTTAAGTCTTAGACTAAATAAAAATGTTAAAGTTTTAGTAGTATGTTCATTTTTTCACTCACTTAATATGGTATAGTATTTAGTGGATGAGGAAGGAATTTTTTCATTGGTGCCCACTTGAGCTTTGTTTAGAATGGACTTTTCTCTGTGATTGTATGTCCTTCTTAATGTTTTAGGTAGGTTTCTGTCTTTAATTTCTCCATGTCTTTTGGGTTTCTAATATCTTGACTGTAATGGACCCCATTCTTAAGGCAGGGTATAAATAAAGCGAATTAAATTAGTATTGTTTCAGTCTTTGATGTCAGCCAAAAGTGATCTTTACAGCATCCATGATGTGCTTAGAACTGACACCTACTACAATTCATATAGCATTACTTGTATTGGTAGGATATCTAAGTATGACTGTAGATTCTTGTTTTATTATACAACGACCCCCCCCATTAATATTCCAAAATGTGCACGCTGATTGGTCAGCGTGCACGTTGTAAATCAGACTTATACTAATGGAAAAAGGTCCGGTCGCCCGGACTTTTTCCATTAGTATAAGTCTTTTTTTTTTTTTTTTTTTTTACAGGAACGGAGAATGCAAGATCTCCGTTGCTTTTTAGAAACTGTCTAGCTATGTTAAAGGAGTTTAACATAGCGAGACAGCTTTAAAAAAAGTAACAGAGATCTTCCTTTCTCCGTTGCTTTTTTTAAAGCTGTCTCGCTATGTTAAACTCCTTTAACATAGCGAGACACTTTCTCAAAAGCAACAGAGATCTTGCTTTCTCCATTGCTTCCACCCACAGCTCTGATGTACTGCGTAAGCATATGCATGCGCAGTACATCAGAACTGCTGCAGAATACCAGACAGCTGCGGAAGGGCAGCACGGAGGCATTATACAATGCCATTATTTAAGAAAAGTAAGTATTTTTTTTTTCTTAAAAAATTTCATTGTATAATAGCAATAACCCACTTTTGGGTGTGGGTAATGCTGGATTTACCCACGGTTGTCTTTGTTTGGCCACTCGGGCTTCGCCCTCGTGACCAAACCACACCAACCGTGGGTAAATCCAACATTACCCACACCCAGGCGTGGGTTATTGCTTAATTAGACCCATTGTTCCTAATACTATTTGAACTGTCTGGGTGTCTTTCTTCCACAATGCTCTTGTCTCTGCCTGCAAATCTTGATATTGTATGGCTTTGTGTCTCTCTGTAATAGACTGTAGTCACTAGGTGTAGCAATTTCAATGATCAAAGCTATTTTTGTCTTTTTTTCGTGGCCTACTATATCTGATTTTTTAACATGTATGTATTGAAGTATTGATAATAGGTGATTTCATGCCATGTACACTTTATTATTATCTCTATACTGCCTTGTGGTTCAAGTTTCCAATGTTTTTCAAATACTTCTGTGTTGTAGTGTCTGCACAATCCCCAATGCAATAGTCTAACCACGTTATGGCCCTCTGCCATGAATATCACACCCAGCAAGAAGATGTGCAACTGATTCCAATTCTTTTTTGTAGAACCTACATTTGTCTGTTTGAGCCACATGTTCAATGGACTTTGTAAACCAACATGTACATAGTCCACTATCCTTGGCCGCAAATATTAACCTTTCATCTTTTGGTTTCAACTCAGCTCTCCTTAAGCATTCCTGAGTTAAATCCTGATCAGCATGAGGTTGTTCCAGGAGATCTCAGAACTTGCCTCTATATTTCTGGCTTTTACACATTTCTTTACTTCTCATCTGCCTTTTCTCCTTATATTCTTTCTTTTGTTTTGTTTTGTTTTTTGGCACATTCAGTTGCTGTCTGATTTTTGTCTACTTCTGGTTTGATTTCCATTCCCACTTTTCAGTGCAATGCTTCTACTAAACTAAGCAGACAGGTCATCTTAGACTTCCTCTCCTTGTATTTTAAAACTTTCACTATGTTTGGATCTGATGAGGTCAGCAGACATGTATGCGGTCCCATGACTGCAGAGCTGTACATCTAATCAATTTTGAGAAGGCCCATACTTCCTTCAGAATGAGGAATATATAATTTTGGTATACACTGATTTTTGTATATCATTTGATACGTGAGAAGCATTTTTCTCATTTTCCTGTCCAACTGATTCAACACCTTTTTGAGCCAGTCAGTCACCCCAAAACTGTAAGTTAGAACAGGAAGAGCAAATCGGTTTATACCTTGGACTTTGTTCGTAGATATCAAGGTGTTTTCAATATTAATTTTAGTCTTCTGAAGTGTTCCTTACTGAGTTTTATTGACATTTTTTCATGTTTTATTGCCGATCCTTCATCAATTCCCAAATATTTATTTACTTATTTATTTATTTTACATTTGTTGACTGGGTATGTCCGACTGAGCTGACTAGCCCTTTTTCAGTGGAGGCCTGAGGAGAAAAGGTGCACATAACATGCAATTAATATGTACACAGAATAATTAAAAATAGCAATAAAATGTCATAAGTCTTGTAAGAGTATTACAATATATACAAATGTGACAAATATGACACTATATACAATGTGTCTCAAATTAAGAAGAAGAAATAAATTCAAAAGTATAAGGTTTTGTAATACAGCACTTATACATAATGAGAGTACCCATTTGTCAGGTGATGTAGTATTGAGTATTTATAGTAGCTTTAGCTGATTGTGCTTATGGAGGGTAAGTAGAGTGACAAGCCCAGAAATTACTAAGGTCTCTTTAGTGGCTGATTTAAAATGCTTAGAATCTGTGAGGGTCCTGATTTCTAGAGGGAGTTTATTCCAGGCAAATGTTGGGTGATAGCTGTATACGTTGCACCCTGATTTGGTCTTGGGTTTATATACTTGTAGCAGGTTTTGTGTAGAGCTGCGGAATGGTCTAGAAGGAGAATAGTAGGAGATGAGGGAGGATAATGCTGCACAGTAGGAAGGTGTGTATAGGATAGAGTCAACGATCTGGAGCTGAGAGAGGAGAAAATGGTGGGGTAGTTTGAGCCAGTTTAGATATTTTACGGAGAGACAGTGATGGGATTTATAGGTTTGTTGAGCCAGAAATCTGGCTACCTTGTTGTAGGTAGCCCCAAGTTTGTCCAGGAGTGAGGAGTTCAGGTTTGTGAGAATTTGGGAGTTGTATAAAAGATTGGGTAGAAGGTAGGCATGAGACAGACATTTTTGACTCGGTTGTGAGGAACTTTTTATTTCTGTACAGGAGACCTAAATTCTGGTAAGTCTTCTTAATACAATTGGAAACATGTCGATCAAATTTCAGCTGATCATTGACAGTGACACCGAGGAGCTTTGTGCTGGATTCAACCTCAGTGAGAGTATTGTTAAGAGATTGTATGGAGAAGATGGATTTTATGTGGTTAGCATTTTTGGGGAGAAAGATTAATAGTTTTGTTTTTCTAGGGTTCAGGATGATGTGGTTACTGGAGAGCCAGGTCTCGGAGTTAAAAGAGGTCTGAGTAGTTGAAAGAAGTTCAGAGGGAGAGTTGGCAATAGTGACGACTGTAGAGTTATCAGCATATTGTATTAAGGAAGATAGAGGACAAGAAGTGTAGAGTTGATTGGTGAATACATTAAAAAGTAATGGCTCAAGTACAGAGCATTGAGGAACTCCCATTTTTACTGGGAGTGAGGGGGGTAGTGCAGAATGCCATCTTAATGATTGCCACCTATGAGGGAGGTAACTGGAGAACCGTGCAACAGTATCAGAGGAGAAGTTGAGGTTAGATAGTTTTTCCAAGAGAAAGGGTGAGACATGTTGTCAAAAGCCTTTGAAAGGTATAGGAAGAGACAAGAGATAAGGTTGTGGTCATCTCCAGGTAGAGAAATTGTGTTAAGGAAGGATAGTGGGGCTGTGGTAGTTCTATGTTTAGGAAATCCATGTTGGGTGGGTCTGAGCAGATTCTCCTGTTTTTGGTATTGAATGACTTGTCTATGTATATATTTTTCCAGTATTTTAGAGAGGGAGAAAGGATAGCAATTGGTCTGAAGTTGATTATATCGGAGGAGTTACCCCCTTTATGGATAGGTAGGGTATAGAATTGTTTCCAGATGAAAGGAACCTTAGACTCAGAGATGGAGTAATTTATCAGTATAGATATAGGAAGAGCAAGAGAGTCAGCTGCAAGCTGAAGAAAAGATGAGGGGATGCCATCAGCTGATACTGAGCATGGTTTTAGTTTTGAGAGTAAAGTTTTGATGTAACTGGTAGGCACAGGTTTAGAGTTAGTAGTTGGAGCAGGTTTAGGGAAGTTGGGTGAGTTAGTAGTAAGGGAGTTAGATTTAGGGGTAAACAGCTTTGATATGGATTCAATAAAGTAGGTATTAAAATCTGTGGTTATTTCTTGAGGGGTTATATTTATACACTCCCTTCTCCTCAAATTCCTTTATATCGCATTCCTGTCCCATACTGATATTGTCTTGGTATTGCAACTTTATTTCCTGCTTTTGTCATTCCTTTTTCACATTTATCAAGACCAAATGATATTCTTATATCATCTGAGAAGTTGTAACCACTTGCTGTTGTGGTTTCACTCTTCATTTGATGAACACTACAGTTTTATGTCATCTGCAAAAAGTACATGATGGCTGTATTCTTGGAGCCAAATGATACCTATGTCCCCATCTGTTAAATAAACAACTACATGGATTAAGGGCGAGAGAAAACAAAAGTAAAAAAGAATCACCCTGGAACAGCCTGCCTTTGCTTAACTGCAAAGTGGTTAGCCAACATTTCATGGTCACTGTAATTTAACTGATCAGTGTAGGATAATTCTTATGCATCTGTAAGCACTCCTTTATCCATGAATGCAGGATGCTGTCAAATGCTTTTTTTTTTATCCATGCCATATTTAGATTCTTCTCATTTTTACTAATTTCTAATATGACTTTATTTAGAACAAATAATTCTTTGTTCCATATGACATTCTTTTGTTATCCTTTCATTCTATAGCCACGATTGAGTTTTTTTCTAAATAACTATAAACTCTATCTGCATCAGTTCAAGTACATCATTGGAAGGCAAGTTACTGGTCTATAATTTCAGGATGCCTTAAAAATTCACTGTTAAGGAGGAGTATCATTTTTCTTGTTGGTGTTTGATCAGGATGCGCATACAAGTAATTCTTACTCAAGACTAAATCTTTATGTAAGGTTGCCAAAACTTTTAACCAGAAGTTAGGTACTGTACCTGGGCCTGGGATTTTCTATTTTGGAGCATTTCTAAATTTTATTTCAGTTTCTCTGGCTGTTATTTCCTGCAATTTCATATCCTGTACATTTGAAATCCTTAGTGTTTTTTTTTTTTTTATTCATTCACATTCAGATTCTTTGTTATGTCCCACAGAATCTTCATAAGCATTTCTTCAAAATGTGAGGTGCACCTGTGACCAGATTATATAAAAGAGCACTGTGATATCAGAAGACTTTCAGCCTTTACACCATTCAGGAGTGATGCAAGAAGCTTATACTGAAAGGCCTTATTCCACCAAAGCCAGGAAGGATGACAAGGAAGAGGAGGAGGAGAAGACGAGGAATGACTATCCATCAGACAGCAGAGCTCCTCAAACAAGATGCCCAGGATTGAGACCCAGTCTGCCACACCTGTACAGCCTTTATCCCAACTAGGTTTGGATCCTCAATAGAAGTTTGCATCACAGGCTCTCACCCACTCCCCCCCCTGTGGGAATAACTCATGCTGAGGTTTTAGTAGTCTAGGACCCTTCAAAACAGCAGGGGCTTTTCCTCAGGGAAATAATTCTGTAGGTATCTAATGTTGTTGTTGTTGTTGTTGTTGTGTCTTTCGGCTTTTCCCGGTTAGGGGTCGCCACAGCGGAACTCCGGTCCGCTAATGATTGGTAGTTTATTTTTATGTGCCGAGTATATAATGTAGGCTTCTCTTAAAGTTCAAACTGACACAGATGTCTTCCCACCTCCTCTGTCTCTAGGGCAGATAGAAAAAGTCCCCTGCCATACCTTTTTAATCTCCTTCCCCGAGCCTAGTTTCAGCACCAAAGTTTTGCAGCAAACTTTTCTCAGCTCCCTTGGTTCTGTCATTCCTGACTCCTATCCTCTTGACACTGAGATTGAGTGGGTACCAGGAGATCAACAATGAGAATTCAGTGCTGGTGGTGGTGCTGACCCTCTTAAGGCTTTTCACTGTATCCAGCACTTTGGAACTGAATCTGAACTTTTCCATTACTAGTTTCACTCCTCAGAACTAATTAGTAGCCTCTCATCAACAGGATATATTTGGGACTTATAGTGTCCGATGGGTGGTGTTTCTATTAGTACATCCTCCGGCTGTGACTAGAGGATGGCGCTTAGTAACAATAAACAATAAAAATAAATAATGAAAGATATAGTTGTATCCTGCTAAGGCAAGATAAACTTAACAATTACCACAGTCCTTGCAATGGCCGTACCTCTTTATTGGAGCATAGTGTAAACTTGGGGGCACAATAGAAGTTATGGTAAGAGTATTCTTTTCTGCCAATATCTTGAATGTTTTCTGTTGAACTAAAAAATTATATGCAGAGAACCAGGATGAGAACCCTTTTGTAAGGTGTTTGTTCCTCTTTTGAAACTTTGCTTAATTTGGGCCTTTTTTTTCTGTTCACTAGGAAGCTTTTGCTAATAAACAGCATAGATGAGCAGGAATAATAAAAATAAAAATATTAAAATTGTTAAAAAAGTGGTAAAACCACTTAATTAAGTTAACATTGTCCACTTTTTACAGCAGGTTATTAATGGAAAAGTTCTTGTGAACAATGAAGAAATAGCAGTGTTTACAAGAATGGCTGAAAGCTTGGTAATAGCATTCTAATAGGCTGCACCAGTGATTGGAAGGAAACAGTATTTAAAGAATTATACACTACAGGGTGTTAACCTTCTCTACTGTGGTGGTGGTGCTGTGGTAACATTGTCGCCTCACAGTAAGACGTTGTCCTGTTCGATTCTCTGCTAGAGCATCTTCTGTGTGGAGACATGCGTGAATGGGCGTACTTTCGTTGAAGGTTGTGCGTCAGAGCTGGCAACTTGGCACGTAAAAATCTACTGCCAATCATTAGCAGACCGGAGTTCCGCTGTGGCGACCCCTAACTGGGAAAAGCCGAAAGACACAACAAGGGTGTTAACCTTCTCTGAGTGCAGAGATGTAAAGAACAGGTAGTGTATGTACCTGATTGAGGACACTGCAGCAGCAGCAAAGGACTTTGATTAGAAGCTAGATCTTGTGCAGAGTTTTTTTCTGACAAAGGACTAAGAGTTAAGAGGTGCACTGCTGATAGGATACAAAAATACTTTTAAGCCAATGGATTGGCTGCAACACAGTAAATATGTTTTTACACAGCACTTGTTATTTATAATCTGAAGAAGGCTGAAGAAGCTGAAAGTGCTTATCTCAGCTGGGAATTTTGTGTGTTTTTAACATTTTTATTGTTTTTTTTTTCAAATAAAGAGTGTTTTTATCACTGTTGACACAGTATAAGCTCATGGTGGTGTACCCTAAAGACTTTCCTACTTTACTGTATCACTTTGGGACACCTTTGGCAGTTGGGGTTGATTGATTTTGTTGCTTTGAAGTAAGGGTAGATGACCCCTGACTGTGTCCACTGGGGAAAGTCATCTGCATTTGAATACCTTCAAAAATGAAATTCTATATCTACATTATCAGACAAAACTGACCAACCATTGACCTTGGCTCTACCCAGTGATACCCAGTAATCTTGTGCTTTCTGTACTGGTTATAATTTCCAGACACAGAGTTTTGAAAGATCACTTAAGATGACACTTGAAAGGGTCAGAGAACTCATCCAATCACTTGAAAGACTCTACATCTGATATGCCTATGTTCATAGGAGGTTACTGAGCTATTAGCCCTGAGGCCCTTATAAATCTAGCCAAGACTTTAGTCCATGTTTAGACAAGTCAGCACCAAGAGCCCCTGAAGGAAGAGAAGATGTGAAAGGAGGCATGTAGACTCTCCAACAAAGTCTTTCACTTCTGATTCAGACTTCAGTAAAGGGCAGAAAACCACACAATTCCCACTAGAATACACCAAAATTTAGGGAAATTTTAGAACTAATGAGGCAGAAGAATATTTGATCTATTAATCCCTCCTTTGATGAGAACATTTTGATGGAAGCCTTTTGAACTGCCCATCTACATCTTGGGTGGCTTTCCCTGCAGACATTATAATTCACTTGGTCACAGAGTGAGCTTGGTGAGAGCCCACTGTGGCTGACCCTATTCCAAGGAAACCTGATGAGGTACTATGACCTCCTATGGACAGAGGAAAGGAGTCATTGCAGCCTTAATGTTGTTAGCAACAGCAACTAAGAAAGATAACCCTCTGACTACAGCTCATCAGTCCATCCACCAATAAATATTCCAAGACAATAGACCACATTGGGAAGTGTGGCTTTGCATAACGTACTTTTGCACATGCACTCTTAAGTACGTAATGCCCATGAAGCTCTTCCAGCAAGAACTGGCCAAGGAACCTTGGATTTGCTGTGAAGACTGCTGACACTCACAGACAAATCGAGTTGCAGATATTGATGTAACCAACTGAACACATTTTCTCTGTCTCTGTACCTCACCATAAAAAGTATACACCTTGCTTTGTCATAAAAAGAGCAGATTTCTAGTCAGATTGTAAAGGTTTTGACTGCATTAAAGTCTACAGTTCAAATCTGACAGCAATTTTGTCATTTAACAACAGATAAAGAGTACATAATCAGAATACTTGCAGCATGTTTCATCATATGAAAATGGCTAAACACATGAAAGCAGTGTTCAGACTGTGTTTGCATTTTCAGTGTGTGAGTTAACTTTCTGTAGTCAAACCTTGTAAGTTGCTAATGCTATTCACATGAATACTTCAATCCAAGTATAACCAACAGGAAAGACATTTCTATTTCTATTAGGCAAACACTAACATTGAATATCAAATTTGTTAGGGATGATTTCCTTATATTTTTTTTCCAATATACCTTCTTCCTAAGCCAATATATGTTGTTCCTGTGACATGTGATGGTTATGTTCCTATGACATGTGAAGGCTGTGTTCCTATGACATTTGATGGTTGTGTTCTTATGATGTGATGGTTGCACAGGGATTCCAGGACCCCATCTAGTACTAACCCCCCTACACACATAGTAATGTTCCTGTAAGTTTATTTCCTGCTTTTAATCTTGCCCCTGACTTCTGAGAATGTATAGTATAACTCAAAACTATTCAAAGAAAACAAGAGTAGATATACAAGACAAAAACTGTCCGCCATTCTTAATGCAAGATTTGAGAAGGTTATTTTGAGAACAGCATGTCCCTGTCAGTTAAAAGTTTCTCTATTCTTGAGATTAAGTTAAAAAATCCACGTACCTAAGTAACGTTGACATCACTACCATCCTTCCATTTTTTGCCAGTTTTTCCCTAGTTCAGTTTTCATTCTTCATGTATTACTGATAATTATGATAATTTGTATACTTTTAATGTTAGTGGATTAATCTGGAAAGGAACTTGTGAATTTCTTGCAGTTTCAAACAAACATCTGACTGTTAGGTAAGTTACATACATTACTCTAGGTTTTTAACTATTCTGATAATAAAACTTCACTCACAAATTTACTGATAAATATCTATTTAATCTGAAGTCATTTGAACTGCTACATTTTTTCACAATCTTACACAATCTATTGAAGTTCATGTTAACAAGTGCATGTTTTGAATGTGATGAAATTTCATTGAATATTTGTGATGCTACAATATGATGGGACACATCATACCAGGGAGGAAATATTGAAGGAAGGGCAGTTTGCACACCTAAAAGAAAACTGATTTTACAGGTAATGGGAAACCAATAAAGAAAAGAAGCACTAGAGGTCACCAGAGAGACATAAAATTACAACAAAAACAAACAATGGGTCATTATAAGGGTAGATTATGGAAAAATATTTGTTGCAGTTTATGTAAATATTTCATACATTAAAAAAAAATGAATCTAGAAATATCCAGAATCAGAACATTGTTAATGCCCAACAGGGACAGCAATACTACAGCTCGAATGGAAATGGTTAGTTCTAGACTTTAGTGGAGCTTGGAAGACAATTTCAGATGGAGTTGTAGGAAATGGGCAGGCTCACAAGGAAAGAAATGTCAAATATCCTGTGCTGATTTGATTGATTAGCTAAGAGTGGAGGAATTTCCATCTGTACCCTAAGCACTTATGGCATCATTGAACAAGTTCCTTTTCAGAAGAAGATTACTATATTGAAACTAATTAACGGTAGCAATAAAATGTGTTGACTTGGTTGCATTCCCCTGCATAGTTTGTGAGGGGTGGGGCTTGATACTTCCAACCCGATATTTAATATAAATTAAAGGTCACAGATCCTCAGTGTGGGAGGAACACTTTTGGAGAGCAGTGCTTCACCTAATCAGAAATCCTTACCGGATATATAACAACTGGCTAAGTTCTTCAGCACCATTCTCCATGCTGTCATCATAAAGAAGCTAAATTCATTAAAACTTCACTCAAATGTGGTAAGATGAATACAAACCAGCTGAAAGACAGAATTCGCACAGCACAAGTTACATGAGCCTCATCAAACTGTACAAAAGTGAGCAGAGATGCCCATGAGGGCTCATTTCTAAAACCTCTCCTCTTTGGCCTTTACTTCTCCAATATCCAAGCAAAAAGTCAAGATCTCTAGCCAATAAAATTTGTGGATGACTTCAAATGTGGTGGTGTTGGGGGGGGGGGGGAGTTGTTGAGTCGCTCATTGATACCCAAACCTTCCAATACAAATTCTCCCTTCTAAACTCTTGGAGCATTAATAATGGGCTCAGAATAAATGCTAAAATGGGAAGCAGTGTCACCTTTGGCAGACAACCCCTCCTGTCACCATACTATATACACAACACACAGTACTACAAAATGGGCATATAGTCAGGTATCTTAAGAACTTGTTAATAATTTCCTCTTGTTTGACCATCATGTGACAGTGGTTGTCAAGAAAATATTTTCTACCACAACTAAGTACAAAAGGAATATCTTCAAGATCTAAGGAGGTAATCATTCTGTTATATTCTTTATCGTATTCAGTTCAATACCCACTTCAGGATGCAGCTGTCTAAATATATTGAACAACTGGAAAAACTCCTGAAGCTTCTTAACCAAAAAAATCACAGACATAAAGTTCCTGAGCTATGAAAAGAAGAAGGAAGCTCCATCCCTTTATTTCATGTCCCTACAGGCTTTTGGGGGACGATCTCTATCTTGCACCTACTGGTCTTGGACTTCCTGCATATCTCAGTATCCAATGGCTCCATCAGTACTAGAACCAAAGATCTAAATATTCACCAACAGATAAATAAAACACAGTGGATGGAGAGGGTTATAAATCAGTGCCTTCCAAACCTGCAGAACAGACTTCCTTTGATGTCAGGTGTTGTGGCCCACTATCTTCCTTTAAACATAACTTGGATGACTGGTTGGCTATTCACAAACTTTCTCCAAGACTGTTGTAATCCTCCAGAAGAAAGCAGGTGTGGCCTAGGGGCAGTTACTGGCAGATCATATGAGTAAATGGTCTTAGAATATTTATGAATCTCTGAACCAGTCATGACCAAATTTTCCTTAATTGTTTTCAGCATTTCTTGGACTCGACTGGACTTCATCACTACACTTACCCAGAAAACCAATAAGGTAAAAAGAATAATTTTGATAGTACAGGGTTTGGTATAAAGTCTATAAGAAGGTAAATGAATGTATATATATATTTCTGTGTGTGTTGTGTGTATGTATATATACACACACACACACATATATATGTGTATATATATATATATATATGGGTTTACTATTAAAATCTCGAAAGTTAAAAAAAATCAGGTACTTATGAGCGAAGTGTTTCGCCGAAAGTACACATCACCTAATAGCCCTAATGTCGAAAAACAGCTGTTAATGCCAAAAATGTCGAACACGACATTTTCAGCACTTAACAGCAATCCCACCCTTCCCGTACCTCCCTAACTAGGAAACCTACCATCCTGTTTATGCAGGGGGGCAAGCCCCCCTGCACCCCCACCCCCAACTATATATTCTAACTCCAAGATCGCACTACAGTGAGGAAAGGGATGTATTTCCCTTACCGCACTGTACTGAAATCCCTTTACATAATCGAACATTATATTTGCGAATGCACAGACCATTCACAAATATTCCATTCAATTACGTGGCCGGCACACATATGAACTATTCGAACATCTGTAGTTGAAATAGTTCATAGGCGTGCAATGCTATGCTGACTTTATAATAGTAAACCATATATATAATATATATATATATATATATATATATATATATATATATATATATATATGCATAAATAGATACAGATATAGATATTATTATAAGTATTTGACCCCGAGCAACACCATATTAATGCCTGGTAGGTTTACTAATACCTGATAACTCTAATCTTGCCCCTACCCTAGCTCTGCTCCTTAACTTAGAAAAGCCCTTTTCGTAACACTACCAGTACACAAGAGGGGATCAGATACATGCCACATGCATCACCACACATTTGAAAAACTAAATGTATCCCCTTACAAAGTCCTTACTCTAACCCCTAAACACTCACACAAACACTCCCACCCCAAGTATATCTGAAAGTTTTTGCATTAGTTTCCAAACCCTAACCCACACGCATTCCTTTTTACTTTTTGCAGAATGTCAAACATTTGACAACTAGAACACTTGGTGAGCCAAGAAAAGCATTTTGCCTGTTGATAAAATGAATATTTGACAGATTGAATGAATGATACCTGTAAATCTATATATATATTGGTTAACCACAGACTGAGGAAACAGGGAAGTACTAATAACTAAGTAATAATAACCATCATATGCGAGGGTAAGAAAAGATGTGGGGGATGATTACACAAGTAAGTTGTTTCTGTTTAAAAGTTTGAATAAATCAGTTATGAGAAAGCTATGTTCTTAAAGGGAACTTATCAGCTCTTCAAGCCCAGTGACCTAGCTAATTGCATTTAATTGAAATAACAATTCATCCATAAAGATTGCTGCATTAAAGGCTTGTCCCTTTCCCAGAAGTGACCCAGTCTTGGAGAGGAGTATATTAAGTCTGGGAACAGGGTTTGAGGCTCAGTGCATAGTGGGTGTGGCACATGTATCCATGAAATTAAAAAGCAAGTTGATTGACTTGTTTTTGTTCGACTCATTTTTGAGAAACTAACTGGATGTTAACAGACTGACACAGAACTATTTTAAAACAATCATTTATAAGCAGCCGGAGCATGAAGTTGGGAACGCATTTCAGAAGGTAAAGGCAGAAAAGATATTTTACACAACTGTTCTCAAGGTATGAACATCCTAACAGTAGAAATGATAACTAGACTATTTTCAAATACCCTGCAGCACAGTCAGTGGAAGTACTTACAGGCAGAGATATCAGATCCATTTGACTGGTGAAACGAAGATGATCTGCTGTAGTTTTCAACACATTATGCTTAGCCACCAATGTATTGGACCCAAACTCAGCTTAGCTGCTTGTCACTTAATATATCCACAGTGAGTTTAAGTTGTTTGCCAATTTGTGTAACTGCAACTACTTTTATAGAAATGTTTTATTAAAGTAAACTTAGTCATTGCAGAGAACTGTTTTATTGTACTTATCAGTTAAACTGCGTACATAAGAGGCACAGTGGCACGCTGAAACATGACAAGACTGATACAGGATGCCTACTGCAGTCAAAGACTAGGTAAGTCAATACATTTCTTTCTTTCTCTTCTCACAATTTTATTTGGAAAAAATGACAAGAGTAGCTGACACAAGGTGAAAGCCACCGATGGTACTGTTGTAGGCTGATATAACCTGGCGCCTTTTGCAACAGGGCTGTGACTGAATGACATTAAGACCATCACGATGAGCATTAGTCTGATTTGTGTAAATGGGAACAGAACCTGAGCTCATGAGGATATTTTAGTTATTCTGGCAGTGTGCATATCTCCTCCAGTACATGATAAACATAAAGCAACTTTGGTGCAATGTCACCTGATGCCATTGTGGTCTCCTAGTGAAAGTAATGTTGCAGGTTTCTTTAAACATGAGATGACTTTGTTTTCATTTCAATTGCCATGACATTTAATTAATTTAAGTCTTTGGAAATTATGTTTATCACACAGTAACCGAGAAACAAAAATCTGCAGTTTTTTGAGTTAGTACTCACAGCTCTGTACCATAAAATTCAGTAATTTACCCAACAGGTAAAAATACTTAGATTATCATTCAGTTACTTCTGGAGATTGCCCCCATTCACAACTTTTTAAAACAATCACATGAAAGGACATTCATATATCATGCATATTTGCAGTGCAAGCAGCATCCTGCTAACAAAGGGGGAAAAATAAGGAGCTGTTTCAATCTTTGCACTTGGGGACCCTGAACATACTTTACAGGGACATAAAAAGGGAAATGTAATTGCAAAGGACAAAGCATGGCTATTAGGGCAAATGATCAGACATTTTCCATCTAATTCAGCATTAGACTAAATCTGATATCTGTATGTGCCCTTTTTCATGCAACCTTATTTTCCCATTAGGCAGAGTTTCATTTATAAAGCATTTAGTTTAAATCCCTTGCACTTACCTATAATAAAAAAATCTTGCTTACCAGTCGGTTCCTGCTATTTTGTGATTAGCACTTTATGCTTTCATGTACAAGCTAATGACTGAGATAAGACTGAAACTGACTGCCATTCTCAATGCAAGATTTGAGAAGGTTATTTTGAGAACAGCATGCCAGAGGTTAAACATGTACCGTGAACATTGATATATTCAAGTAGTTTATTTCTCCAGGCTTACAAATTTGATTACTGTGGAGTACAAAGCTATTAAAAATATGACCTTTCTGCATTGTACTTCCTGGCGAGGGGCCAAATAATAACTTCTGTTGACTTTGTTAGCATGATAGAGTGCTTGTTCAGCTAGAAATAAAATGACTGTTCCTGTACAGGAAATTATGTCTGTAGGACTAAATGTGCATTTCAGGTACAACATACGTTGCCATCATGTTAATATATGCTGCTGTTACTGGTTCAGCACTACATAGGAAAACGCATCTGGATTATATGCAGCAGTATCTATTTTCTTCTATGAATTTGCTTATTATTTTTAGTAATGTCTTAGCATGTCAGCAGTTCAGAAGATTAGATTTGACAAGCGAGGCTGTGATACAAACAGAATAAGCACTTGTTGGCTATAACAGGGGTGGCATAACAAGGAATAAGAAATCAATCACAGCCTTTCTAGTAGAACATCAGAATGAAGCAAATGAACTTTTAAAAATGAATGCTATATATTTAAATAGTCAGAACCATACAGTGTCTGAATATTCAATGTATGATATCTTTATGCATGTATTCAGTATCTCTACTGTACAGCAACTGTGGTTTAACATAAAAGTGTGCTGTTTTCCTGACATTTGCAGGAGCAGTCTTAAAATGTATTGCTTACTGTTATCCTGAAATATAATTAGTTTAAGAGGTAATGTAATGTGCACTCATATGCAATGTGCAAAATTACAAGTTAAAATATGCTTTAAATACATGTGGGACTAGTCCTCATTTTGCCTGCTTCTTCCACTTTCTCCTACAGCAGTCTGTTCTTCTGCTGTGGTTGTAGAATTTGTAGTTTTATGACAATACACAATCTGTAAATGTGGGTATATGGTACATATAACTGTTATTTTATATTTTGGTTTTACCGCGCCTTCACTTAAACAAGTAAAGGTTAGGGCTTCCAGCTTACCTCACCCTTGAAGACCTCCATATTTTTTTTAACTATTGAGACTTGGTTTCAGAACAATAACAGCACTCCCTACTAACCAGGTACTGTGCCTACCATACTTTTAGGATGACATTGTCATAGAGAAGATACAGAATGGTACCAAACAAAACTTTTAGAGATACTATTGCATCTCACCAAAACTGACTATCACATCACTGTTAACTTTAGGTGCCCTTCCATGCCCCCTGCACAGCATACTGATGACTTAAATCAACTCAGTATGCTACATAACAAGCCTATTACCATTGCCTTTGGTAGAATGTAATTAACCCTCATTCAGACTGCAAACTAATACAGGGTTCAATAAATATACCCAGATATTCTTTATAAATAACAAATTGAGTAAGACAAACTGGCCCTGCCATGACTGCAGGTGTTATCCTCCTTGACCTTGTCTTTACAAACTGCTCCCCCCTTCTGTTCTACTCCTCTCGTCTCTATTTCCTGCATCCAGTCACCTAGCTGTTACCATCATCCTTAATACATGCCTCCCCAATTATAAATAAATGTAGTATTTGGGCATTAAACTAAACTCAGTGTATTACTACTTAACAGAAGTGTAGCTAGGGTGGGAAGAAGGGGGCAGCTGCCCTGAGCACAAGGTGTTAGTGGGTTCAATTGACAGATGCCAACTGCTTGGTAGTGCAGTATTTAATTTGCGCACTGATGTTCCTGAATGCTGACATGTAAACATGTTCTAATACTGCTTTTGTTGTCGGCAGTGAAGCACTTGCTTCAGCACATCATGTCTGGCACGAGTTGTAGCAAGCAGTTTGTTAGTATCAGTTTGTAAAAGCTGAATACTTTTCTCCTCTTTTGTGGGTTGGGGATACAGAGGACCTTGTGCTCCTTTGGGAAAGAATGAGGAGTGCCAGATTAGAGACCAAACCTTTTTTTGTTTTGCCCCTCAACTTAAAGTTGAGGGGTACTGGACTGTAGAGTAACAGAGGGCACTAAATGGGTCAGCTATGGCTTTACTACTTACAGATCTACTGGATAACATGACTGGCATATTCTGCATGACAACCTCATTCATAATGTTGTCTTTGTCTTGACATATTCCCCAGACTTCCTCATCCTTATCAATAGATGTACTAAAGAGGATGTGTCCATCTGATGCAACAACAACAATGAATTCAAAACTAAGCCAGTGTGGTGCAACAGCTAGATCGATTAACTCTACAGGTAAAAAAAAAAAGTCTCATGACACTTTGTGAAAAAAGTCCTCCTACATTACAACAGAAATTGAATAGCACTGTGCAATAACCTTAGGTGTATAATTAGTGAGCAAAAAGACAGTTATGAACTTTGAATTGCTTTCAGTTCTAAGGACAACCAAAAGGTGTATAGTACAACCATTCTTAAAATTGTTTCATCTTAGTCTTTCCAAGGCTTATGTAACTAAACATGGGGAACAGCCATAATGAAAACACCTCCAAAAGGGCATCCCCACAACAGTCCCTGGTTAACAATATCTTTATCATTACTTGTAAAATGATTAAATGATTTATCACTGAAATAATTAATGATGCCATAGGTTACCTACACACCACTGACCCCAACAAATTTGTATTTGTTAAGGGCAGGTCATGTTTATGCAGGCTAGTCGGGTTTTTCTAAGATGGTCCACAGAACTCTTAGATGAAAGCCAGACATTCACATTGCCTACCTTGACCTCACTAAAGCCTTTTACACTGTTCCCTACATGGGTACCATAAGCATGGTCTTAAGTCTCATTATTAACCTTTAATTTCTCCACTAGATTGCAAACTGGCATAGAGGAAAGTCATGTAGTCCATGTAGGGATATCTCATCTAGCCATAGAAATAATTTCTAGTGACATCTCATCGGGTTTGGTCTTGGGTCTCCTCCTGTTTGGTATTTTCTTCTCAGACACAGATTTTGTCTATCCAAGTATTATGCACAGCCAACTCTGGTGATGACTATGAACTGGGTGCTGCTGTTGTCTCCTCATCCTGTGATAAGCAAATTCACCAGTGATGACTTCCTGTATCATCGGCATTCCTCTAAAACAGACCACATTATTTGAAACCTGGGAATGAACATGGGCAATGGCCTCTCTGTCAATCATCATGTCTCAGATGTGGTCAGTAATTCCGTCTGCCACACACAGCTTATCTGCTCTGACAATTCTTCTAGGTCCAAGGTGCCCCTTGTCTTCCTTTACTCCTTCTGTATCAGACTCATTACTGAAAACAACGCTCTTAATGGAATATACCTCTCTAAGCATATTGTACACATGGCAGGCCCCAAGGATTCTTAAGAAGAACAATCTTTATATACTAAAGCCTGCAAGACACTAAATAAAGGATAAAGCTCTAATATGTTGTGTTATGGATGATCCCTTATGTTCCAACCTGCTTCTCCTTCCCAAACCAAGCAGCTGAATTAATGCCTGCTATGAGGACATAAATCTGCACTGCAAGTTCAAAAACACATGATAGTATGACCTAATGCATCTCCCACCTTTTGAATGACCCCCCTCCCCCAGATCCCAAGTTAAGTACTCCTTGCAAATCTTTAAAGCAGACCTTGATGTTTGGATGGGCCCTGTGGGACAGGAACCAGCTGATAGGAGGTACAAATACAAAATATTGCTACTACAAGTAATATCATTTCAGGAGGTGAATTGTTAGTTGTACATTCAGTCTCCAATATACATTTATATTCTACTTGAGTAAAGCTGAATTGTAAATTTTGCTTTGTGCTCCCCTGTAGTTCGTTTTTTACTATCTTGTATACATTTAACAGGATAAATGTCATTGTATATTTTTGTCTGTTTCTTGTTCATCTTTTATGGGTAAACTGTATAGCATATCTTGCTTTCTGCAGTTTTGCTTTTTCTTCTTGCATTTATCTTTATATATAACTGTTTCTTGCATGTTATACATTTCATCATGGTTTATTGTATCCTTTGAATACCACTGTCAAATTGTACATATATTTGCCTTTTTAATTACATATATACTACTGTTTTATTTTACATTCTTTAACTTTGTAGCTTTCCTCCCTGGGCCACACTGAAAATCAGTATTTATTACCCAGTTGGAATTCCCCGGTAAACAAAAGTAAAACATAAATAAAATATCTTGTTATATCTTTGCTGAATGGCCGGACTCATGGCTGGAAAAGGTCTAAGGACTAGCCACCCATTTATCAGTTAACAAATGATAAATATTAAAAATAAACGAACGAATGAATGAATGAATGAATGAATGAACAGATGAAATGAAACTAATAACAATAAATTCATGCCTGCCATTAATGCTAAAGATCTGATGTCTTGTGGGACTTAGTCTATCTTTGCCATTACAAAGGCTGCATATGGCTAAGTTTTTGATGGCTCTTCAAACCTAAGCTTTACATAAACCTATGATGCTTGCCTTTGCTAGTTGATGTCCATTTATAAACAACCTATGGTGTTAGGTCTCTTTGTAGCAGGTTTTATTCCATTGTGTTCCTTAACTAGTCAGGTGATTCTTAATACTTTAGTCTATATTCTAAACATATTGAGCATACATGTGAATAAGCATATATATATATATATATATATATATATATATATATATATATATATATATATATATATATAAAATAAGGACATATATAGACATAGATTTGCACGTTTATATTTAGCATGACATTGGACCCAAGATAAAGGGCATTATAAAAACATGCATCTAGTGCAATCTGTAGGTATGTCGAGATATATGCCTACTCTTGATATGTTGTCGACAGTTTACATTTATAAAAGGTACTGAAATTCCCCTTAATCCACCATATTTACACCACTCACTGAAAGTAAAGTAAGTGTTCACATAATGTACTTGCAAAACACAAACACCTACATCCCCCCAAAAAATGTTCCAACTAAAATAAACCCTTCTATATATTTAATCATTTGCAGTCTAAGAAAAAAATATAAAACAAAACTACAGTAACATGCTATAACACATATTCCATTCATTTTAATGTAAAAAAGTAATTTCATCTACTGTATATATACACTACACAAAATAAACAAACACACACACACACACACACACACACAAACTCTACCCACCTAAATCTGTAGCCCAAAAACAAAATATGTTCTTTCGTTGATGAAAAAGTTAAACTTATAGGATTAAATATAAAAGTATACAAAATTAATATTGACTGCAACTATGCAACTGAAAAAAAGACATTGCTTGCAAAACCAGAATTGATTCTGTCTAAACTATAATCTATAATATAAAACTAGCAAATGCTAACATTGTCCTGACTAAATTACAACAGTAAAACAGTGAACTAAAAATGCAGAAAAATATTTTAAAAATTGCCTCAAAGCTAAACTGAAAAGACACCCAGAAGATGTCCCATTCACAAAAACCTACACAAGTTACCTGAAGCCCTATTCTGTATAAATTTATGCAACTAATGCAGCCCACTGAATTCAGTAGAAAAAACTGCCTAACATGAAATACAGAGATAAAAATAGAATATGTAGTAGAGAAGCTTGTAACCAACATGAAAAATCTTGCATTTTGGGATTAGGTGAATTGGTTCTCTAGAGTATATAAGCCTGGAGTGAGAACATTTACAAACTGGATTTATGGGGTTAGTGTAGCCACGAGCATATGATTATGGGATGCCTAACTCCCTCAACAGTCTTGGGGTTAGAATTTTGCAATCTGGACAATGTGATATTTTGGACTTTAACAGTGTTGCATTCCAAATATTGCATTTAAGGTATTTTCAGTTTCATGATTTTGGTCTCAGGAGTCTGTGTTGCAGTGAATCATGCTGGGGGATTCTGTATTACTCCTCCTGTCTCAAATATTGAATTATTGATGAACATAGGAAGACCTAACGCAAGCTTCAATGAAAAATGTACTATTACATTAAATAATTATATGAACCTGATATGTAAACAACCAAAGGAGTTGAAGTTGTTATAAATAAAGAATGAAATGTGTTAACTGTAATAGAAAAAACAAAATTTGTTAAGCAAAATTACTTTCATTGTCATTTCCAAAAGCATAGTTTCCAAAATGTACGGAGGTATGTACCCATACTCCTGATAAATACAAACCTCATGGCAGACAATAAGCAAGTCATTTCCGAGTGGAAACATTTCAGCCTTAGCCAGTTCTAGTAGAGTGTAGAGATAAAGCTCTGGCTATAGCCTAGGTGACCTGAGTTTATTAACAACTCAAGTGCTGATACACCTGACAGAGGAGAACGGACATATCCATCCTGTCGGAACACCTTGCTGTGCTTTTTTGCATTTTCACATAGGAGAGATAATTATGTAAATCTTTTGGCCTGAAGGTAGAAATTATGTTCACCAGGCCAACATTTGGTGTTAGACATCAATGTAGGCATGTAGAAGCATGCGTAGCAAAGGTATTGTGGGTCTCCCCAGCAATATGGATCACACACACTGTCACCACCACCCCACCCCCACCCAAAACAAATGCAAGGGCAGGAAGCATCCTCATGGCTGTCTGAATCTTCCATGGATAGATTCCATTCTGATTGTCAGTGAATGTCCTGGGTAAGGAAAGGAATAGGAGAGATCCTGTAGTCATGGGAGCAAAAGCCACATAGAAAACAAAATAGCTTTCAAGAAGGCTTCACATTTCCTAACCTGCTAAATATTTTATATTCAAACGTTTTTTAATTATAAGAATGTAGTTATCCTGTTAGACTTCAGCATTAATTTCCCATACAATTTTCAAAATGACCTGAATGGCTACCTTCTTGAATTTAATCTTTCATAACTAATTAAGCAAACATCCTACTTGTTCAAACATAACTTCTAAGCATACACTAATTTGCCTCCTAATTACTAAGGAACTCAATAAATTTTGTTCCATACAAATCTATCGGACAAACATTAAAGCCCATTATTTCATTTCATTCCCTTACTTAGAAATTCACTCCAATGTCCTCCTATCCTTTATGACATTACAATCAGCTTAATAACAATATACACGGCCTTCACAGTGCAGTAAACATAAAGGACAGTATTGCTCTGTGTATATCATCTGTTCTTCCCAGAGTGTAATATCTTCCCTGCAAAATTATATTTACATTGTCATATGTAAAAAAGGCATAGGTTGGTTATTTCTTCCAATCTGTGGCATTATGTTTAATTGGGACTTTCTTAAGGAAATTGTCACAATAGCCCTCATGGAAAGTCACCCATCACATGTTATTATTTATTTATTTTTGGCCAAGGAAAAACTTATACAATAAGTTGTTTTCAGCTCTTGTTTAATCCCACCCATTGGTGTCATGATCCTCCTAATTCTGTTGAAATTCTCATCTCTTTTACTGGACACTGACATTTGCAGTTGCTTTGGTTCCCTCCCTCAGGATCATAAATCTTTGAGAATTTCACAGTTTTTTTACTTTGTAGTTTCAGATTGACAAAACCAGTGACAATGACAAAAACAGAATGATCTCAGGAACAAAAATACATAAATAAATTAAGCATTATTTTACAGCAGCAAAAAGAAAAAAAAACATGCATGTTTCAGTTTGACAAAGGTCCTCAAGCATAAAATATCACTGGAAGAAACTTTCAGATATTGTCTGGATATTTTAAGGTTATTAGTGATCTCACTGAGTTTTGCCATTCTAGAGTTAGCATTGAACAGTAGGACAGAATAGGTTTATTTTCTCAGGACCCAAACTGCATTATGGGAGAAAAGAATGCCCAACCAGAAAAAAAAAAAAAAAGAAAACATAATTTCAGTATGTCTGTTCCACGTAATACATCTGCAAAGAGCAAAATAAAAATTAACAACAGCTAACTGGAGTGCCACAGAGGCATTAGTACAGCATACAGGAAAAAGTACAATTTAAAAACTATATGACTTTCAGTTTCTGTTTCTGCTGACCCTTTAATGGACTGATTTAACTTCTTTCAGATTTTGCGCATCAGTACAAGCTACTTCCTTCCAAACCTCAGTTCTTCTAATTTTCTGAAAGTTACTACTATCAAAAACAAATACTATGTGAAGGAACTCTCTTACCATGGTTGACAAATTAAAATCATTTCTCAAACAAAATGATACTGCTAGGAAACCTGGAAAGAAATCACCCTCCCCACATGGCCATTCATCTTACACCACCTTTTATTGTTACACCACATTTTGTAATCAAGATAAAAAAAGATTACTAGAAGGTAAACAGCTTTATATATGTGTTTAAAAAAGCATAGCCTTCTTGAACTGAAGAAAACTTTGAAAGTGAAGTTCATAATCTGAAAGGGTGATCGAAAAACAATACTCTTTCCCTATTCACATCTGAAGAATCTGCAGCAAAGTTCTCTAATGCTTTCCAAACTTCTACCATCACTCCCCAACATCCTTCCTTTTAAACATTTGTTTTATCTTTTCTCTATTTTAAAAATATATTTTCTCTGTACCTTCTTCAAGCAATCTGAAAAAAACTAAAGCCTTACGTCTCATCAGTAACATCCCCCCACACTTATTTATACATTATATATTAGCAAATAACTTCCATATTCAGCTTAGTATATATTATGTACATTTATATAAAGTTACTGAATTTGTTCTTTAAGTGGTCTGTGTTTACATAGCTCTCACAGCTGTGTACCATTTACCTAGCTACATTGCACTCTACGTTTTCTTCCACTATCTGCCCTCTTTTTCCTATTTATCCCATACTTGTCCTTTTAGATTTACAGAAACTTCATTACACTGTTTGAATTTTTATATTTACTAGATCTGTATAGTCTAATATTTTAATGAGTTCTTGAACTGTGTACAACTTCTGAGTACTGTATTTTTCCAGACTATTATTTGTGGATATGTTGCTTCAGCCCTGGGTTGTGGCTGAAACACGTCAATGCATCATCTATCCACTACCCTGATAAACACACAATAAATAAATAAGCCATCCATCTATCTCCATAGCACAAAAGAAGACACAGCCCTCAGTAAGCAATCAATAACTCACAATATCAAAGGGCTGCAAGGAGTCATTGACACAAAGCTCAATACCACCAGCAAGTTTAATCCACAAACAAAATTGTCGTCCAACTCTACTGTTACATTTTCGTCCTTCAACAGACTTCTTCAGACAAAAATCCAAAAAAATTTTGTCTGAAGAAGTTTGTTGAAGGATGAAAATGTAACAGTAGTGTTGGACGTTAATTTTGTTTGTGGATTAAACTTGGTGGTGGTATTGAGCTTTGTGTCAGTGACTCCTTGCAGCCCTTTGATATTGTGAGTCATCCATCAATCTCGCCGTGATCTGATGAGTTATTAGAAGAAACTAAATCTGAGATAAATTCTGTGTTATCTAAACTTTTGTCACTATAATTATGACAGTATGTGGCTATTGTATACCAGTCTGAATGGAACTGTTGGAGAGATAATGCAGGATAGAGTTTTTGAAGTAATACAGCAAATACTTTGGACTAAAATGATCGGACATGCCACTGAGTAGGGGACAGCTATAGTCACAAGCTACCCGACATTTTCACATTATGACTTAGTTGCTGTTGACATGGATTTCCATGCCATCGTTTCTTATTATGACTTGAGTAAAAATTTCTTCTAATTAAATCATTCCCTTTTCTTATTCAAAATAAACATTTATTTAGCAATTTATTGTGTTGCAATGTTACTATAATGCAATAACTACCGTTATCAACAAAGATAAAAGATGAAGACTACAGAATTGGTCTGAATATTTTTTCTTTTATCACATACAACAACAAATATACTGCAGTGGTGGTGCTGCGGTAGCCTTGTCGCCTCACAGTAAGACGTTTTCCGGTTTGATTCTCAGCTAGAGCATCTTCTGTGTGGAGACATGCGTGAATGGGCAAACCTTCGTTGAAGGTTGTGCGTCAGGGCCGGCAACTTGGCACGTAAAAATCTACTGCCAATCATTAGCAGACCAGAGTTCCACTGTGGTGACCCCTAACCGTGAAAAGCCGAAAGACACAACAACAACAAAAGATGTAATAAGAAGTTTGCTTGGAGAAACAGAATCACAACAGTATTGTGATTTGTCTGTTAGCAAACACCAGGCATTCAATTGTGAATGAAATATTTTCATTACAGCTTTAAATTAAGCTCAATGTGAAAAAGTCAGTACATATCAAATGTAATTAATCTAGCAAATCTGTCTTATGAATTGGCTGTTTTTATTTTTTTTTAAAAGTGCTATTTGACTGCTGTAAGGGTGACAGTTTTTGTAATACATAGTTGTAAGAAAAAAAATCTTATACGATAAAAGCTAACCACTAAATTTTCCACTGCCCTTGTTATTTTTAGCACTCAGAATTCTCATAAATATTTAGTAATGTTAGAAATAGCTGACATATTTATGTAGTAAGATATGCTGGATTTAAATCAGACACTCTTGGAAGAAATCACATGTTGGCATTAACTTATATCTCAGTAATATCCCATTAGAACAAAGTTGTATTGCCATTATGTATACAGATAATGTGGAAGTAGGGAGGACTGTTCTCCCAGCACTAAGGACCCAAATGACTATCAGGCTTACCAACCAAAGAGGAACTTTAGAAACAAATCCCCCAGTTTATCTTCAATAAATATTATATAATGCACATTTATCCAAACAAGCAACATTCTGAAAATGCAATGTATAAGAAAAATACTGAAGGTGCCACTCTAGAACTTGATTTAGACATAACAAAATATATTCATTTGAACTTTACTAAATGATGTATGTCTGTTATATCCAAAGCGCATGCATGCAAACACACACGCACACACGCACACACACACACACACACACACACACACACACACACACACACACACACACACACACACACACACAAAATCAAGATGACTATAAGTTGATGGAAAGCTATAATGTTACTGCCTTGTTTTGTCCTTGATTTCAGACCACAGGGATTATCCATCTTTGTGATAAGGTCTTCTACGTTTACTGTGGACAAGAAGATGGGGAAAGAATGCAAAGGTCCTTTATGAAAACGGTGGGTAAATTACACATCTAACCATTTCATGCATGAATTTACGTATCTTAATTTACATTTCTTAGTAAGCAGAAGGTTCAGGGATGTTAAAATACATGTCTGAAATCCAGAAGAGATAAAACAATTAGCCTTCATCACTTCAACATAAACATTCTGAAAACTCAAAGTGCATAATTTATATCTTCAAAATGCTAATGCACCAACAAATAGAAGAGGTAAATAATGAGCACTGCAACTGCTAGGAGAATCAATAATCTCACAAATGTAAGAAATTATTAATTAGCAAGAACTTAAGATTCATAGATTAGTACTAGGCTAACTGCCCTTGTGAGCTTAGCCAATTATCCCTTGTGAGACTCAAACCCTGCACTTTGTGTTTGTAAGGCAGACACTTTAACCATAAGGCCAACCTCCCAACCATTAACTCTATAGTTGTAAAACTATGGCCACCTGCATATAGGATACAATTTATCAGTTGACAAAACATTTCTCCAACATCCAATTCTATTGTATGCATGATGAAATAGTGTAGGTTGGTGAGGATTAATTTCTGATTTACATTTGATCTGGTTTCAGTGATGCCTATAATGTTATGGTTTTGATAAGATCAGTTTCTTTTTTTCAGTGCTCCCATGTGTTATCTCTGAGAGTAATCACTTGTTTTGTTACTGATGTTGACCAGGGTGCAGATTAACTCTTTATGTCCTTTTTACAAGGAGCTAGTGAGTTTAGCAAATTTAGAATTTAAAGTTTTAGAATATTTAAGAAAGTGGACTTGTGGAAGATTCCTGAATGGGAGATCTTAGACTTGAGTTCTTGATTTGAGAATGAGTGACTAGAGGAGCCATTCTGCCAGATCCAGCCAGATGACCTTGTTCACTTCCAGTTAACATGGGTCTGGGCATTTCATGTACTTTGAAATGTACCCCTCAAAATTGGGAACCATGTGTATGCTCGTGTGATCCCTTCTTCCTCCAGTAAGACAGAGGACTGGGGCAGGATTACACCCCTGCTAGACACAGATGAGATGAACACTTTTGGATCCAGAAATCTAGTTTACAAATGGACTTAACTCTGGGGGGTAGCTAGGCCTGGACCTACCCTTTGAGCTGCAGTCCTTGTAGAGATGATTCACTCTACACATGGGTCAACTTGGACACCCTTCTGCTAGCCTTCACATGAAGAGCTCACGATTACTACCTCTTTTTAGTGGCAATGATGTTGAAATCTTCTCTCTCAAGTGTTTCTAACAGTCGGTATTGAAATTGTGGCATAAATGGCAGTGCTTGACATTGCACCCCCTCCCCACCCAGTGCTAGCATGGATTTGGTTGGTAATTTACCACAGCGATGCTTAAAAAAAGCTATATAACAGCACTGAAACTAACCTTACCAACAAAAATTGGGACTGTAGTTTGAGTTATTTGAGAAGAAAAAACATGGGGGATCTGGTTAAAGGTATGTTTATCTATTAGGGTGTCATATTTGTAACAGGCAAACACGTACTAAAATCCCTTCGCACTTTGGCCCACCCATTTCAACAGGCAAATGTGCATTGCTTCTCTTTCAAAGTTAGCAATCACACTAGCAACAGTCTTAAACAATATGATAAATGTCACACATGAGCAAATATGCAACCATTCTGCACATGATAAAATATTTTACAATACTATTATTTTTGTGATTAGTGTGTTATTTAAGACTATTATGTTGATAAGCATGGGGGTTTAAAAAATCATACTATGAAATGAAGATAGGAGGAAAAACATATTTATACACTTTCCTGCAATATGTACTTAATTTTAATGAATACAGGTTTTGTTCATATCTACAATATTGTTTGTAATACTAATGTTCACATTTCATACTTCCAGGAATAATAAATAACCTCTAGGAATATAGTCCAAATGAAAAAAAAATATTATATATTATGTCATTGTGAAACAGTAAGCAGTCTGAGAAATTAGACTTTAGAAATGTGTTAATTCACACACTGATGCAAAACACCTAAAAATCACTTACCAAACTTTGACTTTTTTATTACAGAGACTTTGATTTGCTCTAGCCTATTACTTATTCAGAATGTGACTAGGCATGTTCCTGTATTACTGCACCGTTCCTTGAGCATGTGGTACTCAAGAATATTTATCATGTTACAACTGGCAGAAAGGATGCTTCCAACAAAGGAATCACTATGGTGAGTCCTTGATCTTGGACCATTGAGTACATGAATTTCTTTAATAATGCTGTCAAGTACTAAAGCTTGTGCTAGGCAGCGCTGGAAGACGCACGTGTTTGGATCTCTAGCTGCATTTAATATAAAAACTGTGAATGCTTTCCATTTCACTATTTAAAGCCCTATAGTTCAACATTTGAAGCACACATTGCAACCTGAAACATCAAACTGCAATTGATGTGTATTGCAGCAAGCAACAAGATGCAGTCAGTTATTTCTAAGAGAAAGCCCTAGTAACAGAAGGTTCAGCATTTGAGATCCATTTTAACACTCATTTACAAAATATGCGAGTCAGCATGTTGGCTCTTATTTGGCACGCTTGGATGTGTGCTACACACTGGGTGTGTCATCATAATAAAAGAAATTAAAAGGCTGAACTTGCCAGGATTGCATGATGTTTGCCTGATTTTTGAGAACAGTTAGCTACTGCATATGGGGCTGATAATAAACATATTAAAAGACACAAATCTCAAAGCATATTCCTTCTCATTGTTATGAAAAGATACTCTTAATACTGTCATTGTGCAGAATCAAGAGGGGACCTCATCAGTGTGGTATGATAACCGTGTATAAATCCTAAGCTCTATGGGCACTATTCATGATTAATTGAGTTCTGGAAACATTAGACAGTGTTATCATTGGTGGCTCACAGCTCTGTTCTCAGTATGCTGTTAATTATTGTTGCAGTGCTCAATGGGATATTAAAAAAAAACATTTTCAGATAAAGATACTATAATGGCATAAGGCACAACTTAATAATGTAGTTGCCAATGAAGAAAACAAGGACAAAGGAAAAACAATAAATATGTATAATAGTTTATATTACTGACAGACCTGCAGCTGGTTTAAGTTGTCTGAGTGCATTCATATAAATTATTTGGAAGAGTCTTATTGTACTGAAAAAGACAGCTTAGCAATCACAAGATAAACAAACTCAGGATTTCAAAGTGAGTTAGGTAACCCTTACAAATGTATGCAGCATAAGGCCATAGTACATTTCTTTAACCAGATTCATCCTCTATTTTAGCAATATCACAGTTGTTGCACAATGGGAAAATGAGAAGAAAACTAAAAATGACCAGGTCCTTATGCGTCCATGTATGGAATGGCAATATGACTATTCAACATGCAAGTAATTTAGGATTGGCAGCAGTTCTTGCACTTCACCCATTAGTGTGTGTGTGTGTGTGTGTGTGTGTGTGTGTGTGTGTGTGTGTGTGTGTGTGTGTGTGTGTGTGTGTGTGTGTGTGTGTGTGTGTGTGTGTGTGTGTGAGTGTGTGTGTATGTGGTTTACTATCGTTATTTTGAACAGCAAAACATTTGCCGTTCAAAATAATGAAAAGTTAAACCGAAACCAAACTTTTCGAACGTACACAATGTCGCCCCAAATGATCGACATTTGTGTCACGTGATAGCCATATAGGAGCTGATGTAAATCAAACTCCTATATGACATATCATGTTTTTGCAGGGGGGCAAGCCCCTATGCATCCCCCACACCCCCTGCTACTAATATATTCCAACTCCAAGATCGCACTAAGTGGGGATATGGATGAATTTCCAATCCCGCCTGTACCGCGATCTCCGTACATATAGTCGAACACACTTATGTAAATGCATTCACATAAGAGTGTTCGACTATCCAATACACTTTACATTTTGTACAGAACATTCTGATTTTCAGCAGCATAACTGCAGATGGAATGTCATTCGCACAAGTGATAGTAAACCTGTGTGTGTGTGTGTGTGTGTGTGTGTGTGTGTGTGTGTGTGTGTGTGTGTGTGTGTGTGTGTGTGTGTGTGTGCGTGTGTGTGTGCACCTCTCTCTCTGTAGGTGTGTCTGTCTGCATGCATGTATCTTGGAAAATAGCTAGTAAGCCGAGAGCTTGTTGGGAGGATAGCAGGCTGTCTGACAAAGGACCCTGAAGGCAGACTTACAGAATTCATACAAGAAGAGAAATGATCCAAGCCACGTAGGCAAGTACTCACCAAAATTTGATTTGTTTTTTTCTTTTTCTTCCAACAGAAACCCTGTTCTGCATCCCGGGTTTATATCACATAATCAAAATCCCAAAAAACACCATAAGCTCGAACTTGGAATTTCGAAATGTGATATAATTGAAAGCTCAGAACAGCGATTTTTTTCCCAGGGAAAAAATTTGCTGTTCCAAGAAACACACACACAACACAAGCACACCAAAAAAAGTAATCCACACATATACACTTAAAATCCTACTCCTAACCCTACACTAAATGGTACATACACTACTATCTCTCCACTTACCTTAACCCAAACCCTAACCCTAAGGTCTGTAACTATCGCACACTCACCTTACCCGCTCCCTAACCCTAAGGTCCGTAACTATCACACACTCACCTTACCCACTCCCTAACCCTAAGGTCCCTAACTATCGCACATTCACCTTACCCGCTCCCTAACCCTAAGGCTCCTAACTATCACACACTCACCTTACCTGCTCCCTAACCATAAGGTCCCTAACTATCCCATTCCCACACTCACCTTAACCCAGTCTGTTCACACACTTACCTTAACCTGGTCCATAACCTTCGCACCACAGTGGAGAAAAATGCGAAGCGGCAGAAACAGCCCACCAAATTCTTTCCCTAGGAAAGCAGTCGATGTTCTACAGCTTCGCTATTTTCAGCGTTCGCTGTTTTGGGTTCGATATTATAACATTTGATGTTTTGCTACTTTCATGTCATGATATAAACCCTGCATCCCTGTTATGTTAGAAATATTTGTTGTCTTAAAATTCCAGGACATTAGCCATGCTGTAATAGAAAGAGAGTTAGTAGATCTATCTAGAAGAGGCCACTACCTGCTGTTCTGACCTATCCTACCCAATCAGCAACAGATACTTGATTTGCAACATATTATTATTATTTTTTTTTAATTTAGATATTCTTTACACAATTTCATTTTAAAATAATCAAATTAACAATTAAGCAAATTAACAAATTTTGTTAAACAATTCAGTTCCAGACTCGGATGCCTTCTTTGTAGATTGTGTTTGTCCCAAACACATCCACAAGAGTGTTTTTATTTTTTCCCCTTCATCTCCTGTTTCCTCCATTATTCCATATATATGTACCACTCAGTGAAATGGCAAACCTCACAATTGCCAGAAAGAGTGCATATGATATGTGTGTGTGTGTGTGTGTGTGTGTGTGTGTGTGTGTGTGTGTGTGTGTGTGTGTGTGTGTGTGTGTGTGTGTGTGCCTGTGCATGTCTATGTACATGTACCTTGGAAAATAGCTGGTAAACTGGCAGCTTGTCTGGAGGAAAGCAGGTTGTCTGGCAAATGACTTGCACTATCCTTACAAGAAAAGTATCCAATCACTTCCACTCCCTCTTACACTACATTTAAACTTGGCTATCTCCACTCATTTTTTTCACTCTGCCAATCACTTTTGGCCTCCTCAACCGCCCACCTTTCTGCTTATAAATCATCCATAATTGCATCATCGTAGCACGGCACTCCAACTGAATTCACTATTCATTGTATCTCCTTCCACATCACTCTTCTACTGCTTAGGCCCTTCCTATCTTCCATAATCTGTTCTAATATATATATATATATATATATATATATATATATATATATATATGTATATAATATATATAGGGTCTATATTAGGTCACTGAACGCTTAGGTTAGCGAACGGTGATTAATCGACCCCATGTAAGCGAAAGCTTACAAAACCGAACTGTCAGAACAGCTATTTTTTTCCAAGGGAAAAAAAAAATTACTGTTCCAACAAAAAAAAAAAAAAAAAAAAAGAAAACACTATACAACATGAAATTAAGTGGGGGGCTGTGCCCCACACCCCCCTACTTAAATATACCAATTCCGAGACTGCACTACAGTGCCGAAAACGGCAAACTATCCAAGCGGCCATGAGAGGTTTGGAGTGGGGGGGGGGTAGTGGTTATGAGAATGTTGCAGAATGTATAGATGTTTTAATGTACAATAATGCAAACCCTGTTATGCTACTATTGTGCATACCAGTAATGTTTATAACTACCCTTATGCTACAACTTTGCTCTATGATAATTTTTTCCTTTGTCCATAGTTATTGTGTTGAGAGGTTGGGAGCATGGTTAGGGGCTGTGAGAATGCTGCACAGTGCACAAGTGTGTGCCTCATACTTTTTGTTTGTTTCTTAAAAAACTCAGGTCATGCATTGTATAAGCATGTTGTTACTCCACCTTTGTCTTGTTCTTATTTTACTATTTCATCCAGAATTGTGCTGAGACATTGGGGTTAGGGTCTGTGAGCATTCTACAGAATGTATTGATGACTTAATGCATGCTAATGAGCAATTAGATGTTTGCCTAGTATTTTTGGTTTGTTCCACATCAAAAATGTAGGTTCACGCAATGCATGCTACTGCAAAATATGTTTTAACATTTTTAATTCATAAGTACATTGCTTAAAATGCCTAATTTTGGGGTGGGGGGTTAGCGGCTGTGAGAATGTTGCAGAATGTATATATGTTTTAATGTATACTAATGCATACACTAGCAATGTTTATAACTAGCACTGATGCAATGACTTTCATTTTTTGCTTTGTCCGTAGTTATTGTGTTGAGAGGTTGGGAGCATGGTTAGGGGCTGTAAGAATGTTGCAGTGTTCAAATGTTTGGTTGGTACTTTTTGTTTCTTAAATGTGGGTCACATAATATATAAGCACATTGATATGACGTTGTTCTATCTTGCCTTCATTCTCACTGATGGGTTCGGAGCCGATCCTCGGCTCTGACTACACCAAAATGCAAAAGCTCGAGGTCTTCAACCAGCTCGTGGTCTTCTCCCTGTCCCATAATGCACTGGTGCTTACCCCCCCAGATCTCATTTGCCGCTGCAACAGATCAGGAGTTTTTCGACACCTCTGGCAAGTATAAGTTTAAAATTTGACTAAAATTGATAAAAATTGATAGTTTAGCTTAGTAGTTAATTTCTAGTAGTTTAGGTTAGTAGTTAGATAGTTTTTCTTCCTTCAATAACTTTAACTTACTTAGCTTTAAATACTTAGTGTGTGTGTTTTTTGCTAATTGTTAGTGGCCTTTTTTTCTAGGCCATTTATTTCTACAACTCGTTTAAGTTAGAGGGTTGTTTAAATAGTGAATTCTCCCTACCCTAGAGTGTGTTCAGCCTAAGCCCAGGTTTTTAGGGCAGTAGTCAGTTGTTTACACTGTGTGTGATGTTGTTACAATATTGTAGTAGTTAGAGCCCTGTGTTTTTTATTAGGGCTATCTTTTTTATATATATATATATATATATATATATATATATATATATATATATATATATATATATATATATACATATATATATATATATATATATATATACATATATATATATATATATATATATATATATATATATTTCTGTGTGTTACCTTTATAGTTAGGCATATAGTGTGTTCTTGCCTTTGTTTAACAGTTGCAGTTAGTATTTGATAGTTTCTGCCATGTCTCAGCCATAGAAAACTAAATCTGGATTCAAAAAGTGTCCTAAACGTGGATAAAAAATGTCTATAACAGATGGTCAAATACAATGTGTTTACTGTTTAGGTGAGGTCCACCTACAGGAGAATTGTGCCATCTGTCACTCCTTTAGCTCTTGTGTTCTTCATGAATGTAGGAGCAAACTAATAGTTAGGGGATTATTAAAGTCCTCTTTCCAGGAATCTTTAGATAAGGACAAACCGGACAAGCCCTTGAAACCCTCCAAGATTTTGTCTTCCAAATCATCTTCTGGGTCGGAGCCGAAAAAGGGTTCATCAACCTCTAAACTGAGTCAGAATAACACCTCAGCTCCATTGCCTTTGGAACCAGAGGTTGTTGTTGTTCGTAGGAGCCGGTCCCTGATATTGGAGCCGGTATCTCCTACTTTAAAATCTCCAATCCTGCAATCAGTGGCTTCTTTTATAGCCTCTTCTTAGTCCTCAAGACTATCTGATAAAGATATGGATTGGATGATGCAGAAGCTTCTGCAGACACCAGCACTAGCCAAAATTTTGTTGGGGCCGACCCCCGAGGTTATTTTGTTAAGGCCGACCCCCGAGGCTTTAGAACCGACTAGGACCCAGCCCATGATTACTGTTCCTCCTTCGATTCAACCTTCGATAGCTGATGATTGTGGAACCGTCAGAGCTGACACCCCTCCCGGGCCTGTTAGTTCCGGCTACTCTGACTTCTTTGGTGCCGACCTTAGAGTCTAGGAGCCGACACTCGCCGGTTGGGTCCGGAGATGATAGTCGTAATGATCTTTTGGTTCTGACTTTGCTCTTGTTCTGGTATGTAGTAGTTTGTCTGAAGAAGGGAAGATACGAGTCTTTCCGAAAGCACTTATTAAATTTATTCGTTCATTTCTTGGGTTTGCTTTTGGTTCTTCGCTTTTTTGTTTTCAGCAGTTTGTTTTCTTTTTGGTGAATTGTTTGCCTCTTTGGGCCTTGGCTTGGGTGAGTTTGGCACCTACCGTGTGTTCAGAGCCCACTGCTTCAGTGCCATGGAGACTGCCTGTTTCTATGGATCTAGAGTCTTTGGATCAAAGCTGGGGGGCCTTTGATGCCATGAGGAGAGCGTTGTCCCCTCAGGCATCCACATCATTGGTACCAGCAACCTCTTCCCCTAAAGGACATGTGTCTGCCTCTGCTTCACTGATCCCTCAAAAGCATAGTGACCCAGAGCCTCAGGTCTCCCCACTGGGTGAGCTCTGCTCTTCCGGGACCTCCCCAGAAGCTCCTACTGAGGAGGTTCTCAGGAAGAGGCTTTGCAAGAGGAAGCATCTGGACTCCCCACAGGAATCCATCACATTATATACTGATTTAGATGAGTCAGAAGGGTTCCCATGGTCCCCCTCTGAAGATATGTCCTTCGGTGATATCTTGGAAATGCTAAAACAGAGGGGTGGCTGGAAGCCCTTAAACCCTACTGATGATGAGTTAGTACTCCTGAAGCCTTTTGGGTCTCAGCCCTCCACCTCTTGGGTGACTCCGCCTTTCATTGAACTGATAGATCTTGTTTCTCGAAAGGCGTGGGAGTCCCCGGATACCATGGAACTGGTCCCCCGGATGCCTAACAAATTCATAACGTCACCCCATGACAAGACCTTCCTTACCAAAGGAGTACCCATTGATGCTATGGTGGTGGTGGCAGCCACCAAGAAGGAGACCTGTACATCTGTTCATCCTTCTAATAGGGATTCAAGGATCATGGACAGATATGGAAAGCGCGTGTTTAGTTCAGCGGCCTTTGCGCTTCGATCCCTGAACTATCTTACACATTTTGCTACACTCTACATAAATCTCCTTAAGGAGTTGGGAGATACTCTTCAGGGTGCAGTAGCTGTGAGGGTCTCAGATAAGGTAACCTCCTAGCTTGCTACCCTAAATTCCCTTATAAACTCTTCTATGCGTCTTATTTAGTATGCAGCTGATGGAATGAGCAGAGCATTGGGTTCAGGAATTCCTCTTAGGAGACACTCCTGGATGCATTTATGTTCCTTTGTGGAGCCCTATAAGTCATCCTTTGTTAATACCCTCTTTGATGGTTCATCCCTCTTTGGACCGAAAGTGAAGGAAACGCTTACCAGGTGTGAGCAAGATGGAAAGACTCTGTCTGCTGTAGGAGTCTGTTTTTCCACACCTACCAGACCTTACCCTAAAGGTCAGAAAAGTAGGAAAATGTGGTTCCATAAATCCCAAGGAGCTTTCTTTGACACACGTGGTGAAACCCCCTCTAGAGGTAGAGGAGGGGGTAATAATGGAAGATGTTGTCCATGAGGCAGAAGGAGCCTGCAGAATCAGGGCGACAGAGATCAGTTCTTTGGAAAGCCCTAGCAGCACTCCTGAAAGGAGGCCCATCTGTCCACCTCTGGAGGCAGTTGGGGGATGCTTATCTTTGTACCCAGACACCTGGCTAAAAATAACAAAAGACCATTGGGTACAAAGCATCATATCCAGAGGATATTCATTTCTCTTTGCCACCCCTCCACCCCTTGTGAAAAAAATCCCGGACATTCCACCAGGTCACAGGGAACAAGCAACCATAGAAATTGCAAGGTTGCTAGAAAAAAAAAGTCATCCAACCAGTCCCAGCAGACCAGAGAGGGTCCAGAACTTACTCAAAGTTCTTTTTAGTTCCAAAGAAGACAGGGGACTGGAGACGCCTCTTGGATCTCAGCAGATTGAACAAATCTGTCAAAAAACAAAGTTCCAGATGGTCATGCTACAGTCTACACTTCCCTTTCTAGGGAAAGACAATTGGATGTGATCAATAGATCTCCAGGATGCCTACAACCACATAAAAATGGCCAGACCATCCAGGGATCATCTGTGCTTTTTCGGCTGGGAGCCAGTCATTATCAGTTTCGAGCTCTGCCCTTCACTATAGCCCCCAGAGTATTCATCAAATGCATGGCAGTAGTCACGGCAAACCTGAGATGTTTAGGATTCCAGGTGTTTCCATATCTAGACGACTGGCTCCTCACCACCACCACCACCGAGCATGAACTCATACAAGCCAGGGATACAACCTTAAGTCTTTGCAGTCAATTGGGCATTCCCATAAACTCAGAATAATCTGCCTTATCGCCATCCAAATGTATTGATTTACAGGAGCAGATCTCAATGCCATCTCTATGACCATAAAGCTTTCAAAAGAAAGAGTTTGGACCATTCAACAACAAGTACCGAACCTCATCTCAAAGCAAAAAGCACCAGCTTCAGCAGTGCTCAAAATATTAGGGACAATGGTGGCAGCAATCTTTGCCATTCCTTTTGGTCGAATTCATATGCATATACTGCAATGGCTCCTCTTTACACAATGGTCCTTTCAAGAACTTCCAATGTCACACCCGATTATAATAATGAATGCATGCAAGAAGTATCTTCACTGGTGGCTGACTTCTCCTCAAGTAATACTAGGATGCCCCTTTTTTCTACCCACTCCTATTGCCACTGTGACCACAGACACCTCCCTGATAGGGTAGGGGGGCATTTTCAGGGAAGGACAGCCCAAGGCACATGGGAGAAAAATGAGGATCATCTGCATATCAATGTCCTAGAGGTGAAAGCGGTACTTCTAGCGTTGCAGTCCTTTCAACACTTTCTTCCTCTAGGGACTACTGCAATTCAGGCAGACAACATGTCGGTGGTCTGGTACATAAGCAAACAAGGAGGAACCAGATCTTACCCTTGATGCCGAGAGGCCCTGAGAGTATGGCAGTGGACAACATCCACCCAGCACTTTCTGATAGCAATGCATATCCTGGGGAGATCCAATGTGATAGCAGATAAATTGAGCAGAGCAATCTTATTACCTGACAGGTGGTCCCTGAAACAAGAAGTAGCAGAAAGGATACTCTGCAGATGAGGTCAGTCTTGCTGTAACTTCTTTGCAACTCCCACCAACACCAAATACAGCAACTATTTTGCCCTAATCCCAACTCTGGGGGATCCCCCAAGGGATGCACTTGTACACAATTAGCCCCCGTGTCTCCTTTATGCTTTTCCCCTGATACCCAAATTTTTGCAGAAGGCCAAGACTCTGGGAAGGACCATTATTTTAATATCCCCTTATTGGCCTCGTCAGATTTGGTTCCCCTTCCTGCAGCCTCATCTACTGTAAGAACCTTGGATCCTGGACCCAGTTCCAGATCTTCTGATTCATTCATCAGGGGCTCTTCATCCTGCACTTCATACCCTCAGATTGACAGCTTGGCTGCTCCAATTCCAAGAACAGCCAAGTTCCAGAATCTTTCACCTGCAGCTCTGAACATCCTAACATTTTCTCATAAATCATCTACCAGGTAGTTATACCTTAGTAAATGGAGAAGATTTGCATATGGGCATTCCAAAACAATGCTGACCCGTATTTGCCTTCAATTGTTTCCATTTTAGAATTTCTGACCAAGCTTTTCAATGAAGGGGCAGCTGCAGCAACCATTAGAGTTCAATTGGCAGCAATTTCTAATTTTCATATTAGCGATCAAGGGGCTCCTATCATGTTCCATAGACTGTCTAAAGCCTTTCTTAAAGGTACTATCCATTTGAGACCACCTATTAAATCCCCAGCTGCACCATGGAACTTAAATTTTGTTCTTTCTCGAATCATTTTACCCCCTTTGAACCAGCCTCATCTTGCGACCTTAAATACTTATCATGGAAGACCATTTTCCTAGTAGCTATTACTTCTGCTCGAAGGGTTTTAGAATTACATGCATTGTCCATTAAACCCCCATACTTGATTTTTCACAATGACAGAGTATCTCTGAGGACAAATCCGTCATTTTCACCTAAGGTTTGTTCAGAGACAAACCTCAACCAGACTATAGAATTACCTGTTTTTTTCCCAGAATATACTAATTAGATGGAACATATGTTGCACAAACTGGAAGTCCATAGGCAACTTCAATTCTATTTAGACAGGACTAAGGACATTAGGAAATCAGAACAGCTCTTTGTTTCTTTTTCAGATTCAAAGAAGGGTACTCCTGTGGTAAAAACCACGTTGTCAAAATGGTTATCAGATTGCATTTCCTTTACATATAGCTCTGTGCACATGCCACTAAATCAAAAAGTAAAGGCCCACTTTACTAGGGCTGTTTCCACATCTTTATCCTTTCTGGCCAAGCTACCCATAGATTCCATTTGTGCAGCAGCCACATAGTCTACACCTCATACTTTTATCACTCATTACAAATTGGATTGGGCCTCCAGGGACAGGGCCTCCTTTGGTTCCAGGGTTCTGAGGAATATACTTCCGTGAGCCACCCATGAAAGATGGTGGTTGGGACGCTAACCCATCAGTGAGAATGAAGGCGAGATAGAACAACTTCACATAAAGAAGTTATGTACTCACCATAATGGTCCATGTGAGTTGTTCATCTCACCTTCATTCTTACTTCCCACCCACCAATCCCCCCTACCAAGAATTCTTGAGGACTGGGAAGTTGAGTAAGTCTTGGTGATATTTAGTCCTTATCTACTGTATTCTTCTGTTTTCCTACCAGGGTATTTATTTATCAGTATAGTTGGCTGCAAACAAGATCTGAGGGAAGCACCAGTGCATCATAGGATAGGGAGTAGGCTACGAGCTAGCTGAAGACTTCGAGCTTTTGCATTTTGGCCGAGTCGGAGCCGAGAATCATCTCCAAACCCATCGGTGAGAATGAAAGCGAGATGAACAACTCACATGGAACGTTATGGTGAGTACATAACTTCTTTTTAATGCCACACCTTTGTCTTTTTATTTTGATTTCACTTCATCCAGAATTATTGTGCTGAGACATTGTGGGGGTGGGGTGGGGTGAGAATTCTGCAGAATGTACTGATGTCTTATTGCATACTAATGATAACACTGTTCTGCTATTTAAGTTTATCATAGCAATGTTTTAAACTATCCCTGATGTTATGCATTTGTTTTGCAGTTATTTTTAGCTGTCTGGAATTATGATGAGAGGTTAGGAGGTTGATAGGGCCTGTGAGAATATTGCACAATGTTCAGTGGTTTATTATTTTTGGTCTGTTCATCCACAAAAATGTGGGATCATACAACACATGCTACTGCAAAATCTTATTCTAGCTTCATTATTAGTTTGTAAGTCCAGTATTTAAAATGTCTACTGTAATGCGCTTGTCTTGGGATAGTTTTGCTTCATCTAAATTTATTATTGCTACTCCTTTATTATGTGTTTTCTTAGCTTTGCCTAGGCTTATTAAGTTAGGAGAGGGGTGGGGCTGCTAGAATGCTACAATGCTGCACAATGTTTAGAAGTTTGCCTGGTAATTTTAGTCCGTTCCACATTAAAAAATGTAGGTTCATGATGCATGCTCCTGCAAAATCTGTTCTAGCATACTTTAGCTCACAAGTACATTGTTTCAGATCCCTAATGTTATGCTTTTGTCTCGTCTTTTAGTTTGTTTACTTCTTCTAGAATTATTTTGAGACATGGGGAGGGGGGAGCTGTGAGAATTCTGCAGAATGTACTGTTTTAATGCAGGCTAATGCAAACCCTGCTATTCTAGTATCTTTCCAAGTTTATCATAGCAATATTTTATAGTGTTCTTAATGTTACGGATTTGTTCTGCAACTATTTTTGGCTTTGTGTACTAGAATTATTGTGATGAGAGGTCAGGGGGTAGGGGCTGTAAGAATGTTGTAGAATGTTTACCTGATGCTTTTGGTCTGTTCCTCACTCACAAAACAATTACTTAGCACAATGTTGAGGGCTGAAGCTACAAGCAAAATGGACTTCATGTTTCATATCCTTTACGTAATGCACTGTACATTCCCTGGCTTTATATTTTTGTCCACAGTTCTTGTGCTGGGGGGAGGGTTGTGGGAATGTCTGTCTCCCGATGTTTGCTTGGTAATTCTATGTCCCTCACAAGTGAGGTTTTCTAGCAAGTCCATGATTTTCTCCTTTGCCCTACCAATCATTTTTGGTTTGTTCAGAACTGCGTGATAAGAGATTGAGAGGTAGTGGATAGGTGCATGAAAATGTTGTAAATGTTATGCAGTGCCTGTCACTGTGACACTGCATTCCTGAATTTTGGCTGGTTTGTGATTAAAGTGGGAATAATTTTTGGAAATGCCTTTTTTTTTTTTTGCTCCATAACCTTTTTCTTGTGTCATAGTTTGATGTGTTGCTCTTAAAACTTGTGACTTTCTGCCTAACCATTTGTTCTTTCAGACTTTAGTCACCTGTTCCAGAGAGCTTGTAATAGCGAAATTTTAAGTCTTTTGGGCATCTTCACATATTTGGGGAGGAAGAAAGGGAGAGAATTTTGTAAAAAAAAGCTGAGGTTCACCTCCGCTGTTTGGTATTTAACTTAAAACTATAACTTAGGCATTTCTCATTAAGTTTTTTGCCTACTGGTCAGTCATTCTTCAGTCTTTCTGCCTGCAGTACAATAGTAACTGATATCAATGGAAGTCGGTATGTAATATGTATTTTGTAATGTGCTTCAGTTGTGCCTATTGCCTACTTTAGGTTTCTTTTTGCCTACTGGTTACTGTTACTATTACTGAGCAGTTTCTCGGCCTGCGGAACAATAGTACAAATGTCAACAGAAATTCCGTAATACGTTTCAGTTGTGCCTATTGTACAGCTTGTCCTTATGAACAGTGTTCAGTACTGGTTGCTCATTCTTTTATGCCTGCAGTTGTACTAACATGACTTTTTTGGGAGATTCAGCAAAAGTCTGTCTTCAGGACAACACAGCGGTTCTGCAGTATAGCCTACTGACTGTGATCCCAGTAACCTTACCATAGAGAGTGATCACTCTGTTGCAGCTACACCACAGGCTACTTCCTGTAAACTTACAGCCATTACCATGAGAGAAATTATGTCAACAAATGCAGATTCAATTTTAGAAGTGCTGTCTGGATCGCCAGCATTTGATACAGAAGAAGACCATACTTCTGTAGTGACAACAGATGTGGCCTGTGACTTGCAGGGAGTGTCACGTTTCTTTTGAGGATCTAGGAAGTTGGCCAGACTTGATAAGGGATGAGTTTAGGGTACCTGCCATTCAGCATGGACCTGTGCAAGTGGTGTTGCCACAGTTCCCAGTCAATGAACAGAAAAGATGATTTACATCAAAGAACTATTGCCATACGCTGCCTAATGGGGAGAGAGCAAAATACACTTGGTTGACATATTCAGTATCAAAAGCTGCACTGTTTTGCTTTGCATGCAAATTACTTAGACATTATAACCATCTTCTCAGGTCAGGTGGTTACAAGACATGGAGAGAGATGTCCAAAGCTTACACAGCCATGACTGAGCACCAGAGCAGACAGCATGCATTTTGAAGTGGAAGGAACTGGACAATAGAGCAAAGAGTAGGCAGACAATGGATGATAGGTGACAAGCAGTGGTAGAAAAAGAGATAATTCACTGGCATGGTATGTTAGAACACATTGTAGCTATTGTCCAATTCTTGGTGGAATGGAACATGGCATTCCATTATGGACATGGCAGTTTGTTAGGCCAAGTGCAGCTTTTGTCACAGTTTGATTCCATCACAGCTGACTATTTGTATCACATTAGAAATAAAGTAATGGATCACTACCTTGGGAAGGACATACAGAATAAAATTATCCAGCTGACTGCAAATGCTATTTTAAGGACCATTGTAGGGAAGGTGAAGGATGCTAGGTACTTTTCAGTGATTCTTGATTGCACATCAGGCATTAGCAATCAAGAGCAAATTACTGTAGTATTCAAGTAGGTGGACATTTCAAGGACTGCAGCCATGGTTAAGGAACACTTTCAGGAATTTGTGCCTGTGAATGACTGATACACCGGGAACAGCACTTCCTCAGACTCTGCAACATCATCATTTGGACATTAATGACTGTCGAGGACAAGGATACAACAATGGCAGCAAAATTAAGGGGAAACTAGCTGGACTGCAGGCCCAGATAAAACAAATGAATTCAAGGGCTTTTTATATGCTATGTGCATGTCATAATTTAAATCTTATAGTTAGTGATGGAGCACATTCATCCCTACAGGCAGTGTCTTTCTTTGGATGTCTGCAGAACATTTATGTACTCTATTCAGCATCAATGAGCCAATGGCAGATCTTGAAATGGCACATTAACGTCACTGTGAAGTCACCGTCAGAGACTCTCTGGGAATGCAGGATAGACAATGTCAAGGCAGTAACCGACAGTGTGAAAGTAGCAGACTCCAAGTCAGACTGCCGACCAGTCATAAGTGGAGTCCCACAGGGATGGTCCTGGGTCCTCTTCTGTTTGGCATCTACTTCTCAAAGTCCAGACCAACATGGAGGGACTCTGGCTGACCAAGTTCACAGACAACTGCAAGCTGGGAGCCATTATTAACTCCCCAAGTGATGTAGACGTCCTACAGAAAGGCCTCACTGAGACCAATGACTGGTGTCAAAACCATGGCTTTAAGCTTAATGCCAAAAAATGCATCGTCATCCCATTTGGGAAAAACTCAGTTCCCACTCATTACCACATCGATGGGAGCCCACTGAACACTGAAGGCATTATAAAAGATCTGGGGACACAGGCTGACGGCAACCTCTCCTTTGACCACCAAATTGCCACTGTGGTCAGAAAGTCCTTCTATGTATGTGGCACATCTCTTTACCAAGGGTTTTGCATCCAGGAAGAAAGAGGTCATCATCTCTCTCTACTCTTCCCTCATTAGGCCAGTCATCGAGTATAATGCCCCATTTGGAATGTACCTCACTAGACACATGCAACAGCTGAAAAAGCCACAAAAGTACCTCGTGAAGAGGATCCTAGGCTTGAAACACATGTCCTACATGGAGAGACTCAAAAAAACTCCAGCTGTACTCTGTCTCATATCGTCTACTAAGAGTTGATCTCTGCTTGACTTACAAAGCCATGTCTGATCCAGCTCTGTAAGAAATGCTAGATCTAAAGAAATCCCAATCCCTCCACACCACACTCTATAGACCTCAATCTCATTACCACAATCAGCAGAACATGCTGGAGGGACAGGTTCATAACCCAGAAACTCCTCATGCTCTGGAATAGACTTCCCATACATGTCAAGCAGAGCACCTCACTGGCCCTCTTCAAGAGAAATCTTGATGAGTGGATGGGAAATAGTTCACCCTGGGGATCACTCCAGTGGCTCTACTTAATAGAGGCACTGGGAACTAATGTCGGGTGGCATGATGCCAGGGCACTTCTATGGGCTAGGCTTGTAAATACTCCAGGGCCACTAGCCTAGTACACACCTGTGAACCTATAAACCTATATTTCAGTTGAAGGGAGTCGTGGAAACATTGCAGGAGATGGATGGAGCTTTACGTACAAGTGATACTGCAACATATCAACAAGAAAAGGGACTGTGCTCAAAACTTATGTTATACCAATTCATTGTCTTTTTAGTGGTTTGGTATGATGTGCTGACACAGGTAAATCATACAAGCAAAGTTCTGCAGAGTCCATTGTCTGATATTTCTACATGTGTCAAAGACTGTACAGGATAAAATGGTAAAACTATGTGTAGAGTTCTTCAATGTGCTACTGGAGATAACAATCCAATCATTTATTGATCAGTTTGAGCAGCTTTCAGAGTTTGATAAGACCTTTGGATTTTTATCAGATATGAAAGCTTGAGTGAAGTTGGAGAAAACATATTGATCCGACAGTGCAAGACTCTGAAAGAACAACTGACTGACAAGATAGGTGGCCACTGTGACAGTGATGACTCTGACCCTGGACACGAACTGAAATGCCTTTCTCGAATGATTGATAATGAATTATCACCACTGACTATGTTACATTTCCTCATTCACAACCATTTGCAAGACATCTATATTATACTTATGTTTCATTGTGCATTTATTTGACTGTATCGTTACAGTGGCTACTGCAGAATGCAGCTTTTCTAAACTTAAACTCATAAAGTCATACCTGCACTCATCAATGAGTCAGAAGAGACTTTCAGGCTTAGCTGTGCTCTCAACTGAGCATGAAGTGGGGCAAGGTTTATCACATGACAGCTTTACTGAAGACTTTGTCTGGAAGAAAATTCATAAGATCCCAGTCAGACTCAAGCCGTGTGCTAATATTTCCTTCCAGCAATCGTTTATACAGCAGTAAATTTTACGTAGCACCTTAGCCTGGCTTGTATAATATGGTGTGTATTCACTGATTTTTTTGCTTACTCCAGCAGGTAGGACCAAGTAGTACAAGGAGGATGAATCTGGCAGGATTTGAAGCAAAGGCAGCTAGTAGCAGCAGGACTTGTTGTGAGGCTATGACAGTTGGAAGCAGCAGGAGTTGTCGTGAGGCCCGGACATTTGGGAGCGGCAGGACTCGTCTTGGTGTACCTCTGTCCTGTGGGAGGGAGTCTGTGTGAGTGTCTCTGTTCAGCCTTGCTGTATTGCCATCTTTCTCTTGTGTCTATCCTGAGTGGGAGTCAATGTGGGTGTCCTTGTGTACCTCTGTGGGACTGGCTATCTTGATGCGGTACAGAGGGTTGTTGTAATGTAACAACATTGCTAATAAATGTCAGTCAGTCATAGCTCTCAATCTTATGGCACAAAAAAATCTAGACAGAGCCAAAGATAATGTGGGACAGCCCCACAAATCTGGACAAATTTTAAATATTGCTCTTATAAACTTAAAAAAGTTGTTAGAATAAAAGATTTTGTGTTACCATGCATTTTCTGAAGGATATGAAGTCAAACTCAAATGCCTGTCAATATTTAGTGAATTCAACCGTCAATGATCTGCCACTAAGAAATCCAGAAAACTACAAAATTTGAGGAACAGACCAAAATTGAGTCAAATCCGGACATTCTGTGAAAATTTGGACAGTGAGGAGTATGCAGTCAGTGTGTGTGCACCTATGAGTGACTACCTTGCTGTGGTACAGGGGCTGTCATAATGTAACATTGGTACTAAATGCCAGTCAGTATGTGTGTGTGCACCTGTGAGTGGCTACCTTGCTGTGGTACAGGAGTTTGTCATAATGTAACTTCTTCTTCTTCGGGCTTTTCCCAGTTAGGGGTCGCCACAGTGGATCATCTGTCCGCTCTTGATTGGCAGTGTTTTACAGTGTCGAGTTGCCAGCTTGGCGCTCAACCTTCCACAGAAGGCACACACATGCACACACTCACACCTAAGGCCAATTTAGAGTGTCCAATCCACCTACAGCATGTCTTTAGGATGTGGGAGGAAATGACATTGGTACTAAATGCCAGTCAGTGTGTGCATGTACCTCTGTGAGTGGTTACCATGCTGTGGTACAGGGGTGTGTCATAATATAACATTAGTACTAAATGCCAGTCAGTGTGTGTACCTTGGCACATCAATTCTTAGTGATCTGAATGGAGTAAAACTACAGTGATCATTAAATGGTGCTGGATGAGTCTGACAGGGGATGTGATGGCAATGTGGTCACACTTTGTATTCTCTTGAGTAGGGCCCCAAACTTGGAAATCTGTTAATTCCCTCTAGCTTCTCAGCCTTTGCTCTTTTATAGGTTTATTTATTTTTATTTATTTGACATTTGTTTACCGGGGTGGTCTGACTGGGTTTACAGAACCCACTTTCAGCAGAGGCCCGGGGAGAAAAGCTCCACATAAAGTAAAATACAGATACAGTATAATTCAATACAATAAAGATGCATTATAAATACTACACAAAAAATAAGCTGAAAGAACAAACTGTTACACAATGTTGTAATATATTACTACATATCTAGACAATTCGATACAGTTAAAACATTACAGGCAATAATAGTCCCTCTCACCATACATGATGTAAAAATAGCAGCCAGAAAGTTAGTGATGCAGACACATAGTGAGAGAGTTAAGGATAGAAGCAATAAAGCCTGAACAGTAGCTTAAGGATATGGTATAGAAGCAGAGAAGGAGTTAGAAGAGCTTTAGGATCTTGCAGTCTGTGAGGGTTTGAAATGTGACAGAAGAGGAAGACCTGAGCATTAGGCAGGCTTATGCAGGAGCAGAGCCATGTATTTTGAGATGATTTTTTAAAGAGGCTTTGAAATGGGTTGGACCAGGCATAGACCTGGTAGCTAGAGATAGTGAATTCCAATGTATAGAGACAGGGTATGAGTACAGTGAGTGACCAGGTTTTCTTGTGGGTTTTGAGATAGCTAAGAGATTTTTGTCTTCTGATCGTAGCAATCTATTTGGTGTGTAAGGTGTGACTAGATTGACTAGTGCAGGGCAGGCACTAGGCTTGAAAATACGGTTGTGCAAGGTGGACAGCTGAATAAAGGCAAGTTGGTTGGGTAGTTCAAGCCAGTTTAATTTTAGGAGTGGTTTACAGTGGTGTGTGTGATATTTAGAATTTGTGGCAAACTTTGCAACTTTGTTGACGCACTGCTCCAACTTGCTAAAGGAAAAATTGTGTAACTTAGTTAAGATAGGGGCACCATAAAGAAAAGAGGGAAGTAAAATGTTTGTGCAAGGGTAGTTTTGGTTGCTGCAGTAAAAAAAAAGTTTGTTTCTATATGAGTCCCAGTTTTAGATGACTTTTCTTTATATTTTGCTGTATATTTGGTCAAATGAAAGTTTATTGTCAATGATAACACCTAGAAGTTCGGTTTCCTGCACTATTTCTATGGCAGTGTTGTCAGATGCAAGGATGTTGAAATGATCAGTGACAAGTGAGGTGTTTTTGGCATGAAAGAGTACTAGCTTTGTCTTCTTTGGATTAAGAAAGAGTTGAGCATTTCTTAGCCAGGATTTGACTGCTGTAAAGGACTGTTGAGTTTTTGAGAGTAGTTCTGGTAGTGACTGAGCAGTGCAGATTATGGTGGAATCATCAGCATATTGAATTTATGGTCCCAGGTTGAGAGGCAGTGTGAAGGTTGTTTGTAGAAATGTTGAAGAGTAGGGGTCCTAGGATGGACCCTTGGGGGACTCCAGTAGGGTTGTGGAGAATGGGTGTGTTTGTTGGACCATTTCACTGCTTGTTTATGATCCTTGATGTAGATCTGAAACCATTGTACTGCATTATGTGAGAAGCCTATGTTAGACGGCCTGTTCAAAAGTAAAGTTCATAAAAAGTAAGGTTCATTGGTGTTTACCAGGCTAATGACCACAAGGGCCTTTTTAAGCCTAGCCATGCATCCAAAATCTCTGACAAGTTCTGATACCCTTGATAAGTGTAAGCATGGGCCTGGGAGATAAAATATTTACAGGTTACCTGTGTCCATTAGAGACATACTTGCCAAACCAGGGATGAATTTCCAGTTCCTAATCCAATTGTCCAAATTGCACTTGAATTGGGTTAGGGAGGAACTCTGCTTCACATGGATGGGGAGCCTGTTCCATAGATGGGGGCAGTCTCTGAGATACATATCTCCCAGCAGGTTTTATTTATATCACAGACAAGGTTTTAGAATGGGTAATTCTAGTGCTTAAGTCTTTAGAATGGGTAATTCTGGTGCTGTTTGTTTTGTGGATATGCAGGAGGTCCATTAGAGTGGGGTCTGACAATGCTCTGTATGCCAGGCATAGCTCTCCCCTCAAAAGCCTGTTAGAGACAGAATACAGGCCTATGGCCTTGAAGCAGTCTGCATAGGACATTTTACTTATGCCCTCTATTCTTTTAGCGGTGATCCTCTGTGGATGTTCCAATTGTTGGATTTGCTTGGTTAGGTACATACCAACAGGAGCATTGTACTCAATTATAGGTCTGATGAATGCCGAATATAGTGAAACAATGATTTCATTGGACTTAGATGCCATACCTTTGTTTATAAATTGTGCAACATAGAATGATTTCCTCACCACTATAGACACATGATGGTCAATTGCTAGATTACTATCTATGTGCGTCATTAAGTCCCTGACTACTGGGTCAACTCTAAGGGGTGTGTTGTCAATATGATAGTTACCAGGGATGGATGCCCTCCCAAAGGATACTATTATGCATTCCTTGACATTTAGTTTTAGTCCATGGCTGTGACACCAGTTGTTTGTCTGTGTAAGCCTCTCCTGGAGAGTTTTTGTCTCAGTGTGAGATTCAGTGACAACTCCTAATTTGCAATCATCTGCATATTTAGCCAGCCAGAGACCACTGACACTGGTCTTGGCTTCTGAGAAGTAAATGCCAAAAAGGAGTGGTCCAAGGATTGAGGGACTCCACTTGTGACTGGTCTCTTTAAAGAGATGGAATCCCCAATTCTAACTTCTTGGGTCCTGTCTATGAGGCAGATGGCTATCCACCGGGTGACATATGGGTTTGCACATAACCTCATGAGTTTGTCAACAATGCCCGAGTGTGGTATTGTGTGAAATGCCTTGGCTAGGTCAAGGTAGGCAGTGTGCATAATTTTGCCCTCATCCATTGCTTTGGTGACCATCTCAAAGAAGTCCACCAGGTTGCCTTGACGAAACCAAACTGGGTTGGATCCAGTATCTAGAGGTTTACTATATCTCTATTGATCATCTCCATGATAATTCTTTCCACGGCTTTACATATAAAACTAGTGAGACTTATGGGTCTGTAGTTTCCAGGGTCTGTAGATGGCCCATCTTTGTGCAGAGGGATGACTGTTGCCTTTCTCCATTTTTTTGCAGCATTCCTTCCATGCTTTACTTATGCACTCTTCTCACATCCAATCAGAGGTTATCTCCATCCTTCTCCATTCATCTCATTTATCTTCACTCTCCTCTGACCCCAATTCCCAGACACACACTTATACTGGAAGATCCCCACCCATTTCTATCCACCCTGTAAGCTCCCCTTAAAGGAGTACTGATTTCCTCCCTTAGTCACCACATTCTCTACATCTTAAAGCTTCTATTACATTACTTTACACTAGGAATTCCTATAACCATGCTATACATATACATTCTTCTGCTGATATCAATTTTTTTTCCTTTAACCCTCACACAAAAACCCATAGCAATTACCTGACTGCCACACACACACTACCTACCCATATGCCATCAAACATTTATAGCACATCACACCCATGACAACATCTGGTTCACATACATCAAACATATCAGGGTCCCAGTACCTCATCTTCTCTAATTTTGGTAGAAAATCCCAATTATACTCAGGCAGCACATTCCAAAAGCACTACTCATATTCAACCCCATTGTCTTTCTATATCTGCTAAGAGGAAACTTTAAGCCCAAACCAGGACCACTTAACAATAATGCCTCAACTGAACCAATAAACAGCATCATGTTATCTGATCCCGCTTTAATGCCCACAGTATAAAGAATAAAACTAACCAAATCAATGCTGTTGCATACTAAATAATCTTGACATTATTGCTATTACAGAAACATGGCTGAAACCTGATACCCCTTATCTTCAACACCTCATGCCAAACTGTTTATATCTATAAGATTACACACCAGGCAAAAAACCCGAGGGAGAAGCATTATTTTTTTTTCAAAGACTGCCTTAACCCCACCATCATTCCACAAGCTAACCGTAGCTCAAAATTGGATCCTAACTGGATCCTTTTAAAATTTCCAACAACCAACCAAAAACCCCTTGTTATAGCCACAGCATACCTACCTCCACTGGCCTGACTACCAAAATTCAATATCCTCATCCAACAAATATATGCCAAAGCTCCTCACAACTGTAACTTAATCATTTTTAGAGACTTCAAGCTTAATTATTTAGGACCAAAAGCCATTGATATGTCAGGAATTTTAGCCAGCTTAAGTCTTACTCAACTTAATTCTGAAGCCATTAGATCAAACCTTCAGTCCTGTAGGTATACCTTACTAGATTTTATAATAACTAATAATCCTACAATGATATCTAACCACACCACAGATACATCCTCCTTTAGTGACCACTGTCTCATAACTTTCTCTGTACATAGTCTAACATTAAAATATATACCCGAACATATACCTTCAGATCCAAAACCTTTCAGAATATCATTAATCTTAAAAAACACCTTGCCACCCTTGATTGGTCTCACTTACTTGCCATAAAAGACCTAAATGAAGAAGCTAACAACCATATCAGTACCCTACTGCACTTTCAAAACAAATTCTTTCCCTTGGTACAAAGGCTACTTCACCCTCATAAACACGACTGACTATCTAACAAAATCAAACATCTCGTCAAATTACTTGAAGCATGGCACAGTTAGAAATGCAACCATTCCGCAGATTCCCATGTAAATATACCTCACTATGCAACCTTGCCAAGCAATCCATCCACCAAAAAAGAACCACTATGAAAACAAACACATCTTACTTTTAGACAAACCCAAAAGATTCTGGACAGAAATCAACATGTTGACTGGTGGAAAAACTCAACACAGCTTCACTCCCCTGAACCCCTCTAACATCACCACAAATAAACTCTCCTTCACTGACTTTCTCAATGAGTTCAGCAACCTGCCACACAACAACACAAACCTACCACTCCCACAGCCACTGTCTCTCCATTTACATTTCACTATTCCACTTCAAAAAGATCAGAACCAAAGAGATAGAGACACAAACAGACCAGATACAAACAGATACCCCCAAGGTCAGATAACCTAGCCCCTTGGTTTATTCAGCTCTGTGAGGACTTCATTTCTTACCCTCTCACTCACATATACACCCTCTGCTTAATTAATAAGATTATGCCTCAGATAAATAGTCTTACTAAGGACAGCCTCTGCAGTGGGTTCTGTTCCTGTTTGGAACAAAAAGGGCTGCCTCACAGCAGAGGGATGACAGTCAACAGACAAGAGGAGAAAATGAACATAAAATATGAATAAATAAAACAATGTACTGCTCAAGGCTGTGCCATGACATTGCCAACATTTTGGATCAATAATTTCAGTCACACCCCGTCAAAGTCAATCAAATCTGAAGCAGCTAAATTGAGCTACCGCTGCACTTTATATAAGGTCACCCTTCAGCTTTATTGTACACATAATCGATAAAAAGCAGCCAGGATCCAGGACTTCTACAACCACAAGTGACATTGACCACAATACAATTTAGAGAACTGTAATGACACCAGAAAATTGTAGCACTGTTCTTCATATAATTTAATTGATTGGTTAATGAAGTGATTAAAGTGTTCACCTCCTCAGCAGAACTACACCACCTGATATTCTGAAACCATACCTCTTTCAGCTTATTTCTGGATCAGCTCAAGCATTTGGTTTCCTCTTCTGATTACTCTTAATAAATATACTCTTACTCTTGAAATATGGACTCAGAGTCATTTATCTCCTCAACTTCTCTTGTGTATCACCTCTCATGTAAAGCTGGGGATGAGAATTTAATTTGAAAGTTGTGACATGTTTATCACTGCCAAGTTTTTAACTTTTTAAACCCTTTAACATCATAATGCTAAAAATGCTAACACAAACCAGTAAAAACAAAAAAGAAGCATGGAGCCCAGGTCCTACCACGTAGCACACGATTTATTGAGATTTAGCACTTTCATCCAAAGTGTTAGGACTTTATTAGAATCATAGTAAAAGTGTTTTTAGTTTTTTATGCTTCCCATTTAGTGTTTAGTAATATTGATAACTAATCTGTAATTTTGTTCTTGGTTACCTTACATATCAAGTTAAAAGTCAGCGAAGGTTCAGCTGGAAGAAAATAACTGGTCATACCATCCACTCAATGAAACTTTCTTTGAAGAGGCCCTGAGACTGGGCCATCTGAGGAGTCAGAGAAGGTATCACCATAAGGCAGTCTGAAGGATGATAAAAACAGCACGGCAAAAACACATACACTGTGAAGGACACAACATGACAGTGTCAGGGGAAAAAAGGACTTAACTACACCAACTGGCACAAGAAGACAGATAGTGACAATGGGCACAGTGGCATTTAGGATTGCAGGACACTTACACTGCTGGCAATATGACAGCATAAATGCTGGTGTCATGCTTCTGTATAAACTCATAAAGAAAAACACCTTGAAGGGACAGACCATATCAAATTAACCTCACAGCACTGTAAAATTCAGTAAGAAAGGATGTTCTTCAGAAAGTGATCCTGTGCTATACCACTGACATAATGCTGAAATGGGTTAATATGCTTATTTTGTATGATGCGTTGAATATAAGTTCAGAAATTAATTACAGAGCTGAGGCCACAGTGGCCATTGAGGAACACTGATTTTCCAAATTCAGGGATAAATAATCTGTCCCCCACCCAGTAATCGAATTTCTGTTTGGATATATCTGTACTTGCCAATCTTTTAATAGATGTAGGTATTCTACTCCACAGTAATACCTTTTTCTATATAATTGTAATGCAGACTACAGTTCCTTTTACCTACTTCAGACTTGATATCACAATGTTTTTGTGTATCTGATCATTCTCTTTGTACACATTGCACATTTTGGTAAATTACATCAGTACTAGCCTGCTCCCAACACTGACTGACAGCATCAACACAGTATGGTCATGGGGATGGTAAAGATACATTTTCACATACTGGTGCAATCCCTCCCCACCCTGTTTTTGTGTAAATGGTAAAACCTCAGTTACCCTGAGGGTGTACAGACCTCATCTGCTGTTTGAACCATAGCCATGCCATCACTAGGTAACACATTAAGTATTTAAACGTTCTGTTAATAACACATCTCAGCAAATCGCTTGTACAGGGGCTTGAACTCAAGAGCACTACTGACGCAAAAAGACTTAAATATCACTGATATTTGTCAACATGGAAGGATCAGCAGTGCAGCAAAATAACAAACAAGAAGTGCAAGCATGGTGCCCCAACCACACATGAACAACAGGGCAAGTGTTGTGTCCCAACCACAGATGAACAACAGGGCAAGCATGGTGCCCCAACCACACATGAACAACAGGGCAAGCGTTGTGTCCCAACCACAGATGAACAACAGGGCAAGCATGGTGCCCCAACCACACATGAACAACAGGGCAAGCGTTGTGTCCCAACCACAGATGAACAACAGGGCAAGCCTGGTGTCCCAACCACAGATGAACAACAGGGCAAGCATGGTACCCCAACCACAGATGAACAACAGGGCAAGCATGGTGTCCCAACCACAGATGAACAGGGCAAGCATGGTGTCCCAACCACAGATGAACAACAGGGCAAGCGTGGTGTCCCAACCACAGATGAACAGGGCAAGCATGGTGTCCCAACCACAGATGAACAACAGGGCAAGCATGGTGTCCCAACCACAGATGAAAAACAGGGCAAGCACGGTGCCCCAACCAGAGATGAACAACAGGGCAAGCGTGGTGCCCCAACCACAGATGAACAACAGGGCAAGCATGGTGCCCCAACCACCCCAACCACAGATGAACAACAGGGCAAGCCTGATGCCCCAACCACAGATGAACACAGGGCAAGCGTGGTGTCCCAACCACAGATGAACAACAGGGCAAGCGTGGTGTCCCAACCACAGATGAACAACAGGGCAAGCGTGGTGTCCCAACCACAGATGAACAACAGGGCAAGCGTGGTGTCTCAACCACAAATGAACAACAGGGCAAGCGTGGTGTCCCAATCACAAATGAACAACAGGGCAAGCATGGTGCCCCAACCACAGAACAACAGGGCAAGCCTGGTGTCCCAACCACAGATGAACAACAGGGCAAGCATGGTGCCCCAACCACAGAACAACAGGGCAAGCCTGGTGTCCCAACCACAGATGAACAACAGGGCAAGCATGGTGCCCCAACCACCCCAACCACAGATGAACAACAGGGCAAGTGTGGTGTCCCAACCACAGATGAACAACAGGGCAAGCCTGATGCCCCAACCACAGATGAACACAGGGCAAGCGTGGTGTCCCAACCACAGATGAACACAGGGCAAGCGTGGTGTCCCAACCACAGATGAAAAACAGGGCAAGCAAGGTGCCCCGACCACAGATGAAAAACAGGGCAAGCATGGTGCCCCAACCACAGATAAACAACAGGGCAAGCATGATGCCCCAACCACAGATGAACAACAGGGCAAGCGTGGTGCCCCAACCACAGATGAACAACAGGGCAAGCATGGTGCCCCAACCACCCCAACCACAGATGAACAACAGGGCAAGCATGGTGTCCCAACCACAAATGAACAACAGGGCAAGCATGGTGTCCCAACCACAGTTAAATAAGTCTCTTAAGTGCAAGTGAGATGTCCCAATCACAGAAACAGTGTCATATGCCCCACATGCTGCCAAGTGTCTGTGTGTGTGTGTGTGTGTGTGTGTGTGTGTGTGTGTGTGTGTGTGTGTCACGTGTGTGTGTCACATGTATGTGTCACGTGTGTATGTGTATGTATACAATGTGTCTAATGAAACATGAAAATTATTGCCAGCACATTTTTTTCACATTGATAATATTTTAAACCTGCCTGAGGAATTTCTTACAAACTAACAACCTGCATGAAGAAGCCCCAGGCATACAATTACAAAGCCAATAAAACATAGATTTATACTTAATGCTGACACATTTCCTAAACACTACCATCTGAAGTTCTGCAGAATTTTTATTGAATAATTAACTATGTTTAACTCTGCTTATTTCTGCATATATATATATCTATTGTATTCACTTAGCTTATACTGTATTATTTTTCTTTCTCTTTTTTTTTTTCTCATACTGTTTTGTCTTTTGTTCTCTCATATTGTTTCTTTCTTTCATATTGTTAATCATATTGCTTAATTACACTTACTGTGGAGCTTTTCTCCCCGGGCCTCCGCTGAAAATGGACCTGCATCCAATCGGACCTTCCTGGTAAACAAATGTAAAATAAAATAAAAAATTAGAGTTTAAATTTATAAACTTAAATTTTAATATAATACTCAAAATACGGTGTCAGCTATTCAATATGTTATCGAACAGATGTAACCCTGTATACAGTAACTACTTTAATGATAAACAAAGGCTAACCATGTAACAGAAGTGGCAATGACTGTATTACAATAGTTGTGCTGCACTAGTATTGTCATGTGCACAAGCATATGCGTGTGTGGCGTGTATCATAAGGCCATTCGCAGACAGTAAAGTAAAAAGAAAAAACAAAGCCCACCATACAATGGCATACATATTAATGTGTTTACTTTTTAAATAACATTGTGTAACAGCAGTAGTTTGTGCTTGAATGTGGACAGTACAGATTTACTAAAGGTTGCCTCTGTTTGGTTACTTGATTTTCAACCTCATCATTAAACTACACCAGCCAGAAGTAAACTCTGCATTACCCCCCCTCCCCCCACACACAAACACTCATGATTATTGCTACTTATTTAGCAAGAAAGTAAGCTTTGAAGCTGATCTAAACACCTTCAAATATGTATAAGTGTAAAGTTTTGACACATTAGTTTACAAAAGGCAGCTTAATGACCATCAACATTAAAACCACAGTGCATGGGTATCAGAAGAAGTGTCCATTTATGAGATTTGACTAAAATGAAATAAATGTCTACTAGAAAATAGTAGTCACTCCTATATTTGGCTTTTTTGAAAATATTTTTGACGCCTTCTTGCATATATACTTTTGTAAGCCCTCACTATTCTGCTGGAATTTTCTATGCACAACGTGTACTCTCCTGAACAGTAGATATTCACCATAATAGAAGTCACTGCAAATCAAATATTATAACAAACTGACAGGTGATTCCACTTTCAATAGACAAAAGAGAATGCACAATGGCTTGGAATCTCTGAAATGCATCCCCCCCTCAAAAGCTGCCAACAAATACTCAAGTATTTTTTCAGGGGTGCATGCCCCCCCCCATACCCCCAGAAGTTATATATATGAACGCCACAGTTTTACCAACTTGAAGAAGGGGGAAATTATCCCAAAAAAGTAATATTGTTGGCACAACTCACTGAGAGTGACTTTTTATGGGGGAACTCCACTTGTTGACTGAAGAAACCTCAAGCAACTGAAGGTTGAGCATTCAGTCTTCATTCATCAGCAAGTTACCCCTGACTGGCAAGAAGTATTACATAGTAATTTTAGAAGTATTACACAGTAATTTTACATAAGAGTGGCCTGTGATATGATATCTTCATGATTATGATCAGAATAAATACTCACATTTCTACAGTGTGTGTGTTTGTGTGTGAGTACATATGCATGCTTGTGTGTGTGTGTGTGTGTGTGTGTGTGTGTATCAGCACGTGTGCTACTGCACCTCCTCTCGAGTCGCAGCAGTATGTCTTTCACTCTCTACAGAGCTATTTCTATTTGACTGGGAGTGGAGAATTTCTGTGGAAACATGAAATAAGTAGTTCTGTATAGAGGCAGAAAGATGTACTGTGGAATATGTGTCTAATATCTGAATCAGATGAACATGAACTCTGCATCATACTTCTCAACCATGCCGAATTCCTTGGCATTTACCGTTTTCTTTGGTCCAAATAACAGGGTGCCATGAATTCATGAGTTGCCCCCTTTATTTCTGATTTCCCGGCATTTTTTTCAGTGTTTTCTTTTTCAGCTGACATCATCATGTGCAGAGGTGCATGCGATGATGTCAGCATCATGAGAAGCCTGTCGGAATTCGGCAACAGTGAATTTTAAATTTAACAGTCAGCAGCCATGTTTCCCACCCGAGTTAAAAGTTAGCAGCAGCAGCGATGTTTCCCTTTCCTGAGTTAACAGTCAGCAGCACTATACCCACCCAGCACCCACCCATGTCCCCAGGATCAGGAGGATGAAGAAATTTGCTTTCTCCAGGGGTGGCTTGAGCCTTGACCTTAAGGTAAGTAAAGAAAAAAAAAAAGAAAAGCAACAGAAATATCATTATTTTTAACAGACCACGTGCGCCTGCTTTACAGATTCCTTTGCCCACAGAATCAGAAAAGTAAAAGTGAATAGTAATGGCAATGCTTATACCTCCTTGGTTGTTGGCTGCCCGATGTTGCTTGTTCTTTTGGAAGCTTGTGTTTTTTTTTTTTATTTTTTTCTTTTTTGGGTTCAGTTAGTGCCTGACGATACCAGACAGTAAGATCCACTTCCTGTGTACAGTCATAAATGAGGGATCAATCGATGTAGTTCGTCTTTATTTAAAATTCAGCCCAAATCAGGGGAGAATAAAAGTTTGTTTACAGCAATGTTTTTTTTATACATACCGACTGTGCTACACGTATTATAAAATACGCTTGCATAGACTGACAGATAAGATAAACATTGAGGCTACTAAAACACTACTTTCTTAGCATTAAAAGCTAAGCTTATTTAAGTGTTGCTGTTTCTTTATGGCATTCAACCATACGATTTAGGCATAGTGCTGTGATTTTTTTTCATTTTTTTCTCATAATTTACTTATGTTCTTTATAAGGCTGGATCGGTTTAAGGTTAAATATGTTATTGACTAATTGAAAGCTTATGCAAAGGTTCTTTATCAGAAACTATGTGGGGTGTAGCATATGAGTTGAGTAACTATTCTTAAAAAAAAAAGTAAGTAATCCTCTTTCTAACTGTGCTGTGATAATTGAAGGTTGGTGCTATACTTTCTTCTGTTCTCATGTTGTTTATAATTCCTGCCTGATTCTGCCTGCCCAGTCATGAGCAGCTGAGATAACTTGCATGTTCTGCAGAGAAACTGAAAGTAAAAGTCGGACTGCTGTTAGGGGTTTATTTAGCCAGTGAATATCCTGAGTACTGCGTGCGTGCACACACACACACACACACACACACACACACACACACACACACAAACACACACCTTTTGTTTACTGTTGTACTCTTTCCTTTTTCTGTACCTGCTTGCTCATTTGTTTGTTGACTGGGGTTTATTTAAATTTGTGGTTTTGTTAGACTGAGATCTAAGGTTCTGTTTATAAAGTGCTGTTGTTAATTTGCCAAATAAGGGAAGGATTTGAATTTCAGAAGTATGAACAGCAAGGAAGCTGGCAAAAAAAATGCACATTCTTTAAGTGGCGGCTAACTGGCTTTATCAAGTGGACTGGTGTGATATTTCCATTTGCAAAAAATACAGTAAAGGACCTAAAGATATATTTTATTATGATTTGTAAAGATTATCTTTTTTTCTGTTTGTTTATCTGGGGGCTGTATTCTGGCTAGAATGGCATAACACTTTTGCCTGTTGCTGATCTATCTGCTAAGGCTAAGAAGCAGGAAATTTTCCATGATCAGAATAGAATTTTTTTTTAACTCTTGATTTTGGCTACTGCATGTGGTGTTCAAGGAAGAGTGACTGATTACATGAAATGTCAAGGCATATAAAGTGAGTGTTGTTTTGATGGATATTTTCTACAGAATGTTTGACAGACCAGTTTGAGAGCAGTTGTTTGTAACAATGCTTAGTTCCAAAGATCGAGTTGGCCTTTGATGGGCTGATTACTATTTAGAGTCAGTATGCCAGACTACTGAGGTCCTGCTCTAGTTGTTTTTAATGGTTGTGAGGGAGGGTGAAAGTATGCATACCACCATGCTGTCAGTGCTGAGTTAGAAGATGAGGAAGTTGGGAGTGGTGATGGGGCAACTAAATAACACTATATTCAGTAATAACGGCGAACATAAAACTGAAGTCCAGATGCTTTAATAAGTTTGAGCAATGCACTGTAGTGTATAAAAATAGTAGTTTTAGAAAAATCTTAAATTTAATTTACAAACCATTGTGGCTGAAGATGAAAAACATAAGTTGTATAATACATCACCAAAGCGGAGTGGACTGATCCAGGACAAACCTAGTCCAAGCAGCACCACAAGTGAATCACCCAGGCATTATTTCAATGTTCCTGCTGTACCGGCTCCAGTCACTGACTTATCACTGTCTGTGCCCTGAGAACAAATACAGTTGCTATGTCAGGTTATCTGTTATGTGAATTTACTGTGGCTGATAGATGATTTAAAGATGAACCAGAAGCTTAAAAACATTTTGGCAATGTACTGTATAATGTCTGTATTCAATATTAGTCTAGGAGCAGTTAATTATATTTTTATAAAAGAAATTTGTATTTTAGTTTGATACAAGTTCAAATATTAACATAAATAAACACTTTTGTTCTGGTTATATTTTGCATTTAATATTTTGTCTGTTCTTCTATTTGCATTTAAAAGTTTGTATCCCACAATTCCACTGGGGTGGGTGAGGTTACATAATTGTGTATGCAAATTTATGTTAATCTGCATAAAGATTTGTACCTATTTTCATGGGCCTTTGCCCTGATTTTTGATGTTTTCAGGTTGAGAGGAATGCTATGCATTAGAATACTTTTTTAGTGTGTCAAAATGCATGCTACATATCCTTGAACTACATATTTTAGCAGTCATACAGGTGAATGTGTGGTTGAAAAAATCAATTGTTTCACTAATATATTGCTTCCTTACAAAATATATATATATTGTCCTTATAACTTTTTTGAAGTGTACTACTGCAGAAGAAAGAATGCATATACTAATTAAGCAGAAAATCATCATTTCTACTCCCTTCTCCAATTAAATGTTGACATTACCAAGCAGTTCTGCTTCCATCACAGTGTATCATCTCACAGAATGATACAACATAACATACATGATTCATTTGATGAAAGGAGATACTGGCAGCCTAGCTAGCTGGAATTTTGTAAATAAGTGTATGTCATTGGTGAATATTAAAATGATTTGTGTAAGATGCTTGTGTTACAAATGTATCAGAACTCTATGTCATGTGCATATCAAACTGTTTGTACATACGTGTGTTGAAAAGGTTTTTGTGTGCCCTGCTGGAAGAAAGCAGAAATGTACATGCACTATTGTAACTGTCTAAATGTATACATTTTAATAGTGGAAACTGGAATACAGGAGGTTAGCTTCAGTCCAGAAAATTTTAGGAAATAGCTGAAATTAAATTACTTTATAGGCTACACAATAAAATATGTTATTTTTCAGATTTCAATGTAGATAGAAACACAGAGTTTGTGCTGAGAAGATTTCTGTATTGTCTTTAGGGTGAATTAATTACTAGTCTTGAAAGCATGAAGGAATGCAATTGTTTTATGACTTCCAGCATCTGCCAAAGATCTGAGGTATATGTATTTTCACAGGTAGATGCTAAATACTGCCAGCTTCCAGCACTGGGAGTTTCACCTGGGAACTACAGTCAGATGACAAAAAGTGATGTCATTCTGCAAGCTATCCCAGCATTAATATTTGAGATATTAATTTGAGAAGTCTCTTAGTGAGACAGAGCATTCAGCATTCTTTCTTGGACCTGACAACAAGTAGAAGATCCATTCACCACTTCTACCTTGCTCTGTTAGTAAGTGCTTATGTTATACTATAATTCTCTTAGATTCAGTTAGGAATATAGTGAAGCTTAGTTTATATATTTTTTCTTTATTTGACACTGTCCTGCAATGTTTTAAATATTTCCTGTGATTTTGAGCTCTGATGTCACAGTGACTATATATTTTGTATTGTCTTATTCTTTTATTATTTATTATTAAATATATTTAAACCTTTCATTGTGGCTGTATCTGTGTAGAGATATTTAAGTTTTGCGAGTACTTGCATATTTATTTGGACACTGTGTGGGCCACTCCTAATAGCCTTGCTCTTGGTTAAACTACCATTTCTATTAATAGTAATATCACACAGTAAAACTGGGCACCCTTTGTAAAGGGCCTTAAGGTAGCTGGCAGGAGTGACTGGTGGTAGTAAAAACTACCTTATATTCTGGGCAGAAGAGGGCATAGCTAGATAAACATGGGCCAGCCTTTCCCAGAGATGTGTGTTTGTGTGTGTGTGTGTGTGTGTGTGTGTGTGTGTGTGTGTGTGTGTGTGTGTATGTGTGTGTGTAAATCAAACCTCGAAGAGTGTGTGTGTCAGCTACTTGGGCAGGGACATGAAGCACTAGTTGGACAGACAGTGATGATGGTCTTAGCTTGGTCATTCAGATGAGATCTCATCTCTATAGCTGTGCCAGTAAGGAGTCTTACTGGGGTTCTGGAGAAAGAGCGAGAAACCATCCCTAGACTGACTGTTGTCTCTGTGTGCTTTTAAGGGAAATTGCACTTGATGCAGAGTGCTGCATCTGGAAACACTCACTGTGTGTGCTTGTCATCCTCCCAGTGTACGTCCCCCACTGGTACCAGTGATGAGGACTGAGGCACCTTGATTACTGGTCCAATGGTGGGTCATCACAATTCTCTTAGGCATTATATATTTATTTAACATGTATTAGCAATTGGTTACCAGAAAGGTACAACATGGGTCATACAAGATCCCTTTTCAGCAGAGGCAAGGGACAAAAGCTTCAAAACCATATTTAAACAGATTATATATATATATATGTATCCTATTACATATGTTTAGTATACCTTTCCACAGTTTTCATGTGCTGCTCCTATCTCTTTCCCAACCAGGTCACTAGTATGTGGATGAAGAGTGACAGCCAGATCTTTTCTCTACACACATGTACTCCTGACTCTTGAGACATTGCTCCCTGTACACATGCAAGTTGCTCACTGAAGATGGTCACCTCCTTGGGCCATTTGTATGTCATGATTAAGTTTGTTGCAGCTTTTAAAACTATGAAGATATTCCAGACCTCTTGTTGTGGTGGTCGCTGTTAATTCTGTAATGCAAGACTAGAACATAACAGTGCTAAAAGGTGAGTCACTTCCTATAGCACCTTCTATACATCAGAAAGTGCTTAACGAAGCTGCCTTCTTCGTGATTTTGGGGTACATTCAAGCTTCCCCCCCATGTAATGCAAATGAATAAATAAAGTATCAAAGATGCATTTGTTTACTTGGAAGGTCTACTGGGCCAAGTAAGCCCATTTTCAATGGCGGCCCAGGGAGAAAAGCAACACAAGGTTAAACAATCAGCATAATATGAACCACATGATATTAACAAAAAGCTATGCAAAAGTTCACATGCAATGTAATTACTAGTTTTATTTAAGTACTCAATTGATTATTTACATTTCTAATATGTACAAAAAATGAAGGGTATACAATGTTATATAAACACTGGTTTATTTTTACATTTATGGTGTTATACAGTTCACAAGAGTTGAGTGGTTTGTATTTGAACTAGTATAGCTATAGCGATGCAATCATTATATTGTATTCAAGTATTCAGAACAAATATTATGCAATGTTTTTTGTAGTAGTGGGTGAGTAAAGTTCCTATAAATAGAAACTTAATTTATTGAAGTGTGAGGTTTTAATATGAGTAAATAGATAGATTTAGAAGGAAGTACATTGGTTAGTAGGTTATGGTGTTATAATGGAGGGAGTCAGGTTTTTAGGGAGTGTTGATTTAGCACATGGGCAGTGCCAGAGAAACGAACGGTGCTAGTGGAAGATTTGGCTTTACGACTTTGAGCCATAGCTATTCTAAACAGCATCTACCTTAAAATGTTTACCCTTTCATTTAAAACGGTAATACCCAACCATGTATTCATGTTAATCAGTCCTAGCCAGGAAAATGGGATTACTTCACTATAACCATACTTTATCAAACCAAGTCAGGTCAGCAGAAAGAAATATCACTCCATATATAGATTACACTGTGAGTAAAAAATAACATTTTGCTGTATTTGTAGTCCTCTGTTGTGCAAATTAATAGGTAGAAAGAGACAGAGCATTACTCATTAAAACGTGAGTCAGTGTTTCTTGTTAACATGAAAACACAACCAAAACAGAATGTGCCCAGTTCACAAAAGGAAGATACACCTCTTAAATGAAACATCAAAATGCTTTTCTTTTTTGCATTACGGCAAAAAGCCCACATACTTTGTCCTTGTTACCTATAAAGACTAATTTCCCTTTTTGCCATGGCCTTTGGTCAGAGTATAAGTGTTTTTATGTTCTCAAATATGTTGTACCTGTGCGATCAGTAAACTCATTGTCACTGTGTATTAACCCCAAAAAATTCATTTTTGTGAATTGTTTCACTGTACTGCCCTGCTCACTTTAATAACAAATACAGAACAACAATTGGTATGTACTCTGTACCTATATTTTTGTCAAATAAATGGAAAAAAATCAATTCTTATAGATGTGCATCTGAGATCTTGTGCTGTTTTATTTGCTTTTAAAAGCCATTTATAAGTATGAACACGTGTGCCACTCTATAGATAATAATTTGCAAACCTATTTACATGTCAAAGACATATTAATCATTACACCACTGAATCATTTGTGTATGTCAGTGAAAAAAAATGAATGTCTTACTTTACATTTTACAGAGACATCTTTGTTGTGGTATGTAAACTGGTACAGTGAATCTGAAATGCATTTAATGTCTAAAAAATAATTGGACATTTGTTAAATAAAGAAAAACATTAATTGGCATCATTATTCACTAAGAATGACTTATGGTTATGCATATCAGAAGTCTGCTATACTCCAGATGCCACCACAACAATAAAAGATGTCTAAGGCTGATCAAGAAAAATGCTGGTTATGTTCAGAACACATCCAGATACATTCTTTGTCATTTGAATAATAATATGTTTGTTACACCCATTGTTCACAATTTCAAATAGATGTGCATTGCAGAATATGTTAACTTTGCAGTCTATACATATTCCCATATTATTATATGCAAATTAGTTATTGTAACTTGGTATCTACCTGCCATAATGAGATTTCAGGAAAAGAATACATTTTAGGTATTAATATCTACTGCTTTTAAGGTAAACAGTATTAACATGGATGGATGTCCTTCTTCACCTTATATAAATCAATAAAAGAAGAAAGGAAAAGAATTACTTGGAAAGGATCTAAAGTAGAAATTCAGAACTATCCGTCAGTTCTATGCAAAGACCGAGGAAATCCATGATACAAAAATAATGACAAAATATGGCTCAGAAATATATGAGAATACAGCTGAAAAACATGGCACAGCTGAAATATTCCTTAAAAATAATATATACCCCTGAATCTCTACAGCAGTCAGGCACTTGCCTTACTATAAGCATGGTGATAGAGAAAAGGAAAATAATTCCTCATCTCCATCCGGCAAATTCTCAATTTCTTCATCTAATGGGCCTGCAGATTATATTACTGAGCATTCACTTGTCACTCACTATACCTGATGTGCACAAAATCTGCTTTAAGTCAAATGACACACCCTATGACGTGGACAGATTTACACATACTAGTTATCTCCCACCTTCTCCAACCAAAAAAATAATTTGTCATCCATAAATACCTAACCAGTCCACTCAGGGGTGCAGATAAAAGAAATAACCTTCTTAGCAAGTCTAAATCTTTCACATGACACTTGGAAAAGGTTTTCCTGAAACCTAGGAGCCAACAGCTGCAGTACTTCTCAAGCCTTATAAACATGATTGTAGTCCAGACATCTCTCACAGCTACCACCATTCACATCATACTTGTAACAGGCCGAGCACCACTGGCCTAAGAATGTACATAGTAATGAAGAAACCTTCTAAAACAGATCAATTAAAAGCCTCCAATTCAGTGCAGCAATATAAACAGTACCTCAGCTCTACTCTGAATCAAGGCCACTCGTCTTGTGGGACAAATCCAGTCAACCACACACACATAAATAAATAAAATACATAAATACAAATTACTTAAGGTAAATAACTGCATGCTTCTTGTAACACAATACAGTTACACACCATTTCATTTTCTGTTATGAGTTAAGACAGCACCCATGTGCTAGAACTACAATATACATTAAACATACCTGGAATATGTTGCCTAAACAAATAGCTCAGCAAAACTCTGTTTCAAGTTTCATAAAAAATGCAATCTCTTCTGCTAGTATAATAGAAGTGTAAATGCTCTAGGAAAAGATGATAAGATGCATGCACCCACTTCAAAACTTTACTAAAAGCGCACCTAAAAACATGCTGGCTATGCCTTTGCAACTCCCACTCTAATATCACCCACCCGCATCCAACCACTACCTTTCTTTCCACCCCACCAACTACCTTGATTATAGCAAGCTCAGATGCTCATAAGCCTAGTACTTATTATACAGCAGGAACTTCTTATTGTAACATTTGTTAATGTCTGTTATGTACTTCGCAGATAAAGATTCTAGTTGTCTACTGATGTACTATGTTCTTCATCTGTAAATATGTTTGTAATTAATTGCTATGTTAAATTGTTAATTGCTATGTAATCCAATGTAACTACTGTCTGTTTATTTTAACTGTGGAGCTTTTCTCCACGGGCCTCTGCTGAAAATGGACCTACGTCCAGTCGGACACTCCCGGTCAACAAATGTAAATCAATAAATACATAAATAAAAAATGTGATCCGATTAGTCAGTATATATTGCACTTTAGAATAAATAAAGATGCTGTAGTTTAGTATTATTAAAGACCAATGAATTCTGCACCACTGAAGATTTCAAAGTTGTATAAAAGTTGTATTATGCATTTGTATACAGAATGAGTGATTCTTTTTTCTTTTTTTTTTCCACTAAAAATAAGAAATGCTGATGCTATTGTTTGTATGACTACTGTTTGTCTGACAGAACTATTTTTGTATTTTGTTTTGAGGAAATTGTTGACTCTGTATGCTGACTGACAAATTTTTAATATACATGTATTTAATGCATTAGCATTTGTTAGAGAGATGTATTTAATTGCCAGTTGGCAAAGGAACCAAGCAAGTCTGGCCAGTTTTCCTGGATTTGTTCATGATAATGAATGAAGAACTCACTACAGCCACCAAAGAGTAATTACACAAGTGGAAACCAGAAACTGGGAAAGTAACAAATTTTCTATTATACATAGATGACCGTATTCTCCTCTCACAGGATACAGATGAAACACTGAATAAAGAAGCACATATATTCAACAGATATGAGGAAAACTCACAATAGGAAAAAAAACAGTGTTAGTGAGGCTAAACAATGGGGAGGGGGGTGGATGAAAGAGAAGGATTACAACACCCCATATATCTGAGATAAAGGGTGGGCACATGACAGAAGGCACTCTACAAAGTAGCCAACAGGAATTAAACAATGAAAATGCATAGAATTCTGAGCAGGGGAGACATACAAAGATCCACATTTACTGGAAGGACAAATACTGTCAAAATAATGTTAAGACCATTGAAAATATAGAGAATGGAATAATTCAAGCAGAAAATAGAGTAGAAAAAAAATCAAGAGAAGGGTAAAAGTACAAAGGCAGTAAAAAGCAGGAAAGATTTTCAAGAGATAAGGAAACCTGGTGATGACACATTGCCCCACAGACACACCAGTATATAATATCATCAGATGCTTGAACAGAGACAGGAAGGGGCGGACTAATAAAGAAGGGGAGGAGAAGAGCAGATGATGAGACTGACTGGAGGAACAGAGTAGAAACGTGCGAAACAAAGCTGAGGAACTTAATACTGGGAACAGGGAAAACAAGAGGGTATGGGTTAAAGGACTGGAGGGAAGACATGGAAAATTGGAGGAGATACAGAAGAAATATGAAATAAAGGAAACAAAAGCTTTTCAAAAATTGGGGAAGGAAGGGTACAGTTAAATCAATGGAAAATGAAGACATTAAACTACTTAAACAAGAGTGACAGAGCTATGAAATATTAACAGAAGTCTGGTGCAAGTAAAAAAAGGAGAGCGAGAGAACTACCAGAAAATAAGAGCAGCACAACGGGAGAAACTGGATAAAACAAAATAAGGTCATTTTAGGAAAATTTACAGAGACCTCTGACAAAAGGAAAAACGTGCCATAATAGGAAACCTAAAAAGAATATAGCAAAAATAAAGATGGGAAAAAAAAACAGACAGACTTGAGAAAGTGATGCATCTAATAGATGAAGTGAAAATGCTTTACGGAATGGAAGACCAACACCTCAGAATCCTACTCAGAGGCTTTCTAATACCAGCAAGGTGAAGAGGGAAGGACGAAGATAAGGGCATACGAAAGGTCTAGAATTACCATTTGGGAGTATGAATGGACCAAACAAGTATAGGACATGGCCAAGAACATATGGGGAAAAATATCTGGATAAAATGGAAAAGATATGGGAATGTTGCATATAGATAATAACACAGAAAGTAAGGAAGGGTAGAGAAGGACTGAATGAGAAGCGGAGTAAAGGCATATGAAATAAAATCATTCTCACAGGAAAATTGAAAGGTAGGACAATATCACTATGGAAGGTATACACAACATATTCTTGGTAATTACAAGAAGTGTGGTAAATGTGGTAAGGATGCAAGGGGATTTGGAGACATTCACAAAACTATAGGAGATAACACTGAAATACTATGAAATATAAAACAAGGGAACCAATGGGGAGGGCAGAACAAATGGGCTGAAGGTGAACAAAGAAAGGGTGGACCACAAAACAGGAAATAAAAGGTGTATCATGCATGAACATTGAAATAAAAAAAATATGTGTATATATATATATATATATATATATATATATATATATATATATATATATATACATATATATATATATATATATATATATATATATATATATAGATCCATGTCAGATCCACAGAAACACACATAATCAATGACCAGATCACCAAGACGAGATTGCCGAAACAACACATCCCCGACAATGGTAAGTATATGTATTATGGATGGGAATGTATTCCCATGTTCGCAATACAGTTAAAAAACAAAAATAAACATGTGTATAGCAGGGGGCAAGCCCCCCTGGACCCCCTACACCCCCTACATAAATATACCAACTCCAAGATCGCACCACATTGTGGAAATGGGAATACATCCCATTTCCCACTACTCACCATTGTCAGGGATGTATTGTGTTGGCGATCTCGTCTCGGTGATCTGCTCGTCGGTTAAGTGTGTTGCCGTGGAACTGATAGGTTCCTACACACATATATATATATATATATATATATATATATATATATATATGTATAAAGCAAAATAAATATAAAAGAACACATTTAAGTATTAACTAGACTTGCTGTAATTATTTGTTATTTCATATATGCGTTTTGTATATACTGACTGCTGCAATTTGCTAATTCTGTCATTTACATTTGATTTGGTTCGTGACCAAAACAGGTCTTCAGACAAGTCTATATACCCAGTTAGCAAATGTTAAAAAAAAAACAATGAATAAAATAGGCAAACAGGGCACTCTTAGCTACATCATGTGACCCTAATTTATGCAGCATATGATTTCTACTTAAAATTAATGAGTAAATTGGCCAGGCTCTTAATCTTCAGAAATGTGTTGAAGTACCATTCACAATTTACCTAACTGCTGCTACCAATTTATTATGGCCTTTTTGACAATCTCTAAAAGCCATATCAAGTGATCCAGAATAAAGTTGAAGAGTAAAATCTATTAGCAACAACTGACATGTCAAATGATGCAAAGCAAGGCCTTAAAACATGCCCCAACTGCATGGCCACTCCTTGGTATACCATAGAAGACCAAATGGAAAGGGAGTAATGGCAAGGGTAGGAAATAAAACATCTTGAATTTAAAGCAGCAAACCCCCCCCTCCCAATTTGGCGCTAGCTATAATATAGGCATTGGACTGGGGTTAGGGAGTTAGGGTGTGCTGGTAGACTAAGAGAAGGGTGTGCGGCACTGGGATGAAGGGAGAGAAAAAGAGCAAAAAATATAAACATATTAATCTGTAAGTAGGTAAAATTAAGATATGACACAAGAAGATTAATTTTCAGTAAGAAGCAATAAATAAGTCCTTATCATTATTTTCATAATGTTGCCCATACTTCTGATCATTGAGCAAATGTTAACTTGCCTTAGACCTACAATGATTAGGGTAAACCAGCCTTTAACATCTAGGGAACTTAAAAGGAAAGCTTAGTTGCTGAAAGGTAGATAGTCACAAGGGAATAGTCTTGTTAATCCAAAAAGCTGATTCAGTTGTCTTCTTCTGTCACTGTATAAAGTCAGTAGTATTAATAATTTAAAAGGGTCCCCAGTTATCCGTGATTATTTCTGGATTCACTCATGGTTTATGGGCGGTGCAGTGGTGCAGCGGTTAACGTTGTCGCCTCACAGCAAGAGGTTCTCCGGTTCGATTCTCGGCTGGGGTGCCTTCTGTGTGGAGTTTGCATGTTCTCCCTGTGTTTGCGTGGGTTTCCTCTGGGTACACTGGTTTCCTCCCACATTCCAAAGACATGCATCTGGAGCATTTCTCCCTGGGCCTCTGCTGAAAACAGGCTCTGTGGAACCAAGTCAGACTTTCCCGGTCAACAAATGTTAAATAAATAAAAAAATATGTTGAGACTAGTCCATGACTGTTTGGCACATATGCTTATATCTGGGAATGATGCTCTAAAACAAGGAGGAAGGCCCGAATTGGCAGTATTTGAATCTTAACTGTTTAGATTATTGTACTGCTTTATTGTTACCTTCATTTTGGTCTGTTACTCATATATGGAAGTTTAAGTGGTAACAATAATATTAAAACGGTCTTCTTATTTAATGTTAGGGCTGGGTAAGGGAACTAAATTTATATATTTTTATTTATTTGTCTTTTGTTAACCAGGTTGGTCTAGCTGGGCAGAGGGCCCTTTTTCAGGAAAGACCCGAGGAGAAAAGCCAATTAACCAACTAAAGGTTGGTTAACAACTGAGTACGCCTACAAGCGTTTCTGCAGTTACCTCCTACTGTGCCTCTAGGTATCAAATATTGCTTGTTCATATTTGCATTAATAATTCCAAAACCGTACTACATACAGGGTATCAGAATATTTTATCTTGAAGCATATATGATGGCAAACACAACTGCATTGATATTTTACCTCTTGTCAATGAGTTTTTATTAGAATTGTAAGGTGATAACTTAATTTTTTAAAGGGTCAAGCCACACCCACTGGGAGTGGGTACACACTCCGAAGAGCTGTACTGGAGGGAATTAGTTAATTGAAGATCAAGTCAAGAAGCCAACATTTGGCCATTTCCTTGATATTAGATATATATATATATATATATATATATATATATATATATGTATATCTATATATTTCTAGTGATTACATATGTAACATAATATCCATAATAAGAAAGTTGCAAGCCTGGAGCTTATAGGGAAGTTGTATGGTGAGAAGAAGGAACGGTCACAGCAGCTTTCCCTTCTTCTTCTTTTGGCTTTTTCCTGGTTAGGGGTCGCCACAGTGGATCACCTGTCCACTCATGACTGGCAGTGGAGTTTTACGGTGTCGAGTTGACAGCCTGGCGCCTAACCTTCCACAGAAGGCACACACACGCACGCACTCATGCCTAGGGCTATTTTAGAGTGTCCAATCCACCTAAAGCATGTCTTTGGGATGTGGGAGGAAACCGGAGCACCTGGAGGAGACCCATGCAACCACAGGGAGGACATGCAGACTCCACACAGAAGGCACCCCAGCTGAGGATCGAACCAGAGAACCTCTTGCTGTGAGGCGGCAACACTAACCGCTGCACACGTTTAATTTGAAAGGGAATGCTAGTTCCCCGATTTCCTCAGCTGCACATATGAGGTGATAGTAAGTGAAATACATCAACCAGGGAAGGATACTAATTTTATAAAAAAAATAAAAAAAAAAAAGAGAGAGAACAGCAAAACCACACCGATATTTCAGCATCAGAACTAGCGTTAAATTTCCCTGACATACTGGATATTAGTAAGCCATTTATTAGTGGTATGTGGTGGTTTGTAGGATGACGCTGGTGATCAAGAAGAGGAGGAGGAGTGTGAGGGCAGCACCAAGGATCAAATGGTGGAAATTGAAAAAGTGTAATTGTGAGGTGGAGTTCAGGAAAGAGTTAAGTCAGGCACTGGGTGGCAGTGAAGAGTTACCGAACAGCTGGGTAACTACAGCAGAGCTTGTAAGGGAGACGGCTAGAAATGTGCTTGGTATCACATCGGGACAGAGGAAGGACGACAAGGAGACATGGTGGTGGAATGAGGAAGTACAGGAGAGTATACAGGCAAAGAGGTTGGCAAAGAAGAAGTGGGATTGTCAGAGAGATGAAGAAAGTAGACAGGAGTATAAGGAGATGAGGTGCATGGCAAAGAGAGAGGTGGCTAAAGCTAAGGATAAGGTATATAAAGAGTTGTATGAAAGGTTGGACACTAAGGAGTGAGAAAAGGACCTGTACTGATTGGCTAGACAGAGGGACCGAGCTAGGAAAGATGTGCAGCAGGTAAAGAAGATAAAGGATAATGAGGGAAACATACTCACAAGCGAGGAGAGTGTGTTGAGATGGAAAGAGTACTTTGAGGGGTTGATGAATGAAGAGAATGAGAGGGAGAGAAGGTTGGATGATGTATTGATAGAGAATCATGAAATACAATGGATTAGCAAGGAGGAAGTAAGGATAGCTATGAAGAGAATGAAGAACGGAAAGGCTGTTGGCCCATATGACATGCCTGTGGAAGCATGGAGGTGTTTAGGTGAAATGGCAGTGGAGTTTTTAACCAGATTGTTTAATGAAATCTTAGAAAATGAGAGGATGCCTGAGGAATGGAGAAAAAGTGTTTTGGTACCAATTTTTAAGAATAAGGGTGATGTGCAGAGCTGTAGTAACTACAGAGGGATTAAATTAATCAGTCACAGCATGAAGTTATGGGAAAGAGTAGTGGAAGCTAGGTTAACAAGGGACGTGATGATCAGTGATCAGCAGTATAGTTTCATGCTGGGAAAGAGCACTACAGATGCGATGTTTGCTCTGAGAGTGTTAATGGAGAAGTACAGAGAATGTCAGAAGGAGTTGCATTGTGTTTTTGTAGACTTAGAGAAAGCATATGACAGGGTGCCTAGAGAAGAGTTGTGGTATTGTATGAGGAAGTCAGGAGTGCCAGAGAAGTATGTAAGAGTGGTACAGGATATGTACGAGGGTAGTGTGACAGCAGTGAGGTCTACGGTGGGAGTGATGGACGCGTTTAAGGTGGAGGTGGGGTTACATCAAGGATCAGCACTGAGCCCTTTCTTATTTGCAATGGCGATGGACAGGTTGACAGACAAGATCAGACAGGAGTCCCCATGGACTATGATGTTTGCAGATGACATTGTGATCTGTAGTGAGAGTAGGGAACAGGTGGAGGAGACCCTGGAGAGATGGAGATATGCTCTAGAGAGAGGAGGAATGAAGGTCAGCAGGACTAAGACAGAATATATATGTGTGAATGAGAGGGAGGATAGAGGAATGGTGAGGATGCAAGGAGTAGAGGTGGCGAAGGTGGATGAGTTTAAATACTTGGGGTCAATAGTTCAGAGTAACGGTGAGTGTGGAAGAGAGGTGAAGAAGAGAGTACAGGCAGGATGGAGTGGGTGGAGAAGAGTGTCAGGAGTGATTTGTGACAGACGAGTACCTGTAAGAGTGAAAGGGAAGGTCTACAAGAGGGTAGTGAGACCAGCTATGTTATATGGGTTGGAGACAGTGGCATTGACAAAAAGGCAGGAGTTTGAGCTGGATGTGGCAGAGTTAAAGATGTTAAGATTTGCACTGGGTGTGACGAGGTTGGACAGGATTTGGAATAAGTATATTAGAGGGTCAACCTAGGTTGAAAGGTTTAGAGACAAAGCCAGAGAGCAAGATTACTTTGGTTTGGACATGTGCTGAGGAGGGATACTGAGTATATTGGGAAAAAGATGCTAAGGATGAAGCTACCAGGTAACAGGAAAAGAGGAAGGCCTAAGATAAGGTTTATGGATGTGGTAAGAGAGGACATGCAGGTGGTTGGTGTGACAGAGCAAGATGCAGAGGACAGGAAGAAATGGAAACAGGTGATCTGCTGTGGCGACCCCTAATGGGAACAGCTGAAAGAAGATGATGATGATGATGTTGTAAGGCATCATTCAGGACCACAGACAGCTTGGGTCCTACAAGGAGACAATTAGCTTGGTTTCTCTAATTATCTGTAGTCTACTCATTATAAGGTACTCCTGGACAGCTGAATGGTATACAGGTACAAATGTAGACTAATCATTAACCCATCTCCAGGGCTGTCACAGTGATTTAAACCTTATCATTTCAGCAGGCAAATGGGATAGGAAAAATGGAGTTTATCAAGTTCAGCTTTTTGTTTTGTGCGTGTGTCTGTGATTGTATGAGAATCATCGACACTGACCAACAGCAGTGCTTTGTGAGGGGTTGGCTTAGGATATGTTTTCAGAACTTGAATCAGTAAATGACCAGGACAAGACTCCACAGCCCAAAAGGCATCTACAACCTGACATGGAATTGGAATCATTTGAAGCACCAGCCAAAAAAACAAGGAGAAGAAATTGTAAAGATGCCAGTACTTCTGTGGAAGTCCCAGCAGAAGAAACTGACCTGCGGAGATGATTCTATGAAACAAAGGTAATGGTGAGGATACAGGGCCTGGGGATTTAATTTCAGGGGGTGGGGGGAGGGTGGTCAGCAGTAGATGAATATCTCAAAGAGTTTTTAGATTACTGGAAGAGAGTAGGTCTACAAATTTTGATGTAGTTTTATAAAATAGTTTTGTGGTAAAACATTGTTCAGGTAACACTGGTCCTCAGGCATCCCAACATACCATTCAGGATCAACCATCCACATCCTCCTTGGGCCATCTTTAAGTTATCTCTCATTGGGTTGCTCCTAAAAAAGGAGGGGAAATTTCACTTAATCCATCACCTCTCTCATCCAGCTGGTTTCTTTGTCAATGAGTTTATAAACAAGGACCTAACAAAAGTATGTCATGCATCCCTCAGACTTCCAGCAGAAGTTATCAAAAACTTTGACAATGCTTGGTTTTGCAAGTTAGGCATCAAGTCCACCTTCTGTCTGCTTCCCATTGGACAGGAACTTTGGCCCCTTTTAGGCTTATCCTTTGAAAATGTCTCTGGCAGAACCATGCCCATGGTTTGCTCCCTAGCTTGTTCAATTTTCAAAATGTTTAGCTTAAAATTACACTGGTACAAGCAATGCTGGACCCTAAGGTAAGCTGCCATATATTACCTGAATGACTACCTAATCAATGATGAAAGGGAAGATGGTGCAAAAAAAGGCATGCAGGTAATCATAGACCTTTGCAAGGACTTGTGTGTACCACTGGCCCCTGACACACTGGATGATCCCAGCCAAGCCATGAACTTTATAGGCTTGGTGTTTGATGTCCCAGCTGCCTCCCTTAAACTTCCTGATGACATGCTGTAGTGCCTTCATACTACCATTGACAGGTTCCTCAAAGTGAGCAAAGTTAGCGTCAAGGAAGTCATGAAGCTCTGTGGGCTCCTTAATTTCACTTGCACAGCCATTTCTCCAAGGCAGGAATTTTCATAGATACCTATCAAATTTGTTGCAAGGCCAGAAATGTAAACATCACTGGGTGTGTGTCACAGGCAAGACTAGAGATGACTTCAGATTATGGAAGACCTTTCTGAATCACGCCAATGGAGTCACATTTTGGCAGAGCCCTTGGCTTTCCTTGGATGAAATGTTGCTCTTCAATGATGCAGTGGCAGGCTTTGGGATGGAAAATTACTTTCAGTGGAGGTGGTTCTCTGAAAATGGCCCTCTTCTTGGCCAGAGGAAAGGAAGGGAGATATCACTTTTTCAGAATTCCTCCCTATATGGGTAGCTACTTTTATGGGGAGCACTAAGTGTAGTGTGGTCCATTCAGTAATAAAGTTGTTGGTCCTGTTAAGTCTACAGATTAATTTAAATTTTTTAAGTCAACATATTTCAAACAGTTTATCCCAGTTTTGGGTTACCAGATTTCAGCAACTGGCTCCAGAGGTAGCTCCTGTTGAGACACTGATTCCACCTGAAATTTGGATGATTGTCGAAGGTTAGCCACTACTATTCTAGCCAAGTCCTGGACTGCAAACATCAAAAAATGCTTACTTAGTTGCAAGTTTTTAAGAAGTTTTATAAGAATATACCCCATTACTCCAGACACTGGTCTCTGACAGTATTGACAGTATTGATTCAGTTTCAGTGTTAATTAAAAGAGCCATCTATACACCTAGCAGTCTTGAGCTGGTTAGCCCATTTACGGGGTCTACCAGATATTTTAGGTCACTGGTTAGTTACTAGATTAACTAAGGGATGAGAAAACATCAGGGGAGCATTTCAAGATTCAAGGAAAACTATAGGCCCCCTAGTGCTAAGTCACATCATTGTGGGTAGTTGTTACACTTTGGATGACTTCCAATCTTACTTGCTGGGCCACCTTGTTTATCTGGATTTGTGCTGGGCTTTTAGAGTGAACAGGTGTCTTCAGGCCTTAAACTAGTAGGATGTGCTTTTGATCAAATATTAAGGAAGGCTAAGACAGTGCAACCCAGTTGGAGGCACCAGGTTCATCTAGGGAGAGGTAGCTGTTTCATCTCTTGTGCAGTTCACTGGGTCTCAATATTGTGCAAGCTAGCTCAATGGAATTCCCATTCAGGTTCTATTTTCTGTTTAAAGTCAGGTTGCTTGATCTCTCCCATCAAAGTTATTAATTATGTAAGGCCTTGCTAAGAAAAGGCATTCCCTCCTTGGGCTATTCTTAGACTCTTTTCGCATAGGCAAGACATCAGACCTCAATAAAACAGGTCACCAACAAACTAGTAAATTTGACCGAAACTGTAGTCCAAAACGGAAAAAGCTTTAATGAAAGTCCATGGAAAAACCATAAACCAAAGTCGAGTAACAATAAATATTTTAGTAAAACTGTAGCAAAACAAGCAGACAAGCAGTGAACATACAAATAATATCCAAAGAAACTAAGCGCTTTCACCCGTACAAAAACAGGCTTCATCAGAGTTAACTAATACTGTGTTTCACACGCCTTTAAATACATAATACGTCATGCACACACCTATAGACTCTTCCAATCAAAACCTATAATACTTCACATTGTCTAAAGGTGAAAACTAGGTTACCTTTATACATAACTAAACCCTAATTCTCAAAATGCTTTATTTTACTTTAAATGTGTTTAAACCTGTAATTCTGTATGGTTTGTATATTCAAAATAATCAATATTTAAAAGACTTTGTTGAAAATCTTAAAATCAATGGTTAAAAATGGTTAAAAAAATGGTTAAAAAAAAAAAATTTAATATAAAAAACATTTTTTATATACAAAAAACACTTATATAATCAATAAACGATACATGCTTAATTAAATAATAACCTCACATGATTAATTTTTAACTAAGTGAAATATAAAATTAAATACAATAAGATTTCATTTTCAGTATACTAGATATAGATATGAGATCATTAATTCCTGGAGGTTTCACAGCATCAAGTCGAAGTTGCCACATACATTCCTTGACTTCTAACAACGTTTTAAAATCACCACCCCTATTACTCTGTGAAACCCTATCTATAACAAAGAATACATCAGACCTCTAACTTGAAGGGCATTTGGCAAAGGTTTTAAAAAAGTAATAGGAGATGGAGATCTGATTCCTACCTTTCCTACATTAGGATGTTATACTAGTACTTTATCTTTCAGGGAAGAAAATGTGGATTTTGGGTCATTCATTCATACGGAGGTAGTGGCAAGGACAACAGTTTGCCCCAGTGGTTTAATGTGTTTATTGGCTAAAAAAGCTTGGATGACTTATTGGGATGGGTTTCCAGGCTTACCCTGATTTCAGCTGTGGGATGTCTGGCACCAGATACTAGGCCTACCACCCTGATCAGTCATCCTGAAGGCAATGATATATCCAGTATTCCAAAGAAGGTGCTGCTAGTTAGAATACTATCTGACCTTCATGCTTTAGTCTTGATGGATTCTAACCTCATTGTCTGGTCTGCTATGGTTCCAAGATTTTATTGGAAAGGAGCAGGGAAGAATTCAGCTATGGAACTATCCAGACATTTTATTAATCGCTGGGTAGTCCAAGTGGTAAGTTCATTGAACATGATGAACTAGCAAGGCCATATGGGACTTTTATGATAAGAATGGAATCCACTTAGACTAGTTTGGTTTTGATTTATTTAACTTGCAGTTATTGTTGTCTATTAATCAATATAATGCAGTTATGCATTTTATTACAATGGCAAGCCAATAAGAGGCCATGAACGAAAAAGGAACAACATGCATTTGCATGCTGGTGGGAGGTTGCCTCGCAGACTCAATCCCCCTTTGGGAATCCCCCATTTTATTTCAGTGGCCTCTTATGTTTAGTGACAGTTTGGGAAGACCTGTGAATCATGTTGTAATGGAGTAATGGGAGGAGCTTAACAAGAGGGTTTAAATACCTCGAGTGATATACTGACTTCAGTGGTTTGCCAAACAGACCTCTCCAGCCCTCACCTGGCATCAGTAGAATTGTCCCTTCTGCCATTCTAGCCCATTCAGAGATATATATCTGGGGACAATCACCTCATGACCTCCACTCCCCATTTGGATTCTTACTTTTAGTTCAGCTCCTCTTGTGTTTAGTGACAGGTCAGGAAGATTTGTGAGTCATTGTGTCAAAAGCAAGTCTTCAAGGGCAAAACCCATACCCCAACACTGGTGGGTTATGACATCTGTCCGAGGAGCTCAGTGTATGCACTTGGATGATATTCTGCCGGGTTTGAATATGGTTGCAGATGCCAATTGGCTGACTTTGTTATGTATATTTATGGCTTGTAATAGTTAATCTGTTATATTGATTATTATTATTATTATTATTATTATTATTATTAGCCAATATCAGTCATGTTGTTGTTTACTACATGGTCACAAGGCAAACCTTGGTCTGTTCTTGACTCACCTCAAGATGGCAAAAGATTTTGCTCAAAGAATGACTGGAGTAAATTTACAAAAAAGCATTTGATGCTATTTTCATTAACTAGGTTTATTGGAAGATGACTAGAAAAATGTTGAGTATGTTGATAGAAAAAGTTTGCAACCAAGGTGATTAGAGAATTAAAAGGCAGGCCAAGTTTTCGTCAGTATAAGCAGTTAGTTTTACAGAGGCTGTATTCCATAGGAGTTGTAAGATTTTTTAAATCTACATAAAATGAGTAATGGAATCTGTGACATTAGGTAGGCAGGAAAGTATGAAAAGGTAGCTCAGGACTGTCAGCTGAGTGGTAGTTGCTCTATTTTGGAATTTCTTTATTAGGAATTTATTTTTTACTAGCAAACTATCAGTGGCTAGCCATAGTAATATTTAATAAGAAAACCCAAGAATCCCAAAGAATTTAGAAGTATTCAAATAATTGTCAAATAAAATGGAACTGAGTTTTTGTTTAGTAACCAGTAGTTAACAACTTCATTAAACAGCTACAAAGATATTTACAGTTGAAGTTTATACTTATATGACAGAATGAAGTAAATAAAAGAAAAAAATGCTGAATGAATATTTTTCATGTCTGTGGCATCTGAAATTTTCATTTTATGTACATTATTAACTTTATTACTTTCTGCAGCAGACTTGCAGGTGTTATCGACATGCTATTGTCATGCCTTGGCAAAGCAGATTATAGTTTCTGCATCCCACAAATTATTGTCAGTGTGGATATTTGGTAATCTTTGAGGTAGATGTAAACAGACTGCAGTAAGAATAGATTTCTCCAGTTATAAGAATACATATATTTGCTTTTCTGTGAGACAAAGTAATTTTATTGTGATTAATTCAATACAATAATGTCAGAGAGATTTGTACAGATAGCACCTGAAAAAATGTTTAGATAGTTTAAGGTGATTAAGGTATATGAGAAATATAAATTAAATTTCAGTAAGCTATCCCTGTACTATGGTTATTACAAGACCTCTTGTTGAATAGATGAATATACATTTTTTATGATAGATGCAAACACAAGTTAAATACATATTGTAGGGTGGACATTTAGAAATAATTTATAAACATATACCATGCACTGCATCAGGTTGTTTTTGTCTCTGAACTAGTGTTTCTCTTATTTCCATTAGCTTGTGAAAAAAAAAACTAAACATCATCCTCTTTAGCAATTACAATTAAATTAGTTATTTATGACAATGATACATTGACAGATTCATGGTGTTTTATGTGCATTATTCCAATAATAAAACATCTGAAAAAAATCATAAAAATCATATTAATGATTTCAAGGTAAGTTTGGTATAAGCACAATAGTTTTGATTTTTATTAAGAAAATGTTTGCTAATGTGAAAGATAACATTATGTGCTTCCATCGTGCAGTCTGACAGCAATTTTCCATCTTATCAGAGCAAAAATAAAATGCATGAAAAATGAGAGAGCAGAATGAAAAGATGGTGTAATGCCAGCTTGAATTAAAATTTGCATTTGTTACAATATATAATAACAATGGAAACCATTATAATTTCCTTTGAGATAAAAACAAATTATTTAGTGCTCTTGCAAAATGTTGACTTTTCCAGACTTGATTTAGCAGTAGTTAAAATAGCAATTCAGTTAAATTTGCAAACAAAGAAGTCAAACCAGATATTTGTACAATCGTATGCTTCTAATAATTTCATTAATGCTATGCAGACATTCAAAACAAAAACTGTCACTGCCTTTTAAATACCTTTACATGCATTTTATAGATAACAAGCTAGAATAAGGTTTAAATTGTTTGTCATAAAATTTCTGAGAATGTTATTGATAGGTGATTCCTTGCTATAACAGTGGAATGGATTATAATCTACTGTACTGATAATTAGGAAAATACTGGAAGACAAATGTGTACCTTTCCATACATTTTAGTAATAATATACGACTGGATTTACCCAAGGTCAGCGTAGTTTGATCACAAAGGCATAGCCCGAGAGATTAAAATAAGCCAACAGTGTATATTACGGTGTGACAATAGTTAAAAAAAAATATATAACATTTTCTAAATAATGACATTGCATAAAAGGATGTAAATGCTCTTTACCCTTTTCTGGTAGTCTGGGGAATCCAAGATATGTACTGATGCTCTGGGAGTGCACAGTACATTACTTTCACTGTCATTTTTTTTAAATATATCTATATATCTGCTGGTCCTTGTAGTTTTTGATAGAATGTGCTGATGTTTTATGTTTCACGTTTTTATGTTCTTCACAAAAGCTGTGTTTTACTGACAAATGATCGCAGAATGAAGTAACTGAATAAGGAGACACACTGCCGTTTCAGCAGGTAAGAGTTTGGAAGACATATTATAAACCTGCTTATAAGGGGCACTGAGTATTAGAATCCATGATTTATTTTTTAATATTGTACTACTCTACTTCATGGGACAGAGTATAAAAGTGTGAAAAGTGTAAAATTAAGTGTGCAAAGGTTTGCAGATAGTCTGAATGGTGCCTGATGAGAATATATTGCATTCATGGTGAACAGAATTTGGAAGTACTTCAATGAAATTGATTTTTTTTTTTTTGCAGTTTGCCTTTGTTTAGAACATGCTTTTGACCTCGATTTGTCACATTATCAGCATTTATTCAGTACTGGCATTTAAAATTCAGTAAACAAACACTGTACTGAGGAAATGCTAGGACTAATTTCAGTTGTCAGTGCTGGATCTACAACGAGCACACTGACTGGTTTCTCCAATCGGCATGCATGTTTTTTGAGTACAAATGATTTCATTGTATAAATATATCACTATCGACAGCAATATCTGCATCAATACATGGATGCACAGGTGAGCACAACTATTGCTGCGTCATTATTCTCATAACTTTGAGGTTAAATGTTTGAATACATTCAGAGGCTCCTTCAGTTCAAAAGCCACTTACAAAATCATTTCATAGAGATGAGTTATACAAACTGAAACATCAACCAAGTAAACTGTAAAGAAAACATCGTCTTGTTATGGATAACATCAACAACTGCTAAGCGATGGTCGCAGGAAAGAAAAACATGATGCCATGTAGAAAAGCAAGAATTATGTAATTAAGAGTAACACCAATAGTTAGCAATGACTATTCAAGCTTCACTGTGTGGGATTTATGAGTTCTGTTTGCATCTTCCTGGATTTCCTCTATGTGCTACAGTTTCTCTGACTTCAACATACGTTTAAACTAATCAGCTAGTATGCGTGTGTGTGCTTTTTAGCAGGCTATAACAGTGAAAGGACTGATGTCTCATGCACTGTGCAGTGTACATTCTGTTTGAGTGTTAAGTATTTCTGAAACTGATTCTACCAAACCTCAATTTTGTACTGGATAAAATGGGTACTAACAGTGAATGTGATGTTGACAGATCAATAGACATATGCAAAGCAAGTTCTCCTAAGATAGTACTATTATGTGCTGTGCTCAAAATAAGAAAAAAGCAGATGGTGTCTTGAACCATGACTTGTGGGACATTGGTAGAGCATAATCTGGGTAGGCCTTCTGTTATTTGACAACTGAGGACACGCATAAAAAGTTTAGCATTTCTGAAAGAGAGTACATATGTATTACCACCAATAACTAGTCTGTAACATTTGCCAATACTGATATATCTGCATGAACGTAGCTTCTGTAAGCTTAAGTAAGAAATGTTTTCTTTGCACCCCACCCATGAAAGCATCCAAAATTTGTTTAAATTTGTTTAGAATGTCCACCCCCAGCATTATTTTAGCAGGCAGTCATTTTGCACTACAATGTAAAAACATGAAATGAAATGAGATGCATTTGTAAATTTTTGTGATTTTTCTTTCTCTGCTCATAAATACCTTCTTTGCTGGACAGCAAGTGTGTTGCAATGTCTGCTACCCTGCTATACTGCTATGCTGATCCACTCCTTAACTGGGCATGTACCCCTTTCCAAGCATATTGGGCATATCTAAGCCTCTGCTTGACCTGCACCAACTGCATCCACGCTTGAAGATCAGTAAGTGGCAGATGTCCAGTTATTCGCGTACCATCCTGCCAGATTTCAAATCTTCTAAGCCAAACAAGAGTCATCTTGGAATAGTCAGGGTTAAGCCTTGTGCATCATGGGGATTACCTTATAACTTTAGTTTGTATCATATATTAATGATGTACAAAAATGCAACAAGAAACTATGCCAAAGAATACCACTGTGCATTTTGCAGTCTGGGCATATGTCTTGAACTTCCAAGTATATAATGCAATTTGCTAATTGAAGATTATCCTTGCAAAGTATGAAACCAGTTTCAGAAGAAGAAAAAAATATCTATGGCTCTACTTCTAATCAAAGAAAACTCATTTTTTCGAAGATTACAAAACAGACACCCACTTTTACGAAAGTGGACTTAACCAAAATTTCACTTTCACAAAAGTCACTTAACCGAATCACTGTACAGTGGGGATAAGGAAATGTATCCCTTTCCCCACTGTAGTGTGATCTTGGAGTTAGTATATATAAGTAGCTGGGGTGTGTGTGTGTGTGTGTGGGTTGCAGCTCCCACATGGGGGTGAAGGGGGGGGGCTTGACCCCTGCAAAAATATATTTTGGATGCTGGGCTCCCACCTTAGTCCTTTACAGGTCATCTTCATCTGGCAGTTCAGTGGACTGAGCTACTTGTAAGTCTTGTTTCTATGGTGTGGACAGTACAGGACCCATAATAAACCCTGGTGCTATATGTGGTATAACATGGCGATAAATTCCAAGTTAGGTTCACCAATTAACTTTGTGGCAAGCCAAAGAAAACACTTCTCAAAGTTCTAATTACTTTTGCAGAAATATCATAATATTACAAGTTATATTTTCTGTGGAAGACAAGACTACAGATTTTGCTTTAACTTTTCTGTTAATATCAAATTTATTTCCACATAATACTATGGAAATGTTCTCACACACACTAACCAAATCTCTATGCCAATTTGGAACACTTTTGAAAGTAACACTTCATGTCACTTCAAACATAATAGCACACTGGGCTTGGATGTACTAATCATCTTGAAGACCACCAATGTTTTCTTGACCAGCCATGTCCCAAATGCTGAATTTAATATGACTTGTTTTAGTGTGAAACACTAAAGAATGAACTTTGACAACCAACATTGCTACATACTTTCTCTCAAACTGTCTAGTCCCATGATGTTTTATGAGTGTAGTTTTACCAGTACCACCATCACCAACAAGAAAAAGCTTGAACTGTACTTAGAGTTCTCCTTGGGTCTCATTACTCATTGAGGTTCAGAAGCATCTCTGCAGCTGAGCGAGAAGCCCTTTTAAAGAGCCATTGGGCTTCCCTTTGTAAAGAGTGAGAAGCTCAACAACAGAGCTGATGACGGTATTGAAAGGAGTTAGCTGATGTGGTATGAACAACATGTGAGGATGCCTCCTCAGGCCATCCCATGGGAGTTGTATTAGCCATTGCTCACTGGGAGGTGGTCTCCACAAACTGGGAGCACATTGGAAGGTTTACATCTCTCATCTTGAAATGCTTGGGATTCAATAAGATGTGCTGGGGATAGTTGCTGGTTACAGAGAAGTCTGGTCTAATCTGTCCCAACCCTTTGGGTCTATGTAACTATAAATATACATACATACATATATATATATATATATATATATATATATATATATATATATATATGGGTCCACTTTGTAGATTTGAAATACTGAAATCTCGAATTTCAGTATTTCAAATTTACAAAGCCGAATACTCACATTTCCAAAACCGTCAGAAGAGCGAAATTCAAAATACTGAAGCGCGGATATTTTGAATTGCTGCCTCCGGTGGTATGGAATGTGGATGGTTGGGCTTAATTTTGGTAAGTTTGTGTGTAAGCATGTTGATTAGGGGTTTAGTGTGTGTAAGTGTGTGTTGTGACTGTTATGTGTGTGTTTGAGGGACTGTACGATGTGTGTGTGTGTGTGTGTGAGTTTCATTTGTGTTACTGTTTGTGCGATCTCGGAGTTAGAATATATAAGTAGGGGGTGTGTGGGGGGCACAGCCGCCCACATGGGAGGGTGCAGGGGGGCTTGCTCGCCTGCTTTTATGTAGTTTAGATTAGTTTTTTTGATTGCGGGGGGGGGAGTTTTGTGATGTTTATGTGTGTACTGTATGTGTAGTGTGGGTGCACGATTTTGAATTCCTTGCGGTTGTGTGTTTTCGAGTTTGTGAGTTGGGTTTTCGGCTTGTGGTTTCAGAATACTGAAATTCGAGATTTCAGTATTTTGAAATTACAAAGAGGACCCATAAGTGGACCTATATATATAATATATATATATATATATATATATATATATATATGTGTGTGTGTGTGTGTGTGTGTGTATATATATATATATATATATATATATATATATATATATATATACATATATATATTATACATATATATATACATAATATATATTTGTATTTATATATATTGTGTGTGTGTGTGTGTGTGTGTGTATATATATATATATATATATATATATATATATATATATATAACTATGGGTCTACTACAGTTGATTGAAAACTCACTTGACTGAAAATGAAATTACTAGGACCACTTCACTGAAAGCTCACTTCACTGAAAACTCATTTTGTTGAAAGTCATAAATGGCCTTTTCCCCACTGTAAAGCGACCCTGGAGTTAGTATATAAAGTAAGGGGGGTGTGGGGGCTCCCCACATATTATAAACATTTGAAACTATACACAGTGATACTTACATGTGCAATTAATAACTGTTTCCAAAAGAGAATATATTACCAAGATATGTGGGGGGCTTCACCCCCCCCCCTTACATTATATACAAACTCCAGGGTCGCACTACAGTGGGGAAAAAGCCATTTATGACTTCCAATGAAATGAATTTCAGTCAAGTGAGTTTTCAGTCAACCGTAGTAGACCCATATATATACACACACACACACACACACACACACACACACATATCTATATTTATATAGATATATAGAGTTTGGAAGACATATTATAAACCTGCTTAGAAGGGGCACTGAGTATTAGAATCCATGATTTATTTTTTAATATTGTACTACTCTACTTCATGGGACAGAGTATAAAAGTGTGAAAAGTGTAAAATTAAGTGTGCAAAGGTTTGCAGATAGTCTGAATGGTGCCTGATGAGAATATATTGCATTCATGGTGAAAAGAATTTGGAAGTACTTCAATGAAATTGATTTTTTTTTTTTTTGCAGTTTGCCTTTGTTTAGAACATGCTTTTGACCTCGATTTGTCACATTATCAGCATTTATTCAGTACTGGCATTTAAAATTCAGTAAACAAACACTGTACTGAGGAAATGCTAGGACTAATTTCAGTTGTCAGTGCTGGATCTACACCGAGCACACTGGCTGGTTTCTCCAATCGGCATGCATGTTTTTTGAGTACAAATGATTTCATTGTATAACTATATCACTATCGAAAGCAATATCTGCATCAATACATGGATGCACAGGTGAGCACAACTATTGCTGCGTCATTATTCTCATAACTTTGAGGTTAAATGTTTGAATACATTCAGAGGCTCCTTCAGTTCAAAAGCCACTTACAAAATCATTTCATAGAGATGAGTTATACAAACTGAAACATCAACCAAGTAAACTGTAAAGAAAACATCGTCTTGTTATGGATAACATCAACAACTGCTAAGCGATGGTCGCAGGAAAGAAAAACATGCTGCCATGTAGAAAAGCAAGAATTATGTAATTAAGAGTAACACCAAT
>NC_056731.1:199097446-199289946 GCF_019279795.1 Protopterus annectens
AATGGTACTGTTGATGAAGAGATTTTGAATAGTGGGAGGGGGGGTCTGTGGCTCTTGTGGGATGAAACAGCATGACCTTTGTTTTATTAGGGTTGAGTATAAGCTGTCCATTGGATAGCCAAGATTCCAGTGCAGTGAAGGACTGCTGTGTTAGTTTTTGGAGTTGGTGAAGTGATGGAGTAACACATATCAGGGATGAATCATATGCATACAGTTTCCAGGTGGCGTGTAGGGTAGCAGTGTGAATATTATTAGTGAATATAGTAAAAAGAAGAGGGCCATGGATAGATCCTTGTGGAACTCCCAAAGTAACAGTCAGTATAGGAGAGAGGTTATGTTGTCATTTTACAGCTTGTTGGCATCCACTTAGATAGCCTTGTAACCATGCAAGTGCTGAATGGCTAAGTTTAAGTTCTGAAAGCATGTTTAAGTGACTGTTACAGACTGTTATGTGAGACTGTGTTAAATTCTTTGGAAAAATCAGGAAAGATAGAGGAAACTAGATTACCTTAATTCTGGGCATGGTTAATGGTGTTAGTAAAGCTCATCAGGGCAGGGGTAGTACTGTGGCTAGGACGGAATCCATACTGAGTGTTATTTGGTTAAAAAATGGTCTAGAATTTGTTAATTTTTCAAGAATTTTCGATAATGGAGATAAGACAGCTAAAGGCCAGTGGTTGGATAGTTCTGTGAAGTTACCGCCTTTGTATGACAGGTGATATTTTCCAGATTGCTGGGATTTAGTGTTCTGAGATGGACTGATTTATGAGTGCAGATACTGGATAGGAGATGGTTTCAGCAGCAATTTTAAGATACTCAGTAGATAAAATCAGCTGCTAGAGAAGTGGGCTTGAACTTGTTAATGTATTTTTTATAGTAGCTGTTTGGAACGGTTGGAAGGAAAAGATACTGGTATCATGTCTTGATGAGCAAGTGGGAGTAGGTGAAGAGCAGTTGCTATTTGTGAGGGCTAGTATGGATTCAATTAAATATTTATTAAATTGTATTGCTATGTTATCTGTAGTGTTGGCTGTTGATGAGGATGGTATACTGACTTGTCCTGCTTGTAGGACGTTTTTTAGAGCTGACCAGAACTTTTGTGAGTTCTTATGTTTTAATTGGATGTTGCTATAGTGTTTCTTTTTTGTCCTGTCTGAATTGTCTTTTTGCTTTATTTCTTATTACCAAATATGTCTGTCAATAGTTTTACTATTGAGACATTTTTCCCAGGCCTTGTCCCTTGCTTTTAGTAGAGATCTTGTCTACTTGGTTAACCATGGGATAAAGCTGGATTATATACTTACTGTTCTAGGAGGAGCCAGTTTGTTTAAGATGTTAAGGAAGGTGGAGCTAAAATACTCTACTGCAGTGTCTAAGGGGAGATATGTAAGTGGTGCCAATTGCAGAATTTGAGTATGGATATGAAGTCTTGGGGATTAACATTTATTTTATTTCTGATTTGGTGGTAAGTGGTGATTTTTTTTTTTGGATTTATATGGTTCTGCAGTACAAATGCAGGTAGGTAGTCATTGAGGCTATCTGGGAGACAGTCAGAGTGTAGTGATAGAGTGGGTTTATTTGTTAGGATCCATTTGAGGATTAATTCCTTTTTTGATGTTTTGTCAACTTTAGTAAAAGTCTGAATTATTTAGGTGAAGATGTGGAGGTTAATATGATCAGTTACTGAGTTACAGGATACTAATCGATATTAAAGTCTCCCATTATAATTGTTTTCTGAGGAACAGCTTTCAATGTTGAGTGTACGATGTGTTCTAATGTGGGAAGATTATTTCTGGGTTGGAAGTAGGCTCCTACTATATTTAAGTACAACTTTGAGTTAATTTTTAGCTTAGTAAACAGTATTTCAACATTCTTAAAGTCTGGGGTGATAAGTACTATAGTTTCTAGGCTGAGGCTGTTTTTAAACAGTATGGCTATATCGTCAACTCTTTTGCCCTTTCTATCTTGCCTATATATGTTACAACCGGGAGGGGGGGTTATTACTTTGTTGCTACTGATTTCTGGTTTTAGCCAGGTTTCAGTAATTAGGGTGATGTCTGGTCAATATAATGAAAGCATGGTATGTACTGTATTTTGTTTAGTACAATTCAATGGTTTATGTTTATAATTAGTAAATCAGTTCCTTTTCTGGTGAGGTTTAATGGATTTTGGTGCTGAACGGTGGGTTGGAGATTGAGCTGGGTTGGGTTAGTTGTGGGGCCTGGGTTAGGGTGTATGTCACCAATAAGAATGAATTGTGATGTTATGTGTACAATTGCTTTTAGGTATTTAAATATAAACTTATTGTATTTCAGGGAAATGCAAGGTTAAGACTGATGAGAGAGTACAAGTGTGGCTAGATCAATGTTTATGCTATTATAGATTGATTATGATATTGTGAGAGTTATGGGTTTTTGTGGTGATGGGTCAGGGAATGGGAAAATATGGGATGATAAAAGAATGCTTAGTTCATTATGGTAGGAGGTCAGATGAGTAGCTAATGTAAAAATTAAGAGAGTTATAGAGTAAAAATGTAGCATACTGATCTGGTGAAGTTATAGGTGAGCAGTATCAGTGTTTAGGTATGTGAGTGTCCTTAATGTTGTAGTTCTCAGTGTTGGAGGATGTTTATGTGGAAGTTTAGTTGAGGTGTTGATAGAATGTGTGACTTGATTTTGTGGGCCTTAGTGAATATGGTGACTAGATACAGGCTATACAGACTGGATAATTAAGTGGAATGCAGAGTTCAGAATAACTGGGTTGAGATTGGTTGTTGGAAATTAGGGAGGCGGATACTTAAAAATAAATATACATACAGCTGGCATAGGTGGAAAATGGGGGTAGGGTAGGGGAGTGGATTGAGCCCGAGTGGACCAAGAGTGAATGGATAGACCCTGGTCTTAGTGTGGGATGTTGAAAAACACCAGTCAGTGAGTTTGGGACAAGATAAGTTCTTTGGCGTTAAATGTCCATAGTCTAATTATATTTTATCCAGCATTAATGTGTACACCAGAGTCTGGTTAGGTTAAATTTGGAAGGTAACTTTTATTTGGAAAGTTTTCTGACTTTCTCCTGTATAAGTAATTTACTATATGTATGTATATATATATATATATATATATATATATATATATATATATATATATATATATATATATATATATATATATATAATACATATATTTATACATACATATATATATATATATATATATATATATATATATATATATATATGATTCATCTAGGTGTCCCGTGGGAAGAATTGGTCCAGAAGAGCAGTATCCCTCAGATGTTATAAGCAAATGCTGGGGAGGGTGGGGATATCAAGGAGTAGGTCATAAATGAAAAAAAAATCCTTCCCATGGAAGCAGTCAGTGAAATGACACTCAGAATGCTACGTTTTGCACCAGCTCAAGCGTTACAACAGAGATAATCTGGGGTGCACCTGGGGATGGTGGTATTCCTGGTAATGGATGGGGGCAATGGGGTACTGAAAAAGAATGAAGCAGAAGAAAAAAAAAGCTACTCCACACTCAAACACACAGATAAGTTATAAACATACAAACGGAGGGTAAGACCCCCCCCCCCCACATAGTCCTATAGTGCTACAGGTTAGAAGCTCTCTTTTGTGTAAAACTGAAGTGAGTAGGGAAATGGCTATGTCTGAAGTATTACAAAGCATCTTTCAGGCTGCAGATAGCTATCTTGCTACTGGTCCTTTCTCTGGATATTTACAGAGCTTTGGATTCTGAAATTGTGGGTCAGTGAACAAATGAATCAGGGTTTGTACAAGTCTGGCCTCTCAAATATAAGAGACAACTGATATAAAAGCTATTTAACATCCACTCTAGGTAATTGAACCTTAAAATTTACAAATATTGAAAACTGAAATGTTTCCTGGGAATAAAAAAGGTTCAGTTTTAAAGCTTAAATAGTATGTACCTCATATAAGAGCACATACTGGACTTCTCAAAACAGAAACAACTCTATTAAACCACAAAGTTTAATGTTTTTCATGCATTCCTGTTCAGGACTTAATCAATTCTGATGAGGTCCTGAAGGGAAATGGATGAAAGTGCTTAAACTTTGTCATTTAACAATGTGGTTTCTGCTTTGGAATGTCCAATGTGCGCACTGATAAAAGGTTTTGGTTATATTACATCATTTGTTACAGAGTTGTCTTGCTTTGTTAAATAATATGTTCATTTGCTTCCTGGGGACTGTTTACACACTAAATGCTTTATTTATGCTGATGACACAGTTTTATTATTTTTGGACCCAACCTTAAAACTGTATTAACAAGATACACCAGTTTTGTTTTCAAGATCTTGATAGTTTAAAATCACATTTATTAAAACCAATCAAAAAGTGCACTTAGTTTATCTGCTTCAATGCAAATTTTCAAGGTTTTAGAAATCATGCAACAGTCTTTGCATTAGTCTCCAGACTACATATATGTTGATCAGCAGATGAAAACCTCTAATTTCAAACTTCATAACATTTAAGATGTAAACAAACTGTTGAATAGCTAGACTGTTTATTAATGCAGATGACCCACAAACAAGAACTGTCCAAAATTCCTTGCTGACAGCTGTTGTACTAAAACTGTTTACACCCATGCAAACAGCCACGGGCAACCCTTACTTGTACAGAAAAGGGCACTCAGAAGGCTGTGCTACAATTATCTTACTGTTACAGGAACCGATAATGTAAGTTGAACACTTACATTAATTTACTGGGAAGTACCTTCAGCAATCAATATAATTTCTGAACTGTGGACATGTGGCAAAGAGCTTTTACAAACTTGACTATATTATTAGAGTGGGAACAGGCACTTGCTGAGGCCATTTAATGAATCAAAATAATAACAATGCAGATTAGTTCTTTCTCTGCCAAACTTTTACAGTTAATATAATGTTTCAAAATTTTTCCTAGAGACAGGTTACATTGTATGTCATGTTGATTTGTGTTTCATTAACTGGTTGTCCTTTCACATTTATCACGAAAAAGATTTGCAAACTGAATATCGGCATTCCATGTTTTCTCTTTCAACGTTTATGCATTTCTGAAGTCAGACTTGTTCCTAACTTCACAATCATATAGAAAATAAAAATGAGATAGAAAATGAGAGCAGCACAATATCTTATTGAGTAAGATTTGTCCTTCAAAGCTCTGTGGTCTACGGTTCAATTCTGATCACTGCACAAAGTGCACATGTTTTCTTCATGCTTGTATTGATTTTCTCAAGGTATTTTCCATTATCACCAACACCTCCAGAATGTTACTCTTATATTGTATATGAGTGACTTGCCAGCAAGGTTATTGTCAGCATAAGTTGAGTCAGTGGTGTGAGGAGTCGAAGAGGTTTATTTAAGCAAACACAAAGTTAGTCTTCCTCCTCAGTCTGGTAGGTGGCGCAGCAGAACTAGCAATACCTGCAGGAAATCAAATTTACATTATGGTACTTCAGTTACCCTGCATGGTGCAATCCGCCAGTGACCAGACAGGTGAGTCCTTAAAAAAAAAAAAAAAAAAAAAAAAAAAAAAAAATCTTAATTACTGGCTTTCATAGCTTTGTTGCTGTCAAAGAGGTGACACTGATGGTGTGTTGTAGTGTTGGTGTGAGGGGTCCTAGGTCCAAATTTGGTGTGGGGGTTTATTTTGGCGAGCATGTGAAGGCATGCTGATGGTGGTTGCTTTGTGGCCTCAACCCCCTTGCATTCCCCCCTTTTATTGTTCAGCAGTCTCTTCTTCAGGTAGGTAGGCCAGGGAGCCATTTGGGATTGTTGCATTCATATGGCATGTTACACAGGGGCAATGAGTGGTAATCCCCATATTGATTGGTAACATGAACTATCTGAATAGGCTTGGTGTATACACTTGGGCCAACACAGTCTAGGTGATGCTAACCAGCTTCCTGGGTTATGTTCAAGTTTATTGTTTGTAACTGAAATTAAATTAATATCACATGGAGTTATTACTATTTGGTGCTATTGTAACCTAATGGTCATTTAATAAACTGGTCACAAATGCAATTCAATGTGTTTATTGATTTGGTTTACATACATACAACTATTTCAAGCACAGGCATTAATGCCCTTCTAGCTTGCCAATTCACCAAAATAATAGTTCCCATAGTAAGTGTCCAGGCTGTTCTTAAAAATATCTAAACTAGTACTTACTTTAATGTAATTTGGTAGTCTGTTCCAAGCATCAGCTACTCTTCAGAGAACCAATTAGTGCACTTCTCATTCCTATAGAATCTTCTACATAGGTAGTCTGATGATTCTCTAGTACTTTTTGATAACCACAAACATTACCAGAGGTAGTTGTCTCTAAATGCCCTATATACCTGAATAAGATCTCCTCTTAGGTAGGCATTTGGAGCGCTTTTGCAAGGAAGAGTGGGCAAATATTGGCAAGTCAAGATGTGCCATGCTGATAGACTCCTACCCAAGAAGACTGAATCCTGTAATTATATCAAAAGGTGCTTCAACAAGTATTAGTTTAAGGGTGTGCACACTTATGCAACCAGCTTATTGTATGTTTTTATTTTTTATATTTTATCCCCTAACAAATTTTCAGTTGAATTGTAGGTCACATTAAAGGTGGGAAAAGTTTTAAATGATTTATTGTGGTCTCATTTTTTATATCACAAAAACTTGGTATTTTAACAGAGGTGTGTAGACTTTTTATATCCACTGTATCTGAAAGAGACACTGTACAAGTTCAGATATTTTAGTCTTTTATAATAACTTAAATATTCACATCCATGGATGCCCTTGGTGTATTTCCACTCTACTCTTTCCAGGTTACTCATGCTTGTTTTCTTATAGGGTTTCAATACAGTTATTCCATATTCAAGTTTGGGTCTAATATAATGAACATTGACTTCATCATTTTTGATTTCCCAGATTTTATAAATCTTTTTATACAACTTATAATTCTATAACTATCATTAACCAATTGGTTGATATGATTAGAAAAACTCATAGCTGGATCTACTCATATACCCAGGTCCTTAAATGAGTCTATAGTTTCAATGTGCTGTATTAAATATTTGCCTTTCAATTTATGTCTCCCAAATCTCATATGCTTAGTTTTTGATGTATTTATCAGCATATTATTCTCCTGTGCCCAAATGGTCAATTTAGTCAAGTTATTTTGCAGAAATGCCTTATCTGTAACACATGTAATCAATTTACCCAATTTCAGGTCATCTGCATATAGACTGTAGAACACCTCAGATGAAAAAGTTAGGTCTGAAAGATATAACCTAAACAAGTAAGGGCCTAGGACAGACCCCTGTAAGGCACCCTGACTGTAACCAAGGCTTTCACCTGTCCAGTTGCTGTATGATACTTGACATGTCCTATTCGTAAGCCATGCAGCTATCCATCTTATCAAGAGTACATCAATACCTAGTTGTACTAATTTATTGATCACTGTTTTGTGTATGACCCTGTCAAATGCTGAAGTTAAATCTATATAAATTACATCACAGCACAAAGTTTCATTCATAGCTGTTATATTGTAATAGAACATCATATTACAGGTGGTAATAGATCTATTTTCAACATATGCATGCTGATATATGGTTTTAGGTCCCAGCCTATTCAATTCTGACAATAACATATCCAGTATTACCTTCTCCATTATTTTTCCACAACACAAAAGTAGATTTAAGGGTCTATATGAGTCTATGTTTGTCTTATTCCCCTTTCCCTTAAAGACAGGCTTAATAAGCGCATGTCTCCAATCTTGAGGAATCTCCCCATATTTACATGACCTAGTGAATAATAGATATAATGGTACCGCAAGTTCCTGCTGAAGTGTTCTTAGGTCATTGTTACTAATTCCTTCTCCTGTGTTTTGTTTGGATCCAGTTTGTGCAGTTCTTTTTCAATATAATCTAATTTTATCCCAGTATCTGGGGTTACCTGGATGTCACTAGGGCAACTTATCACCCCTTTTGTGGAGCCAAATTGTTTTGCATAAGATTTTGTAACTATGTCTATAATCTGTTGTGTCTGAGAATATGTTTTAGAATCTGCACACAGTTTATCAATTTGTATATCTTTGCTCCTTCCACGTGTTATGTATCTATAAAAAGGTTTCTTATTAAGCTCAATATCTTTATATAACATTTCTTCAAATATTTCTTGATCTTGTCTCACATTATGCTTAATCTGTTTGTCCAGTTTCTTTATTTCAGTTTTTAAAGTTGTAGTTCGACCTCTCTTCCATTTCTAATATTTTTTGTCTCTCACCTTAATCAGATATCTTGTTCTTATGGAAATATATACCCCTGATGTTATATGCCTAGATCCTGATGTTAAACGTGTTTTGAATTTTTGCACTCAAACAATTTCTCTTTCAAAACTTTCCACATTCCATTTGCAGTTTTCTCAGTGAACACCTCACTCCAGTTAGTTTTACATGGTCTGGGGGGACAATGCGTCTTGCCATTTCAATGGGAGTTTTTCTTTTGTCTGGGTTTTTGCAGATGTTAAGATGTGCCAGTTCACTTTACCTACACTGTCAAAGTAATCAATAAATAAATATGGTATGTACTTTTACTTTCATATCATGAAACCGACAACATTTTTGACTGAAGTTAAATATACAATCTTTATGAAAGATTCATATTAGGTCATTAACAAAACACTTTTTGCAGCATAAGGCTTACAAGTGAAGTGATAAGGCAGAGAACTGAGAATGCAAAACAATGGCAATAAATATTCCTCAGGTATATTACATTCACACATAAATGAAGTTGCGTTGTTTTCCCTGTAATCTACTGCTTAAGACTTACAAATACAAACATTTATCTAAATGTATTAATTGAAGGTGTTTCATGTTTTTGGAATTCATTTAAATAGCAAACATGCTTTGTCAAATATTCTGCATTTTCATTTGCTCAGCATTATCTGACAGTAGCTTAAACATTATAGCAGAGCACTTTATTCATTTAGTACAAAGCATCATAGTGGAAGCATAGGTGCGCCTGCTAGTCTAAGCCCATAATCAATGTACCCATGTATGCTTCTAGCGGGCAGCACTCGTGTTTTAATCATTTCATTGCTCCTTACAAGGTCATTGCTTAAAAAAATAAGTAAACATGAAACCAAGAAAAGGTCTAAAATAAAGAGAAGCAGCAAACACAATCGGCCTTATCTACTTGTGGCAGGGTAAAGCTGATACTGGTAAACTTGAGTAGCATTTATACCAAACGGTGAAAAGGTCAAACCGTTCAGTAAAAACTGCAAGAAGGACCCGGCGAAGGTAGAGTCTTCACAGTGTAAAACCTTAAAGCTTCTGCAGAGAAGGCACATTGGATATATGAAAATGACCTGAGGACATAACCAGTGTTTTTAGCTACATGGCTAATGAATACCTATGACTTTTTAAGACTTTATGAGTGCATTCAGGCCAATAATCATCATAGTTTAGCAATCATCCTACTCATGGGTTGGTTTAATATTAAGGATGAACCATGTTGTTTTTCTTACTGTATTTCATAGCTAATTAGTGGAATTAACATAGGAAAATGTTATGCATTCTGTTCTGATAATTTTAAGCTGATCTTACTGATTGCACTTTTTTGGGAAACAATCCTTGTACCTTAGCAATGCTAGAATAAAATAGACAAATTTGTCTCCAGTCTACCAAATGAATCATACTACTGTTTACCCCTTAGACACCTCAACTAGTTGCAGCCATCCAAGTACCTTAGCAACCTACAGCTAACAGTTGTTTATACAAGTCTAAACAAATCAGACAAACGCACATCTTTGAAACCTTGTATTCAGTAGCCCCTTAAGAAGGACCTTACCTCCAAAGCAAATGCCTTCTTAACAGTAATTTTCACTATACAGCAGATGATGGGCCATGCTCTTAACTCTTTCTCTAATTATGGCCTACTATTCCTCTAGGCCTGCAGCTCATGACAGCCTGCATAAGTACAAATATCAAATTAAATTTTATCTAAATAAAACATACCTACATGCCTACCCCCACCCCTGATAAATCACATTTCTTCCTTATCTCCTCCTTTAAAACTATTACAATTTTCACTACATTATTTTTTTCTACTTAGACTTGGCTTCATAGGTTCATAGGTGTGTACTAGGCTAATGGCTCTGAAGCCTTTACAAGCCTAGCCCATAGAAGTACCCTGGCATCGTGCCACCCGATGTTAGTTCCCAGTGCTTCTATCAAGCAGAGCCACTGGACTGATCCCTGGGGTGAACTTTCTATTACTCATCCACTCATCAAGATTTATCTTGAAGAGGGACAGCAAGGTGCTCTGATTGATATGTATGGGAAATCTATTCCAGAGCATGGGCAGTCTCTGAGTGAGGAACCTGTTCCTCCAGCATGTTCTGTTCATTGTGGCAATGAGGTTGAGGTCTCTGGAGTGTGTGGTGTAGAGGGATTGGGATTTCTTTAAATGTAGCATTTCTAAAAGAGCTGGGACAGACATGGCTTTGTAAGTCAAGCAGAGATCACCTCTATGTAGGCAACATTAGACAGAATTAGCCACAGTCTTTTGAGTCTGTCCATGTAGGACATGTGTTTAATGCCTAGGATCCTCTTCATGAGGTACTTCTGTGGCCTCTCCAGCTGGTGCAGGTGTCTAGTCAGGTACATGCCAAATGGGGCATTACACTCAATGATTGGTCTAATAAGGGAAGAGTAGACAGAGACTATGACCTCTTTCTTCTTGGATGCAAACCCCTTGGTAAGGAGATGTGTCACATAGAAGGACTTTCTGACCACAGTGGCAATGTGGTGGTCAAAGTAGAGGTTGCTGTCAACCAGGATCCCCAGATCTTTTATAACACCTTCAGTGTTCAGTGGGCTCCCATCGATTTGGTAATTAGTGGAACTGAGTTTTTACCAAAGGGGATGACGATGCATTTTTTGGTGTTAAGCTTAAGGTCATGGTTTCGACACCAGTCATTGGTCTCAGTGAGGCCTTTCTGTAGGATGTCTGCATCACTTGGGGAGTTAATAATGGCTCCCAGCTTGCAGTTATCTGCAAACTTGGTCAGCCACAGTCCCTTTGTGTTGGCCTGTACTTCTGAGAAGTAGATGCTGAACAGAAGGGGACCCAGGACCGATCCCTGTGGGACTCCACTCGTGATTGGTCGGCAGTCTTACTTGGAGTCCACTGCTTTCACACTGTGTGTTCTATCTGTGAGCCAATTTGCAACCCACCTAGTGATATAGGGGTTGATGCCTAGCTTGGCAAGTTTATCAATAACTCTCGAGTGAGGAATGGTATTAAAGGCCTTGGCCAGATCGAGGTAGGCTGTATGCACTGCCTTATCTTAATCCACTGCCCTGGTGTCTGACTCAAAGATGTCAACCAGGTTGAGCAGGCATGATCTCCCTTTCACAAAGCCAAATTGAATTGCGTGGGGTCTAGAGTTGGAGATTTACTATATCTTTGTTAATTAGGGCCATGATGATGTGCTCCATAGCTTTACATATCAGACTCGTCAGGCTAATAGGGCAATAATTCCCAGGGTCTGTAGTCACTCCCCCTTTATGGAGATGGATGACTGTAGCAGTGCGCCATTCAGTAGGGACAAAGCCTAAGGTGAGGCTGTGACTGAACAGGGCACAAAAATGTGGTGCCAGTTTGCTTTGTAGTTCATGTAAAACACAGCCAGGGATATTATTGGGTCCCATGGAAGCTGTATTCTTGGCCTTGGACAATGCAGTTTTCACCTGTGCTGCAGTAATGCGGAGTGCCTGGCATTCTTTCGGTACTGTGATTGGTCCTTTAGGGGGGAGAGGTAAAGTTGGCATTCAATCTGTCGGCCAGTATGTTAGCAATATCTGTTGGCTTAGTATAGGAGGTACCATTGTGCAATAACTCAGAGCAAATCTGGTATTACTGTGGAGGTTCTTGATATAACTATAGAAGGCTTTGTGATTGTTTTTAGTGTCTGCTGCAATTCTGCCTTCATAGCTGGCTTTAGAGTATTTGATGAGGGATCTCAACTTTTTGTTGAGGCTAATAACAGAGTTTTTCCAGTCTTGGGACTTCACCTTGTTCTGCAACAGTTTCTTCTTTCTGTTGTAGAGTTTATTAATGGCAGGGGACCACCAGATTGGCTTCCTTTTTTTGGAGAAGAGCATCTTGGTTCTTTTGGGTATGGCTAGTTCCATGCATTTAAGTACATGTTCATACACGCAATTGTGTATGATTCGGCAGTCATGCAGTTATTTTCTATTGGCATGAGTGCCGTGAAGTTAGCCACCTTTGTTTTTAGGAGCCCAAAGTCAGCTTTGGAGAAGTATTTCAAGGTTGTTACGTTTGCGGGGGGTGTGGGTGAGATGTGGATTTCCATGGTGATTAGTTTATGTTTGGATCTGACCAGGGAGGGATTGACTACTGGTGTAGAGCAATGGTTGCCCATGTTAGTAATAACCAAGTCAAGGATGTTGCTTCCTCTAGTGGGGGTCAGAATGAGCTGGTACAGGGCATTGGAAGTGATGAATTCCAGGAAGTGTTGGGCCAGTGTATTGGTGCTTGAGTAGTTTTCCCAGTTGATGGAGGTGTAGTTGAAGTCTCCTAGTATGATAGTGTTGGGTTGGACCTTGACAGATTCCAGGGTGCTTAGGAATGTGGAGTGAGAGTCTAGTGACATGGTTGGGGACCTATAGCAGGTTATGACCTGGATTTCCCTCTTACCCAATGTTAGTTGTACCTGAAGTATTTCAGATGCGTTATGCTGGGCTGCTAGTCTGGTGGTGTGCATATCCTTTATGAATATGAACACACCACTGCCTTTGAAGCTTCAGTCCATGTTTTGGGGCCGAAAGGTGTGGAATGGTAGTGCAGGGGTGCTTTCTGCTGCTTTAAACCAGGTCTCCGTTACAGCACAAATGTTGATGTTCTCCATTTTGAGGAGTGCTTCAAGAGAGTGCATCTTGAGATTTAGACTTCTAGCATGTAGCAGCATGACCCTCAGATTGCATTTATTTATAGCTGTTATGGTGGTAATTTGGTCTTTGGAACACCACCTAATAATGGCACTATAGGTGTGGCAAGAGCCATAGCCAGTACCCGGAAACCCAGGGTTGACAGATACAGGCCATCTCTGGCAAAGCGTCGAGGTCTGTCAATCATGTCATCCCAAACAGACAGATACTGGATTCCCTTAGAATGACAACAGAAACTTAGCCAATTGTTGAAGTCGATCATTTTTTGCTTGTACTGTGGTATAATTCTGGGTGACAGTAGGATACTGCTCAGGGCTAGGGTCATACCTGCCTGGGCCACATAATTAGAGAGCTCCACCATGTCTCTTTTCATGTAGTCCAGGGAGATGCATCTCAGGTCATTCACACCCATGTGGATAATGACAGAGTCATACTTGTACTTGTTGTGGAGTGACCTGAATGTGTGTGTCTCCTGAAAGACAGTTGATTGTCACCTTCTCCTTATTCAACCTAGTGAGTGGGACATCTCTGTGCCTCACTATTGAGTCACCTATGACTAGTGTATTGGGCAAACTGTTTAGCCTTAGGGGCTTAGACTTTCTGAACAGCCTCTACTATGCAGTGGTTCATTTATCCTCTTTCTTCCAGTATCTTACTATCTGTGCCAGCATCTTTATTCCTGCTAGAAAAACCTTTATTAATAGCACATCCAGGGCTGCCCTTTCTCAGTAAATCTGGAGTGTCAGTATGTGTATATTTATATTGAGTGTGTGTGTGTGTGTGTGTGTGTGTGTGCCTACATACATATATATATATATATATATATATATATATATATATATATATATACATATATACACACACACACATATATATATATATATATATATATATATATATATATATATATATATACACACACACACACACACACACACACAAATATATATATATATATATATATATATATACACACACACACACACACACACACAAATATATATATATATATATATATACACACACACACACACATAAATATATATATATATATATATATATATATATATATATATATATATATATATACACACACACACACACACACAATTAATGTACAATATTAGTTTTTGACTATTGTGCGTTTTCTTTCTATTATGTCTTTCTTTAATATACTCTGCTATCAGTCTTACTATGTTATATATACTGTAAATTTATTTTATTGTATCATATTGCTTTGTATTGTTTTTGTGTATCATAAGATGCTTAGCTGACTCAGTGTGGTATATAGTGCACGATGCTTTTGTTGTGTCATATTGTACTTCTTTGTTGTTAGTGGAGCTTTTCTCCCTGAGTCCCCACTGACAAGAGATTATGTGTTCAGCTGGACTGGCTGGGTAAACAAACAAAAATAAACAAGTACAACTGCGTTAAACATGTCCGAGTTTCACACTTCCATCTTCATGTTTAACTGGTTCAGTACTTGACCTTGGCAGATGGTTCCTCTGGCATCAGCTTTAATCAGGGCAGTGAATGAAATTACCTGATCAGTTTTACAGAGTTTATTTCTCTGCACATATTGCACTGTTTTGTTCTGCACTTTCAGGTTATTCTGTCATGAACTGTAGTGGGTTGCCAATGCACAGTCTCTTCTATTTTCAAACTCTCAGTCTGTTTTCCCCAAAAATATTCTTGAGTTCTCACATTCAAGTTTTAATGGTTACAGTAAAGAGATGTCTGTAATTATTCAGTCACTTTTATCCAAATGTATTGAAATTAGTAGCTCCATGGAGAGATTTCCACTCTCTAGAATTCCACTTGCAGGTAGCTCACCAATTAAACATGTATGTGCATGCAGAAATCACAGATGTGGTTCTACTGACAGAGTTACACACACTCAGTAAACAACATTAACCTGCAATCAAATTATATTAGGAATTTCCATTCACAAAAGGACTGTAAAATGGCTTGTGCACAGCTACACTTAAGAACTATATAATGGCATCATTTGTGAAAACAAACATGAGCAAGTTATATATTCAGGAATATTTTAAAATATATGATCCATTAAGAAATCTCAAACTAAAAAAAGGTTTCATTTTTAGGACATACTGATGATGATGTATTTCAGCGAATATGCTTACAATGCATTTCTACACTACTTCAAAGAATAAATGAGCTAGGTCTTATATATGTTGTTTGCATTTTTTAGCGTGAACTGATGATAATAGCATATTTGTCCTGGTCCACTTCATTAAACACAAAACACCGAATGACAACTGACTACCTTTATTACAATTCAATAAACATGATTGCTAATCAATAGTTTAATCAATAGTTATTAATTTTATTATTTATTTATTTATTAATTTCCACCAAAACATGACACAGGAGATAACATCCATGAAAGAAAACATAAAATAAATAACCATAATGGCAGCGTAACTGCTCACCCTTGAATAAGCAGCGTCCCCCATTTGCTCACTTATCCTTGCACTAACAAGGCAGCGTACCACTCACCTTCAATTTATTGAATTACACCAACCAAATAAGCAGCTCTGCTTGCTTATTAACTTATCCAACAAAGCAATCGCTCACTTTCTTTCCCAATTTATTGAACTGCGCATCCAACACCAGAGGGGGAACAGAAGAGGGTAAGCCTGCCCCTCTTCTCCGCCCACCAGCCTGACCAGGCTTTTCCCCCTCTCTCCGACCAACTTCCAGCAATCTAACCACCAGTAAGGCAGTAGGTCAAACATCATTTGGTGTACCCATCCTCACTAACCAAGCTATATCAAAGTCATTACCTCCTAACCCTATACAACTTTTTTTTTTATGACCAATGAATGTAATACCCCTATTAGATCTCTTTTACATTCCATGTAATAAAATGTTTCCATCACACCTACTACCCATTATAAACCATAAGACACTTAAACCACCATCATGGCCGATAAGAGTACGACCTCAAAAACACCATCATCATGGCTGGTAGCAGTACAACCCCCAAAACACCACCAATAGACCTAGCCAGCCAAGACTAACCAACAAAATATACTAACAAACTAGATAATGCCCAATGCCACCAGGTCACACAATGTCCGTGACAGGCTGTTACTGACCAGACTATAGTGAAGAAACCCTGCCCAATCTATCCTGAAACTGCAGCAACTCAAAGCTAAATCTTCCCATCAAAACCCCCCATCTAGCTCACAAGCCTAACTTACGCAATGCAACCCACTAAACCCCTACCCCGATATCTGCAATATCTGACCCATTACAAAGAAGACATCCACTATCCATAAAACAGTGTAACAGTCATCCTTCATGCTCCTCATACAAAATCAAACCAAGACAAGACAATACCTTATGACTGCAGGAAGAAAACACAACAAACCAACAACTCCATCTTCAACTGCACTGCTGGCAACCCATGGCCTCCTTTCATACTGCCCCATCAGCCGAAAACCTTCCTCAGCTTCTTCTCTCACCTGTCAAGTCCACATTCTTCAGTCCCCAAAATACCAACTCTGCATGTCCCAATCAGCACTCCGAGTGATCTGTAAAAGAAAAGACTGTAAATACTCCACACAGGTATAAACCAATTTCTTAATGACCAATATACACTACCAAGGGCATATGTCATTTATCAACTGCATAAAATGCAAACACTAGCAGATGCAAAACACCCCTGAAAATTAAATGTCCTACCAAAGTCCCATAAATTTATTTCTTAACTCCCCTAGCCTAGCAACGGTACAACAGATACCCCTGCAAAACAAAACAAGGTCTTATTTTACAGCTAAAATTATCACTCTTCTAGCGATCCATAAGGTCTCAACGAAATTAATGAGTAGACAAAGAAAATTAAAACCGTCCACAAACCTGCTGTATCATTTGGTGTACCCATCCACTGTAGACTAGATCAAAATGGATCCCCGTCAACCAAAAACCCTGTCCTTTAATTAACAAAGACACCAGTTGACTAAGCAATAATCCAATAATCCTTCCTGCCATCCAACCACCAACCCAACACCCCCCGGCCACAGTTGTAGCAAATGTAAATCCCAATGAACCCTCTTTACAATGCACTGCCCACCCTTCCCTTAACCATAGAGGGAAACTCGATCATATACATCCCTCTGACCACCAGCACCCCCCAGATGCCACATCCAATCAAATTAAAACTGGCCACTGAGCAACTCCTCTGCTTAACCTTTCCACAAAAAAAAATCAACCCAACTATCATGCCCCAACATCCATCCCATAACCCATATCATTACTCCACTCCCCTTGTGGACAATTTTAAACTCCCATAAACAACCCCATCTATCCCCTCTACTCTGCCCTTAACTCAACTCAGCCTCACTTGCCTCCATACTGCTTCCTACCACAACAAGCTTAGCATAGTTTACTGAGCACCTAACAGTAATTCACTTGTGCCCTTCTAGTAAAACCACAATTCAAATGGCCTGGAAAAAAACTGTACAGTGAAAGTATACTCCTTTCACCCAAGTTCCCCATGAAGTAGGTCCTGAAACCTCACCTATGATGTGCGGCCAAGAACTCCTCCAACATATTATCCCTGAAGGGTAAAATTGGATGGGCAACTGTTAATGCATCCCAAGAATTCCACCCAATTCTGACAAGCCTAACTGCATACTTACCAAAGTAGTATTACCTGAAGCCTCATTACTCACCACTCTAGAGGCTGAAAATTCCCTCTCACCTGATCTCTGAATTCCACCTTCTCCAGACCAGTGACTGCTGCTTACTCCACAGGCCACCATATGTGACCTCATCATGACCACTCGCATCACTTCCACAGCACAGCCACCGTCACCTCTCACATCCATTTCCTTCGGCCACCAACTGCTGCCCAGTATGTGCTTCCCCACCTGCAAAAGAGAGGAAAATGTAAATTTTCAGCAGAAATGTAAGCAACACTTCTCAATGACAACATTACCCACTACAAAGGGCCTACCTCTTTCCTCACTGCACAGCTGCTATGCTAGCCCGCAACCCCCCATCCCCAAGAGAGTGCAACCTTGGTAGCTTTACCCCATATCTTGCTCTATAAGCATCTGTAACCCGGCCGGTGCACTATAATGACCAGGTAAGATGCCTGAAACAACAAGTGAAATACAAACAAGAACATGCCCATACCACGCTGGTGCACTGCATACCAAAAATTATCAATTAGGGTCATATCAGCGCCTGTTTAACTGAGTCATTGTTTCCTAAATTACCTCCCTAACATATCCATCCACACACTTATACTGTATCCTGAGCATATACAAAAGGCATCATTCTGAAAAGTACTGTGTTCTGTGGACTGTAAGACCCCCCCCCCCAATGATGGGAATGAAGTCCTTCACTCTCTGTGTATGAGCAACCTTATCCTATACCCACCCCCTACTGTATCAGGTCTTGGGACTCACCCTATAGAACCCTGCAGAGTTTGTAAACTGGCCCCATGGAAAACTGAAAATACATTCCTGGTTTGACCTATGTCTCTAATGCAAACAAGGGTAACATGTAAATGGTTACTCTCCCAAGCCCAAACTTACACTTGTCAAGGGTATAGAGGGAAACCCGATCGATCATTAGGTATGATCATCCCAAGGGTGGGCACCCTGCTTTATAACAAGATCTTGTCTAAACTATAGCTTAGGTGTGAATATCCCATGGAAGATTAAACAAACACAACCTGATACCTTGTCACTTGAAAAGTATTTCTTCAGCCATCCCTCTGGCATGAGCGATGTACCAATCTACCTCCCAGTATAGGAAATATGGACAAAGCCAAAGCCATTGGGAAAAAAAGACCATAAAAAGGGGAATATTACACAGATGGCACCTGGACCAACAAGCTGCCAAAACAACATTCCCTAAGGAATGTTAAGTCTCAAACAGAAGTGGGCGCCATTACCCAGTAACCTCAATCCTCAGTGATCAGTCAGCAATGACGAAATTCATTCGCAATAGTCCAAAAACTTGAGGCAACATTCTGAAACTTATGAAAGCCTGGAAAACTGAATGGCATGATGAAAGGCCACAGAGAATCGTAATTTCCACGGTCATCCCATCCTCTATGCTCTGCTCCTTTTAGATTTCCACTTCTCCAATTAAGTACAGCCCCAACCAAATTCTGGACATTCTGAAGAGTCCATAAATTTGCACCATATATACTCAAGCTGCACCACGATTCAGCAGTTATGCGACTGTGGCTATTCATGCATGGCAATGAGCTGTTACTTGCAGCACTTCCAGTCTAAGCAGTCCCAGCAACTGGTGCTTATTCAAGTGCTCCATAACTAACAAGGGTAGGAAAATTGTGTCACTCTGAAAACTCAGAGCAATGCTAAATAAAGTTTTTTTTTTTTTTGTTAGCAAACTTTAGAATCAAGTATTGAAATGTAAATTAACAGAAAGGAATATTTGCGGTAACAAGCTTCTCTGGAACATATGTAGTCAAGCGCAATTGTGTGCCAGTGTTTAAAGACTGCAAAGGACCTACAAATCATAGTATCTGCCACAGTGACCACCACAGTAATGGTGTAACGGTCCCATGCTGCCATTGCGCAGGCATTTAGCCCCCTCCCCCCACAACCTGCTCCCTATCCTCACAGCAAACAAGCATCAGCTCCACCTAGCCCGTGAAAGGTGGCACGGCCAATGAAAGATTAAACCACCAATGAATATGTGGAAATATTGGCTGAATGACTCACTGCCTGAAGCACCCATGGTTAAACGCTCACAGAATGAACACGGCAATCTTTTATGTACACTGAATTCAAAAGGGGAATATGTCAACACAAATGAAAGGCTAATAATAAATAAATTACAAGTACAAATCACAAGTTCATACTTGAAACTGTATTTAAACAAAATAGCTTAATAGGCTTGGAAGATGGAGTCTGGTATGCCCAGCTTCAGAATTATATGTTCAAGAATACTACAACCACAGACAGTTTTGCATTTGAACCTCACTTCTGTATACAAACAGATGAATGGTCATTCCCCAGAGAAAGAATGTAACGTCACGTATAAAATGCCCATTGTCCAGGATGCGATAACTTTTGTTGCACTGTGATAACTTTATTGCAAACCCTTGCTGACAATAATTCAAAGTGCTAAAACAAAAGAAAAGGAAACACAATGTCGCACCTTGTTCATGCAAGCATCACCCACTCCCACAACCATGATGATCAGTGACGAGGCGAATGGAGGACACCCACTGAAAACTGGACAGTCAAGGACATGCCTGGTCCACCCTTCACCACCCTCACATGCAGTGTCCGTTATTCCCTTTTTTTTTTCTTCTTCAAGTGCCGATGCTGCACAATGCATGTGAGGTAGCAACCTCCCCCCCACTGAACTTGCAGCCCGCGAAACGGCCCTCTCAGCTCCTTCTAGCCCACAACCTTCTCAAGACACACAAGACCATCACGAGTGAATGAAAAAAGAAAAAAATAAATAAATAAATCAACAACATTTATTTATTTATTCATTTATTTACATTTGTTTACCGGGAAATTCCAACTGAAAATGGGTCCTTTTTCAGTGGAGGTTCAGGGAGAAAAGCTCCACAAAACAGAAACATGTTCTCTTGCTTACCAACTTAACAACTTGACAAGCACTAACAACCATTTTATTACCACATGCTTGCAAGCCACAAAATGTAAGCATCGTTAGCCCCAATAGTAAATCTTAACTCTTGAAAATATGAACTTCAAACACTCTCTCTAAAGTAAACTCACCCACCAAGCAGATCTGATGGGCAGTCACCCACAAGTCTAAATTACAACTACTACTCTTAAATCTCTGTGACTACACTGAGACATAACAGCCTAAATATATGTAAATATAATATAGCTATATATCTGCTACTTACATATACTACACTACATATACAAACCAGCTGCCACCAACCCGAAACCTGAGGCCCACTTGCCCTTCAGGAACATCCGCATTTCATCTCGCACGTACACTTGCCTTAGCAAGTGCACGCCAAAGCGGGACTCCTACCTCAGTTACATTTGACAAAACCCTCTAAGCCCCACCCTATCCTTACCTCATTTCCTACTAAACATTCTTCCATCTCATTTCACCCTATCCTCCCCCCATTCACTTAATTCCTGCTACTCTATGTATCTTCCCCACTTGAAGATGTCCCAGGACAAAATGGTCTGTTCCAAACCTCATTTCAGCAAACATGCTTATAGTTCATTTTTCACAACCCACTTCAAAGAATAACTGTATACCTACCTGAGAATTCATTCAATATATTATGTATTGCCCACATTTTCATCACATATATCTGAATGTGTGTGTCTGCATTAATATATGTGTATGTGTGTACGCTTGTAAATTAAGCAAATAGATACATTGAGGTATAATGCTCAGCCAGCTGTTATCACATAGCTTAGTGTTTTGAGGAACAGGCCTAATGTTTAATGGGTACAGTACTGAGCCTTCACAGTTGGTTACTCTGATACCTGCTGTAAACTGAACAGTGACTGAGATGGTACAAAATCAGTTCTGTGCAGAATTGTGTGTGTGTGTGTGTGTGTGTGTGTGTGTGTGTGTGTGTGTGTGTGTATGTATATATCATATATATCAGTTTTTATTAAACTGCATTACTACAACTTCAATTCAGTTTTGGTTTGCAGTAATCCCTGTGGAATGCTCAGTACATCAGACTTTACTGCAGCTGAAGTACATCTACCTAGTTTGCAACAATATGAACATTAAATAGTTATTTTAATTAATGATTTCTATTTATGTATTATTGTAGCAAGATAAAGTAGATACAACTTTATAAACCATTGGTAGAATTCATCACTTACTCCTGTGTCATCTAGACAAAAATAGAATGCTGTGCTTAAACTGGGGTAGTTATTCCCAGAATGCCAGAAAAATAAATTATTATGCTAAAATACTGCTTCTAAAATATATGCAGTTCACAAGAATATATATTTATTTCTTGTATCAAATAAAGAAGAATCTCATATCTCTGAAAGTGCTTTTACAGTTTAATAATTTATTCAGTCAAAAGTTTAGTGATAAAATCATTTACATTAACAAATGTCTGCAGTTTTTCATTAGGTATATGCAAATGGGACAGGAGACTAATAGGTCACTTTCTTATATGGGTTCCAAGACAATTGTTTCAAAACAAAGTTATCAAAGACAAAAGTCAAACTCAAAATTAAAGGAAACCAGTTTCTTAGAAAAAAAAAAAACATGAAAAATACACAACATAACTGGTCATGTTTTTTTACAGGCTAAGCCATCCCACATATCCTTTATCCCTAATGCTAAATCAAACCCTGACATTAAGCCTAACCTTGAGCCTAACTCCAACCCCCTAACCATAACATGCCCTGGGATTAAGAAAGGCATACCATGATAAGTTAGCTTTAATTAATAAGGTTTCTGCATCACTAAGCCTTTCAAATTCAGAGACTGGGGACGTCAGTGCGGACAGCTCTCTTGCGGTTGAAGCCATATGATAATGCAACACTCTGAGGGAGCAGTAAAGCTATTTAGCCATTTGGTCTCCTCCAAAATTATCTGCACCTTGATTTTTTGGGCTACCAATTCAGAGAATCACTTGTCTGAGGAGGAAAACTGACCTCCACAAAATATAGAAGTCAGCCATTCATTGCTATGGCATATTTATAGTGCAAGCAAGTTCAGCAAAAAAGTGGGGGTTGGGTGTGTGTTAGTATGTGCAATGCCTGACTTGTGTGCATGCCTGTGTATGTTTGAGTGTCTGCTGTGTAGCTTGGGGGGAGGCTAAGGGAGAGAACTGCAAGTCTGGTTGTGTGTGAGTATTTGTGGTGACAGTGACTGCAGGTGAATGGGTAAATGTTACGTTAATTATAAGCAAGTGTTTGGGAGGCTTGTTTGTGGATGAGTAGATATGGTTACCACTTCTGCATCCTTCCATTTCCTGACAAACAAGCCACACCCTTTCTTAATGAAAGCACACCCCCTGGCCTCAGGGTAGCCACATTTAAGTACCAGGTTTTTAAATGCCATATGCAGTGACTACATAGGCAGCCTTAAATTATATGGATTCCTAGGCAAAGTATTCCACAGCATTTCCACCTCTACTGTCTACTTTCTCCCTGGCATACTCTTCAGTGCTCTGCTTTCATTTCATCTTTGCTCCTCATACTATCCATAGAATTTTGTTTTGTTTTCTCACAGCTTGTCTTACTGATCATGGTAAGACATCCTAACTGGCCAAGACTGTACTATAATAACAATGGAGGAAATAATTTATTTATTTATTCATTTATCTGGCTGGCTGTCCTTTGATAAGTTAATAGCTCATTTTCAGCAGAGACCCGATTGAGAAAAAAAAAACTCCATAAATACACACAAAAACATTTTGCAATGGGGGAAAAGTATTTATACAAGAGGAGAAAAGCCCCCAACAGATAGTGTGTTATTAAAATAGACTTGGGTGTACTTTATATACAGCGGATATGAGTCCCCACAACAGACTGAAATACATTTACTGAATATTTCTAGGAGAAATTGCGATTAAGAATACAATATTTACTCCATGTAGCAAGACAGTGCAGAAGTGAATAGCCTATCAAGAATTATGTTGGGGGTTGGGGGCCATTAAGCCCCCAGAAGCTATGTGGTTGTAACTGCTCTGAGGTGCATTTTAGAACTTTTTTCTACAACCTTTGGTTCAGTGATGGCCTCAACAAATAATCATGACTATGGGCCAGATTCAATAACACCTACACTAAGTGTACACGATATGCATTCAAGAACACACCTACCACATTTTTGTGCTTTCTAGTCGCTCAGAAAGATTACACTGTGTTCATGCAGTGTACACGTTGTGGTAACCTTTATTAATCCCTGTCAATATTTAAAGCTGCAAGAATAGTAATGTCAGGTGCCACTACACAAAATCCAAAATTTTTATTTATTTTTTTTTATTTATTTATCATTTGTTGACCGGGAAAGTCCGACTAGGTTCCACAGAGCCTGTTTTCAGCGGAGGCCCGGGGAGAAATGCTCCAGATTAATATGATTAATAAAACTGTTTCATTCAACACATATAAAACTTCGATTTAAGCACTTTCGTCCATCACGTGGACTTCATCAGAATCAGTTAAAATCACTTTAACCGCTTCTATATAGTATACATAACATTGTTAATTAATTAATTTCAGCCAATCCACAACCTTTACTTATCAAGAATCCAACATCCCACTTATTCATCGCAGCAACCCAAACAATTCATTAAATCATGTCCAAACGTCTCAATAACTTATTCAAACATTATTAGGAAGATTTTTAACCCTTTTGTTTATACTAAAACCAAACAAGTTTTATAAAAATCTTTTCTTAATAGTATGTATCAGTCTGTTAGCTCTTAATGCCAACGATGGGTGAATAGAGATGGTCTCATTTATTCCTGGAAAGTGGCAGGCGTTTAACCTAATTTGCCATTTTACCTCTCTAGACTCCAATAGTCACTTAACATCTCTTGGGATTCATTTCCACTCTTTCTAAAATTCCAAAAATAAACTTTTTGTGTGAGGGGCAACTTTTGATGTGTTTATAAAGTGCACTATTTTCATTGCATTCACTTATGTTATATAAATGTTCATATATCCTCTTTCTCAGGTTCTGTTTTTCCTACATAAAAAGTGGAACACTCTGAACACTTAACTAAATAAACCACACGTTTTTTTCACAGTTGCCCCTCACAAACTCAACTTTCACTTGAGAATAATTGTCTAAAATTAAAAAGAAAATTCCTACAGAATGTAACTACACTATGGGCATGCTCCACATTTAAAGGTCCCTTTATTCCAAATATACCATGAATTGCGTGTACTACCCCCTTCAAAACTTTCTTATAAATTCTTCCCCGTTTTATAAGTAAACATAGGTTCTGGACCTAATGTCTGAAAAATACTGGGATTAGGTACTAAAATATGTAAGTGTTTTCTTATAATGTTGGTAATGTCACTTACCTGTGGTGAATATTGAATTACCACTGCTGTTTAATAGTTATTCTCCTTACTTACTGTTTTAGCTTTCTCCATTCCCACCCCTTATGGGGGTTTATATTGTTTGCCCCATTTTCTTTGTACATATGTCTTAACATCATTTACCATACTCAAGGGCTACCCTCTGGCCAACAACATATTTGTCACTTTATTAAGTTCCTTGGAGAGTTCGTTGAGTTGGGAAGTCATTCTTGCTACTCGAATGCATTGCCCTTTTAATATGATTTTCTTTTGCTTGTATGGATGGCAACTAGTGTAGTCCAAATATGTTTTACTGAATGTAGGCTTCCTATAAATGTTTGATTTAAAGCCATGTCATGTATGTGAGACTACAGTGTCTAAATAATTTTGTTTTGATCATAATTAAATGTGAATTTTAGGAAGTTTGAAGAACTGTTCAAATATTCAACAAACTTACTAATAAGTAGTGCCAGCCCCTTCCACATATGGAAGATTTTTAGATAATATTTTCATGTTCTGGAGGGGGGCTGGCACTACTTATTGGTAAGTTTGTGAAATATTTCAGCAGCTCTTCAAACTTCCTAAATATCCCTTTTAATTATCAGCAAAACAAAATTACTTATTTAGACACTGTAATCTCACATACATGACATGACTTTAAATCTAACATTTATATTTCTGGACAATCACTGGGATGATCTGAGGACTGAAGTCACCAAATGACATACATTTGAGTTTCAGACTTCAAATCCTTCAGAAAATGTATGTTAATACAAACCTTATTACTCTAGCAACTGTTTAATGTTTATAAGAACAATATTCAAAATCTGTCCCTATTTCTGGTCCTTTGTCCCCCCATTTTATCAAGCTTTGTCCAGATTTCTTACACTAACAGGTTGAGATCTATGTATGCACATATCTGTTATATGTATAAAGTGCACATATACACACACACACACACACACACACACACACACACACACACACACACACACACACACAATGTGTGTGTGTGAGTGTGTGTGTATGTACATGTATATATGTGTGCATGTGTGTCTGTGTTTGTATATATATATATATATATATATATATATATATATATATATATATATATTTATTTATACATAGACACATATGTATATATCAATGTATATATAAATCTAGGGAGAGAAAAAAATCAGCAGCTAAGAATGAGAATACATAGTAACACATATCAAAAGATAAAAAAAAAGACTGATAGCAAAAAAAAGCAGTCTTTTTACCGAATTATAGAACATCAAACCATAATAAATGTTTTCCAGGGCAGCAAGCTGTCTTGCAGCTCCCATACCAAACTTAAATATACCAAATGTTTGGTTCCACCAACTCAAAAAAAAAAGGAAAACGGCCACATAAACATAAATCAAAACTACTAACACAACCACTACTGATTTCCAGGTACCTTCGCTCCCAAAGAACAGAATAAAAATAGCACAAAACCAGTGTAGGCAAGGCTCCAGGTTCAAGAGCAATAGATTTAATCAAACACAAGCACTTTCACCAATAGCTTCATCAGGTGTAATATCAAACACATAAAACCACATCAGTTTAAATACAAAATTAAAATCACATGACATAATACTTTACAAACTGAAAGAAACATGACATATATAAAAAATATATTTGTGTATGTATATATATATATATATATATATATATACATGCTATCTTCACAAAAATGCAATATATGTACACCTATATCTACTGAGCACAACCACAAAAATAAAATTAAAAATGTATTTAAAAAAAAAAAAAAAATATATATATATATATATATATATATATATATATATATATCCTACCTAGTTATTTCTTATGTAATGGTCTAGATTTCAAGGTAGGTCTCAAATGTATACAATCATTTAATCCGTGGCCAGCATTAGCCCTCAGTCTTATAATCCACTGGGCTTCAATTTGTTCTGTTTTCAACCTAGTATCTCCTCCCCTTTTATTTTCAAAATTCATTCCTATAACCATAAAACTAAAACAATGCGTGACATCAGTATTGGCAACATGTTTTACCAGAGCATTAAACATGCTCCTCTTGCCTACATGGTATAGGTGTTCCTTGATCCTGTCTTTCAACATTCTATCAGTTTTTCCGTCATAAAATTTGGTGCAAACTTTGCACACAGCCAAATATACCACATGCATACTAGTGCAAGTGGCCCTGATATTAAATGTAAACAATTCACCTGTGTCTGGGTGCCAAAAACTGGTGCTACTATTGATATATGAACAAAAATAACATTTCCTACAAGGCATGGTATGCCCTTGTATAGCAGGTTTATTATTGTCTCTCGGAGTACACAAATGTCTCCTAAGTGACTTTTTATTTCTGAAAACAAATTGTGGAACAGAATCTATAAATCTGCTTACTTGTTCATTCATTGTTAGTATGTTCCAGTTTTTCTTAATGATACCAGTATACTGGTTAATATTACTCGAGTATGAGAAAGACATCCTTAGTTTTTTACTCCATCTGTTGTTGGAATTATTTATGTCTTCTATTGGTTCAGAGTAGTAGGGTCTGGCTCTAGTTGTTCTCTTATCCAAAACATTTGATATACCTCTATGTACCTTATCTCTTTCATATCCCCTATTTATTAATTCCATGCCAGTACTACATATCTGTTCTTGAAAATCTATATTGCTAACATTGAGCCTAGAAGCCCTATAGAACTGATTTTGGACAACATTTCTAAAAATATACTGCAGATGCATACTTTGCCTGTTGAGTAGATGGTTAACTCGACATGTTTTCCTATAATGTTTAGTGCTCAACATGTTACTATCATCTTTACACACAGTTACAGCTAGGAAATCAATACTTGTTTCAGACAATTGTGTTGTAAATGTCAGAAAATTCGTGCTGTTGTTTAAATAACATACAAATTCTGTCAGCATATCAGATGTGCCCCCCCCCCCCATAACAAAAAGAGGTCATCCACACACCTCCTAAAAAATAAAATTCAGGTATTGAATGGGCCTCCTATTAGATGTTCACTTTCCCATGTAGCCATCACTGCATTGGCATAGCTATTAGCACAAGGAGTGCCCCATCGCTACGCCATTAACTTGCCAATAGATAGAATCTCAGTTTGTAAAGTATTATGTCATGTGATTTTAATTTTGTATTTAAACTGATGTGGTTTTATGTGTTTGATATTACACCTGATGAAACTATTGGTGAAAGCACTTGTGTTTGAGTAAATCTACTGCTCTTGAACCTGGAGCCTTGCCTACGCTGGTTTTGTCCTATAAATCAAGGCTACCAATACTTCTCAAACATACTTCTCAACCTTACTTCTCAACCTATTAGTGCAAGAAATCTGGACAAAGCCATAAATAATGGGGGGACAAAAGCCAGGAAATAGGGACAGTTTTTAAATATTGGTCTTACAAATTTAGAAAGTTGATAGAATAACAGGTTTTGCATTAGCATTAATATTCTGAAGGGTATGAAGTCTGAAATTCAAAAGCCTGACAATTTCTGAATTCAGTCCTCAATGAATTGTTAACAATTTGCCAGAAAATCAAAATTTTATGAGGAACAGGCCAAAAATACTGCTCAAAAATCTGGACATTCTGCGAAAATCTGAACAGCTAAGAGCTATGTTGTCAACTTGTACAAGAAATGTAAAGGAAACAAAAATAATGCTCAGAATCAGGGACAGTTCACTTCAAATATTACCAGAACGACTAGTTTTGTATCTGCATGAATGAGCTGAATGATAAAAAGTATTAACATCAAATCTCTAGCATGACTTACTCACTGTAATCCTCATGAGACTCACCAGAAAATAACACAGTTTGAGTTACAAGTTAAACACAAGTGAGAAAATCAAAGGTGCAGACTAAACAGATTACACCATTGCCATACAAGTAAATGAAACTTCTGTTCAACACTACTGACTTTACCTTGCCTTCACTCAAATTAAGACACCCTCACAACCATTAACCACACAGGATTTCTGAAAAAAAAATGTAATTTAATTTGACAGAATAATACGATCGTACAAATATATAGGTAGCTAGTGTAACTCTTAAAGTGATCTCATGTTGAATTATGTTTGTATGTCCCAAAACTTCACAGACCATCCTTATAGGTCACCCAATACTCATAAACCTATTCAGTGAATGAATGCAAACTAGCCAACAAATAAAACCACAGCAGTGCTTGTTTACCCTTCTTTAAAGTGCCACAGAAAATAACACATTGTTTTGGAACTTTATCCTGTGCAGGATAAATACTGATAAGAACATTTGTTGAGTTATGTGAAATAAAAAAAAAAGTGCTAAGATGTCTACAAAGGACTGTGCATGCAAATAAAGTATATTGAGATTTGAATGGACATCCAAATACGGTGAATCATTAGACTTGGGTCTGTACACGATAAGGTGTATGTTATCCTATAGGAATACTTTTATTTAGCTATTTGGTCTTTTACTGAATAGCTACTGCAGTTTTAGCATTTCTTCAACTTAGAGAGCACATCAAGAGCACATCAGTACGTATCTCTCGTGTACAGATTTTCATAAAATGTCCAGATTTTTGCCTCATATTTGTGTGGTGTCCTCATAAAACATGAATTTTTCTGCCAGATCAGTGAGGATTGAAGTCCCACATAATGGCATTCATCTCAATGTTTCAGACTTCATATCCTCCCGATAGTGTACACTATCACAAACCCAGTTATTCTAAACACTTTCTAAGTTTATAAGAGCAATATTTACAGTTTTCCCTAATTTGGGGTCTTTGTTCCCCCCTTATTTTTGGCTTGGTTCAGATTTCTTCCACTTAGAGATTAAGAGGTATTGACCAGTGCCTGTTTACCATTCTGCAAGTACTGCAAAAACTGTGTTCTTACCTTTGCCATGCAATGTCTTTAACTACCTTTGCCATGCACTGTGTTTAATGGCAAGTTTCTTTATCATTGGCTGACCTTCATACCCCTACTAGTGTTTAGATTCTATTCCCTGTTGGACCGTTTGCTCATCTTATCATCCAGTTTCCAAAACATGGAGAGATGGAGGCAACAGCACAAGACTGCTGCCAGCATCTAGTTTGGGGGGGGGGGTGTTAAAGAGTGATTTATATGCTCCTAATGACTCATGTGCAATGCTTAGTTTGAGGTAGGTGTGGTATATATTTCTACACAGTCAGTGAATTGAAAACCCTCCCTGAATCCATTGTGCAGGGCTTGCACTTTCTAGACCATTCTCCTGAGGGTTCTCTCACGGCTGAAGTCTGACAATGCACTCCGCCTGTGATAGCTGTAATAGTTTCTTGTGACAGGTAGACTAGAGTTGTCTGTCCACTCTTGTCTATCCCCATTCAGCTCTTCCTGTTCTTAGGCATACAGCTGTACTTGGGTTATCTGAAAAAGTGAAAGCAACATTTTCTATGCTATGGAGCCAGTTGCCACCAAAATTTAAACATCATATTGAATTTTACCCAGAAATGTATTTACTGATGATTCCGTACATATTGTATTTTTTGTGTATATTAGTGGTTCCATTATGAATAATCACTTGTTGTTGAATTCACATAATTATTGAAACCTAAAAACAGTTAAAGCTATGCAAAATGACACTGTCATGGCCTTAAAAAAAAAATAAAAAATAAATATATATATATATATATATATATATATTATATATATATATATATATAGTTATTTATTACTGGGGGAGCAAGCTCCCTTGTACTTCCCAGTGTTGGGCAACCCCCAAACATCCAAAATCTGTGCACACGCAAGTGCATGTGTATGTATATAATAAATATTGTGTGTGTGTATAACCAACATGATAACATCAAATCAAGGTTCAACATTCTGATTGTTAATCAACTAGCCAATGACAAACATAGGACTCCTATATTAGCACTGTCTTCACTTTGTCATATATACACTTTCAGTTACAAAGTACTTTTCGTTTAAAAATTTATCACTCTCTGTTACCTATGTCTGCTTCTGGCCCAGGTCATTGCTGGAAAAGTGTCCTTGATTCAATCCATTTATCTAGCTAAAATAAAATTTTATAAGCAAGCTAAATAAATAAATCCACAAATTAAATAATGATGTTAGAAATTTTATCACAGTTGATAGTATCCTGTCAGCTATATCAAATTCTACTGCTGGACTTTATTCTCTGCATGTCTAACATGAAAACAAACGTACATGTGCTAGCAATTCTCACATGCCTTACTGTAGGACTACTGTAAGAAACTAGTTTCAAAAGCATCAGATATGGTACTTTGAAGTTTGTTTTACTGGTTCTGTTTCATTATTGTCTATGCTAGCTTCAAATGAGTGTAGTTATGCCAAATACGTTTTATACAAAACAAATTGCCTATTTTAGACATCAGGCTTAACAAGTATGCTACCTATTGTGTAATAATTCTCTGTTATACATTAGTCCAGAAAAAAGCAGAAAACACATTAATAAATTCATGTTTTCCAGCATTTTCATTTACTTCTACAGTATTAAAAAAAAAAAAAAACTGCAAAATAACCCTCATGAAAGACTTGCATTAGAGCGATTTATTAAAGCCAGTCTTATTACTCTAGTGACGGACTTGCTACGAGGGCATTTGCAAGTATGCCAAGCTGTCCTGCTGCTGATTTAGTATGATGCAAATGGTACTCCATCATCTTGCCTTCGCTGCTGCTGCCATCAGGTTTGTACTGTCCCACGGCAGCTTGCCGATAGGAGAATATTATTCACTTCCTTGTATGTTACACAAATAATGCACTATTTTTAGTCACCTGCATCTATCACCGTGAGCTCCTGCTGAGACTTGAGGGAAAAATACACCAGCCTTTTAAAGAACATAGGCGTGAGGTGCCATAGGTTATCACAGGCAGTGACACACAACGATGCAGGCTGTTCAAGGAGCTGTCACTTTAGCTTTGTCTGTTCCTGCAGAGCGCTGCTGCGGAGTGGACAGCTGATGATCATGGTGGTGGGAATGCAATTTTTCTTGTCTTCTTTGGTGCAGCTCAACAGATTTCTAGATTGCTGTCATGATGATATATATTTTCTCAGTGTGATGCTGAATGGGTAAGCTTCCTGACAAATCGAAACTAAATAGCCATAACACATTGCAGGTAGATGGAACAGAGAGGAAAGATGTATCCTGATTATTGGAATACTACTTGTAAAATTATGTACATTAAAAGAGGTGCTGTACAACAGAATTGTTTTACTGCATATTTTACTTGATATAACTTTTCTTGTTTTTTAATATAATGTGTAAGATTGTTTCTAGTTTAACATATTATTCCTGAAATAAATAACACCAGCAAGGAAGCACAGAGTGAAAGATTCTTCCATCTATTCCGTGTCCCAAAATAAACTAAACAAATCCATGGAATAAAAAAAGCATTCAGAGAAGGAACACAAATGTAAAACTACAAAAATAGCTAAAAGTCAAAAAAAAAAAAAAAAAAAAAAAAAAGGAAAAATAAACACATTCATCAGCATAAAATTGATGGAACCCTGCAGCATTTGGAGATGTGGAGGATATAAATGGAACACTATAAAATATTCTTGGTTTAACAGAAAAGGAATTACTTGGCCTTCATTCAAAAGAAGAAAGTTCCTGCATGGTGTAATAATCACTCCAAATACGTTGACTCAGCAGGAAATCTGTCTAATGACAATGAAAATCATCTTGGCTGTAGTCAGTCTGGCAATGAGGCATCTGAACATCGTATGTTCAGCTGTCTTTATCAGCTGCGAAGGTCTGATTCTGTACAGTTTATTTAGGTCTCATAAAATGGTGTGCTGCAAGTAACAGCTGACAGTTGCAGTTCAGCAGCAATAAGGTAAAACAATCTCTGATTCCATTCAGAAGTATGTGTAAACGAAATATTTTCATGAAATTGAGGAACAGACGCATATCTGATAATGCAACGTTTTAAGTAGAGAATAATGTATCTTTGATGGGCTGCAATATATGTCAGGATGTAAGCTAAATAGAATAAAATAATAAAATAAAAAATACCACAAAACAAAGCAAATGCTTTACCTCATTGAGATACAGCAATTGCATGAAGTAAATACTTAAAAAAAGTACTGACAGATAATTTTATATATATATATATATATATATATATATATATATATATATATATAAAAAAGATTATTTTATATATGTTAGTCTCTGGGTCCATTAGTGCTATCCTGTAGTAAAAACAAAAAAAAAGGCTTTAGGAGATATTTGAGGTGTTAATGGTTCCTGGGATTGAGCTTAATAATAGTGATAGATGGTATACAGATAAAAGAACTGTGTAGGATATGCATAATGTAATTTTACAAAAAAATGGACTGGGCTAATAAGGGATGGTTACCAGTGTAAACGTTTTGGGTACCCCCAACAAGTTTCAGCTAGGGAAGTCTCTTAAGATGAACTGTGCTACTACAGTACAGTCATGACCCAACCCAAATACCCCATTGCACAATCACTATAGCCAGTTATTCCAATACCCAAACACTCTGCCCTGTCTCACACAGCTTCCACTCTGCATCCAACTTTTCCATCTTAGCTTCTTTTCCTTATTTGGTACATCACATATAAACCTCCTCTCTTTAGGTGGTTCTCAGCCAAGTGAACTTCTATGCCACACAGAAGATGCACAACTAATTTGTAGTAACAAAATTAGTTAGCCAATTTAGAAGAAATCCATTTAAAGAACCACCCCCCTTTCTGTATCATTTGTGTACATGTATATGTGTGTGAGTGTTTGTATTATATACATATTTTGTGTGTGTGTGTGTGTGTGTGTGTGTGTGTGTGTGTGTGTGTGTGTGTGTGTGTGTGTGTGTGTGTGTATGCATACATTCAGTATACACAGGGAAATTTAACCAATTATCACAGTGTTAGAAAACTGCAGTCACACTACATGTATACATTTTTTTGTGGGGGGGGGGGTTCTGATACCCTGTTGACCATCCAGTATCCCTACTAGCAGCTCTTTTGGCTATTCACCATTCATCCTTCTTCCCTTGATGTTATTTTTGTATTCACCATTCATCCCCTCACTAGCAAAAACCCTGTTTTCCACTAAGTTTGATGTGTGAGTGCATCATAACTGGTACTATCAACCAGAATGAGTATTAAGAGTCATGCAAAGCTAAACATTTCTGTACACATGCTCAGCTGATATTCCTAAGGTAACACTGAATGTGCATAGGATACTCCTAGACATCCCTTACCTCTGGTACAAAGGCTATTGTAAGTTCCCTGGTCACCACTGAGAAAATAATGGCCTGTATACAATCACAGATGTGTCCTCCCAGGAGAGGTGAAGAGACACTGCCACTTCACTTCTCTCCCACCCTCACCCCATTAGTTTTTTCCAGTAGGGCACAATGTGGATACATTTTGAGCACAAGCATTTTACAAAATACCTTTTCAACACACGTTTGTACAAAACAGTTTGATATATACATGACATACAGTTCTAATACATTTGTAACACAAACATCTTGTATAAATCATTTCGATATTCACCAATGACATAGAATTATTTACAAAATTCCAGCTAGCTGGGCTGGCTGTATCTCCTTTTGTCACACCCAGCCAGGATTATGTGTGCCTTTTATGAAGTGGCTCATTTCCATGAGGTACATGGTGCAATAGATTGGACCCATGTCACAATTAGGGCCCCCCAGGCCCACATGGTGAGCAGTAGCATAATAGGAAGGACTACCATTTCATCAACTGTCAGGTAGCATCTGGTGCATGTGGGTGCATCACCAACATCTCTGCCTAGCATCCTGACAGTGCACATGATTCCCATATCTGCCACACTAGCTCACTTTACTGCCTCTTCCTGCATGGTAGGATGCCCAATGGTCATTTTGTTGGAAGTGGAACAATATTTTCTCCCTTTTCCATTTTTCTGTTTTTCTATTTTAAGTAATTATTCATGATAAAATGTACTGCTGAATAGTAAACCACTTTTTCTTTGCTTTGTCTCCCCCGCCTTTTCTTTCTCTCTCTCTTTTCTTATTTATTTATTTTTTTATTTTTTTTGTCTTCATGGGATGCTGGATATCCACTGGAGCCATGGCTCATGACACCAGTGAAAAATCCAAGTGGAGCTGCAGAAGAGACCTACAACACATCCCTCTCCCAGATCCACGTTGTCATTGAGAGTCTTTGTCCTCCTAAAGAGTCATTTCAGGTGCCTGGATAAGTCTGGGAGTGCCCTTCTAGTGATAGTTACAGTACTGCACGTTGCATTCTGCATAGCATGATCATGCATCATTCTGGTGATGAAGTGACCCACACTGCCACTGCAGCTCCCAGTTCCTGTCCCATTGACTAATGATGACCAGCCGGCAGCAGTACTAAGGAACCTCATGTGGCAGGCTTGTGTACAGCAGATGGCTGCAAGTTAAAGATGCAACATCTAGTCCAGAACTATGGACCATGACATTCAGGTTAATGTTTCCTTTCTTACCTATGTTGTCTTTTTGAGGTACTGCACATCAAATTTTTATTTTGTCATACACAATAATTTGTGACCTCAGAGAAAAAAAAATATCATTATTTTTGCAGTAACGAGGGAAAAGTGGCACTTGTCAGGAAACTCGTTTTAATTTGTAATATTTTTTTAGTGTTTCTCTGGAAACTTGTGTAATGCTTTTAAGTTGTAGGTAACTGCCAGCAGTAACAATGTCGATCCATACAGCATTAATGGTGCAAATCACTGCAATCTTATGACATGCAGCTTTCTTTCCACACTTCCATGAGGTTTTAAGCAGTTCAATTACAGGAAAGAAATGCATGCAGCTACAAGACCCTCCTCCCTTTTATTTTATGTTATACCTTATTCCTGTTTGAGTTGTACATTGACATAAGTGTGCTTTGATCAAATTGTAAGTAACAGAAATTTCACACTTGAATGACAGTAGGTCAAGGTCAAATGTGTCATACACATCTCCTGTAGACAGTCTAGGTGATGGTGCAAGTGATGAAGATGGGGCTGTCACGAGAGCTGGGTGGTGAGTTTGTCCGATGTCATCACGTACTTTGTAGGCAATCCTAAAGGCACTGATCTGACAGTGTTACAGGACCGGGACCTTGAATGAGACATTTTGCTAGGTGTACATAAACACTGATATGACCTGACTGAAATCTGTTGTGATTGGTCCCCCTGACTAAATACAGTACTTTCTTGGGAAGCATTTATAGTCTCTGCCTTCACATGTCCAGACAGTACCTTGTCCTCTTCCCCTTCCATGAGTGACTCCTACTTGAGTCTGGTAAGTCGTAACAAATGTATGCATGATGGGGGCCATGGATGCTTGGTCTGCCACCATTGATCATGGCAGTATCCTTACTCTGAACCACTTCCCTGCAGTGCTGGAAATACTCATGTATGCATGGAGGACTCTATTTCCAGCTGACTATCTGTTGCAGTGGTCTTAGCCCTAACAATGTCACGGCACATTTATTGCTGGGCATATAATGCTTTATATGTTTCCTGGGGTAGTTGTAACAAATTCCAGGACCTAGCTCCCATTTGTAAACGTGTCACTGTCAATACTGTTACCCCTGAATGCCTGCCATCATCCTGAAAGAATCTGTCTGGGTTTGGAGGTACTGGTGTAGAGTGTTTTCCCTGTAGAAGCTGAGGTATAATGTCAGCATGTGCTTGACTTTGCAATGCACTGTTACTTCCTGCAGAGTTAGTAAAATTGTGAGGTGTGAGAGCCTGCCATTAAACTTGGGGACTGCATGCCACTTACCTTTAGCTGTCTCATAAATATAAATAATTTATCATCCTCACCATTACCATCATCATCTTCAACAGCCATTGTGCAGCTGATATCTTCCAAATGTATTGTTATAGTGGAACTGTTTGTTTCTCCTGCTGACATTGTAGAAAATGATTTGAAAGCATTACTAAAAAAGAATACAATACAATGCTATGTGCTTAGTAGGGAGATCTGGTGGAGAGTTACCGTACACACTGCCTTCATTGTCATTCAGTGTAGATGTGAAAGGTTCACCTATTAATAGTAATTGTCATGTGTTTAATGCAATCATTCCATGTTAACATTCAATTTTATATATAAATATATGTTATTGTTTTTAAAATCAACCTTCCAGAGCAAATGAGTGTTGCTGCTGCTGCAGACATTGATAATAACCAATGTTCACACCACATCTGATTATTCCAGTGCCATCATCTTCTGTGTCATAGTCACCCCCATGATGGAGAGGAGGCATTCCTCATCTGGTGTTAAAGGGATAATTGTTGGATGCCTGACAGTACAGGTATGGGCAGTTGCATTCTGCTTTGCTTCTAGCACATCCTATTACATCATTTACCCTCTTTTTGCATGCTATCAATGTGCACTTTCTTCAATCAACTACAGTAATGCCCATTACAAATTGATGCTGGGCATTTTGTATCTCTCAGCTTGTTTAGGCCTCCTTTACCAAACAGATATTTGCCATGTATCCTAAGGGCAGTCATCAGGATGCAGTTTTCCTAGTGGCTGAAATTGCCCTTTCTCTGCCTTGATCCTTTGCTATGCTACACTGATACACACACAGACAAAAAAAAAAGATTTTGGTGTAATCATCAGTCAACAAAGAAAGGATAATAAAGGTAGGCAACACAACCCCCATAATTATATGCACTTTCAAAATATCAGTCCAGATAAGTAAAGTTGTACTAAAGTAATGTACGGAGTATTATAAATACATTGGCAGCAGTAAAGCAATCCGTTAACAGATTCACCCTTCTCCTTGCCCCTACCATTGTCTGTACTCATAATACTGTCATTTTTAGTTCTTCTGTGACACTCAAAAATCTTGAATTAGATATACATTGTTCAGCCAAAAAGACATCCTTATCACTTCATTTCAACCATATGTATACACAATCACTAAATGACACCAAAGTAAATGCTTTTTTCAGTGATCACTAATCATCCACTTCTGCTGTAATGATTTTCCATTTACAAATGACAGCTTTACAGTATTCACTAAAGCCATTGTCATATGCCCTCCATAGCAGTAAAACAAACATTCTTGAAGTGAACTCACAGTCAACTTAATTTTGAAGTGTTTCATATTAATTTACAATATTCTATTATTTTTTTCTTACTTTAAAAAATCTGGAGTTTCCTAAGTCATTTGCCTCCTAACTCGCGTAATAACATGTTACTATGGTGGAGTTAAACTTGTTTTTACATATATTCAGGTCCATTTATGCATCCTTTATGTAAATTAGGTGCAGTTACCTTTTTCTCTATGAATTGTAGTATAAATGTGCACAGCCACTTATGCACATAAGTCAGTCTTGGCTACTCATGAATGCTCCTCGGGTTTATATGAACATGCTATGGAAAACTACAGAGTCCACAGCAATCCTCAGCAATCTCCAAGATGCCACTGCAATGTGCATGCAGCAGGTATGCTGAAAGCTAACTATGTTTAGAAAAGGCAAAACGGGCTGATATGCATGTGTATTTGCACAGGCATGACATATGAGCCCAGCCCATCATACATCATGTGGCACACCTTATCACCTGAAAGGACTCATCATTTATTATGAGTTGGTACTCAAACACAGGAACATGTATTTCTGAAAAAAGACACCCCCACCAAAAAAAAAAAGCATTCATACTGCTGATATTCTTCATGAGTATGTATAAATTACATTCAGGTGTAATCCGCCAAAGGAGTGGCAAAGGCAATGCACAACAATAGGAGAAATTGTAAGAATTATAAAAAAATGATGATTGCATACTTTTATCCACAATATAAATTAAATGTGAATGTATTCCTTCGTATGTATGTGTGTGTGTGTGTGTGCGTGTGTGTGTACACACACACACACACACACACACACACACACACACAAAACTTGCGCACTCTAGAGGAAGTGGTTCTAAACCTGTGTACCACAGCCCTGCTCATACCTTCTTCACTGTGGTACTGGCACTTCTAATGATGGCAGCATCTGTGAAGGCCCAAAGCTCCACTCCAAGCTGGTCAGCTAAGGAGACTAGGATTATGGTATATCTTCTTAGTGACTCGTACCTGGATGAGATTTAAGCCTGCATAAGAGGAGTGAGTGAAACAAAAATGATATCTAGCAAGAGTTGGGAATCACTCTCTAGCCAACAATGCCATCACAGGTACAATGACCTACAGAAGCATAGGCCCAACAAGCTGGCTAACAGGTATCAGCAAAAAAGACAGAGTTCTATAGTAAGTATAACTTTTTTATTCATTTTTTTTCATTTCAATACTGATAAAAATAAACTATAAGAATGTTCCATAATTGAAGGCATTTGCTGGAAGAAATATGTCAATACAAATATGAATATGTGATGTTATTATAACAATGCAAAAGAAAGCATATGTGTACACAGAACTGCATCTGTATACAAATATATACAATGTTTATATATATATATATATATATATATATATGTGTGTGTGTGTGTGTGTGTGTGTATGTGTGTGTATATTTTGCAAATAAATATCTGCATGAGTCCACTTTCAACTATATGTATTTACACACAGAAAAAAATGCATTGTCACATCTACAGTATGTCACAGTGGATCATCTGTCCGCTCATGATTGGCAGTGGAGTTTTTACGGTGTCAAGTTGCCAGCCTGGTGTCCAACCTTCCACAGAAGGCATACACATGCACGCACTCATGCCTAGGACCAATTTGTAGAGTCCAATCCACCTAAAGTATGTCTTTGGGATGTGGGAGGAAACCCACACGACCACAGGGAGGACATGCAGACTCCGCACAGAAGGCAGCCCAGCCGAGGATCAAACCAGAGAGCCTCTTGCTGTGAGGCAGCAACGCTAACCGCTGCTCCACCGCGGCCACCCAGTATGAGAATTTATTAATAAGTATTTAAAAAGGGCCAGGATGCTGTCAGGCTAGTAGCAGATTTCTCCTGTTCTGCTATACTATTCTATTTCTGACATGAAATTATACTTCTAAATTATCCTATTCAATTTTTTTATCAAATACTACTATTTTGAGTTGTACTGAATGATAATATCAAAAAATCCTTTTCATACACAATATTTTCCTGTCAAATGTCTATCATGAAAATGTCTTCACTTATAATCCAGAATGAGTCACATAAAAGCAAACTATCAGGACTCATCTTTCAAAAAGCAACTTTAGTCTGCTCTTATTAACAGTCAAGAACTCTCCCTGAAGACGGACAAAACAGACAGCAAATTAGATATTTTTAAAGAAAAAATGTTCAAAACAAATGTAGCAAATACAGAAGTCTTTAAATCAGCAGAGAACATAGATATCGGCGATAGAGGATACTTTAAATGACACAGAAGGGAGAGTGTCTGAAGTGAAAATAATTTAGAATTCTTAGTAAAACAAAATACACTATTTTTAAACAAAACAGCTGACATGGAGAACAGATCTCAGAGAAACAACATCCACATCTATGGTTAACCTGAAAAATTTGACAGGGAAAGTATGACAAATTTTTCAGCATCCCAGATCCCTAAAATTCTTGATTTATCTGAAGCTATGTCATTTGGCACTGACAGAGCACACAGGTCTTTAATTGTTTCCTCTTCTAAAAATAACTCAACTCTGATATCTACTATTGTAAGATTTTTTTTTTCTACAAGACAAAGAACAAATCTTAAAACGGCCTGGACAAAATCTCCTATCAAACTGCAGGATAAAATAGGAATTGCCAATGATTATTTTTCTGTTGTGATGTTCAAGAGGAAATGATTCCTGCCTTTAATAAAAGAACATAAAAAAGACAGATTAAAGTTAATTTGCTTTTTACAGCCAGAACTAAGGTATTCTTTCTGGATGAAACCAAAATCGTTGAGGACATAGACAATGCCATGACATTCCTGAAATGAAAAAAAATGTAATAGATCAAAGAGGATATGGATTGGAATAACAGTTTTCTGAAGAGACAAGCTAAAAAGAAATAGATGGAAGGTGAATGAAAGTAAGAAAAAACTAAAAGAGAAGTGAGTCTCTAATTAAATTCAAACATCTGTCAACTGCCCATACAATATTATTTGTCTAACAATAACTTCATATGTTTTACCTTAAACATGATTATAAGCAAAAGTAGACTGGATGCGTTCTTCACTAAGGTAATTTATCATTTTATTTATTTTTTTTATTTTTTTAGTTTAATTAAATTAATAATTTAGTCATATATACATATAATACACAAATGCACACATATAGAATGGATTGGGAGGTAAATTAATAATTATTTTATCATTAAAGAATGTATATGTTAGTCTGTCTCTCTCTCTATATATATATCTTTTTCTTATTATTGGTTTTTGCTTATATATATATATATGTATATATATATATATATATATATATATATATATATATATATATATATATAGTTACAAACAGCAGTCTTCTTAGAAGTGTTTTTGGTTTGGTTGATCTAGTTCTTTGGCATATGTGTGTGTTTATTGCTAGACTGATGGGACAGAAGGAATGGGGGGGGGGAGAGAGAGAAAGAAAAAAAGAGGATAGGGACATGTTTAGTCATGTTTTCTGTGAGGGTGTGTGTGTCTCTGGTTGGTCTGTGGGATGAATGAACTGCAAGTGCTTTTATTTGGATAGTTCTTTTCTGGATGGTTTGTTTTTCCTTGTTGAGTTTGGGAAATGTTGCTTGCTTGTGTTACTGGATAGCTGAAATTGCATTGGGCAGTTTGTTTTTTTCTTTCTCTGTCTCTCCTCATTTGCTTCTCTGAGTTGCTGATGTATACAGTTTGGCTCCTGTTGTTTCATGGCACTGTTGAACAGTAGTATTGGCCGTGGTGTGCTGTGCTGACTATGAGGCTTGCGATCTCTGCGAATGAGTGAAATTATTTATTTTAGAGGTGGTTTGTGCTTAATGGCTCTATTAGAACCTGCGTACTGATAGCACAAGCACTTACTTCTTAAATAAGATGAGACTTCATGTTTTCTTTCCTCTTTCTTTTGTTTTGGTTTTCCCACAGAGGTCGCAAGCTTTTTGAAGTTTTGTATTGGGCTTTAGATTCTGTATGAAAGCCCTACAGCTATTATTAGGCTTGTGTGATATTTACGTCTGACATTGCAGCCTGTGGGACAGTAATATTTGTTAGATTTAAAGACACAGTGGCAATTGTTTTATTTCAAATGGCTTCTTGAAGAAATCTTGATTAGTATGAAATGGGCATGAGTACTGGTTTGCACGTGTGAAGATGCGAGCATTAGGATTTTTATGATAGCTATAATGATACTGAACACAAAGTCTTTGTCATCATAAGGAATTTAACACATCAGATCAGTCTGTTATCAACAGCTTCTTTATCTTTATCTTTATGCAAATTTATAATTGTTCAAGTCTGTCATCTACAAATATGAAGTCAATGTTATTTAAAATATAATAAAAAGCAAGGCTGTTTAGGTGAAAAACTTTTAATAAAACAAAATAAAACATAAAACATAAAAACGTAACAAAATTGGTAAGCGCTTTCACATTGAGCACTGCTTCTTCAGATGGTTTACTGCAAAAGCGCTTACCAATTTTGTTACGTTTTTATGTTTTATGTGTTATTTTGCTATATTAAAAGTTTTGCTTTCCTTTTTTATTATTATAATGTATATTTTGGGCGTTTGGCTGGAGTGCTCCACTTGTATATTTTTGGTTTGTTATTTAAAATATGCTGTGCTAAAATCTCTCTATTAAAAAGAAATTAAAAACATTTAAAGTTTAACATACTCTATATAGATTCAATAATGAGCATAAGGCATGTAATCATTTCACTGAGAGGGTACTAAATGCACTATAGCTGTATATATTGAAACTTTAATAAGAATATGTTTTCTATTTTAAATGGTTTATTGTCCTGTTTATTAAAGAAATAAGTCAGATAGTTCTGAAGTATATGCAATGGCAAATGGCAACATATGAAGTGCTAATGAAGCTGCAATCTCTACGATATAGTGTTTCTGAAACAATCCTGATGTACTGATGCACAGAAGTAAATGAACATTAATATATTATGTTGGCTACCCTGTTTCTCAAAAGTCTACTTATGAAGAGTTACGGCATATAATTGAGCCATAGATTGGGAAGCAGAAATGCAACTAACTAAGATCCTTTTCCAATTTAAAAAAGTTGAGAATTGGATAAAAAGAACATAGCTTTATAGTGTACAGAGGGGAATTTAAGTATGATGTGCTGCAACAGAGGAAAAAAGGAAGGAAAAAAGAAGAAGAAACCCCCCCCCCATCTAAATGAATAATACATTTCTTGAATGTATGAACTGTCATATGTTCAAAGAAAGTAAAATCAGTGTATGCTATATACTCCTCACTATTTTAGAAAAACCCACATAAGATTTGTTCATACAAATTTTCCTTACATACAAAGTATTTATTATTGTAAGTTGGACAATAAATATTTATGTAACTAAAATCCTTTGTCAACATTCTTTGTCACAATTAATATGGAGGGCATTTTAACGTCTATCTTGTTTATTTTACATTTTCTGTGACAAAAAATGTTATTGTAATTATAGCAGAGGGGATGTGGCATTTTTGTTTTTGTCTTTTTTTGGATAGGTGGAAATGTCTGGATAGTTTCACCATTCAAACCAGGAGTTTTAGACTCCAAGTGGGGTTTGAAGGGTTTTGTAAATGAATGTTTACTTTTTATGAAAGCAATTTTATATCTTTGGATGTTTACTACTGTTTTCTTTGTATATATACTTAGCAGACCATTTATTAACGAACATATTCTTTTCTATGAGGTATTTATAGCCTAGAATTCATGAAAAATCTTTATATAAAACCATTACTTCAACATCATGTCTTCCTTTAAATGCTTATCTTTAAACATCACTGGTTTAAATAATAGTTGCAAGAAATGGAATCTAAATAGATTTTTGAGCCTTTTCAATTCCCCGATTATTTTTTTTACAAGATACTCATTTATTACAGACTGACACTGATAGACAATCCCAACACATACATTGTATTATCTAGCTATCATTATAATCAGAAAAAAAGAGGGGTAGCAATTTTTATGGATATTTCCTAAGATAGCCAGTTGTTATAAAGATGGTAGAGGTTTACTATGTTCTATACCATTGGAAATTAATAGAAAATTCTATACTTTATCAATGTATATTGTTTTCCTGGAATAGGAATTAGGGCTGTTAAACTGCATTATGATAAAGTTGTTCATATTACATATTATAAAAAAATATTGATTTAATTCAAGTCAGAGATATACATGATTTTGGTTTAATTCAAGTCAGAGATATACATGATTTTTCAGATCTGGACATTTTTTTTACTCACTGCTCACATAGACATGGAACTCAGGCCAGAATTGACAGATTTTGCAGTTCAAATTACTTAATAGTTTAGATAAGGTTAAGCTTATAACATGTCCACTCTCAGATCATAATACTATAACTTTTGAATTAACCTTAAAGCAAAATTATAGTATTGCTATTAAACATATACCTGCCTTTATAGCTAATTTGAAAGACTTCCAGGAATACTTTCTAATAGAAATTAAAAAAAAAAAAGACACGGTTTACTATTATTACCTAAACTGCAGAAAGTCGAACATGCAATGTGTGAAATCACAATGTTCAAGGTGCAGGAAATTGAAACAAAAGCAGTCGACTGAGGTTAGTCGAGTTGCATGGTGCATTCGACCTTTTCACAAGCAACATGCCGAGACTGTGGAGGGAGGTCATGCTTCAATGAAGAACGAGAAAGTAGCTGATTTCCTCACTATAGTGTGATCTCAGAGTTGGTATATTTAATGTGGAGAGGGTGTAGGGGGTGAAAAATAGTAGAGGTGAGCTAACTGCTGTGGCTGGAAGATGTGAATGTCAAAAATACGGAATGCACTTAATCGTGCAAACCATTTTCAACATTCTGCTCTTTCATGCTTTTCAAATGCAACATTACTTTTCAGCCATAACATTAATCAGCCTAACACTAATCTACCTTTCAATGGTAAACTGAAAGACACATCTATGTTATACTTATGGGATGCTTTAAAAGCATATTTATATGGCAGAATTATTCCTTGGTATATATCAGAGAAAACAATGGGTTAAAGAGTTGATTGAACAGCAAGAAAAAAATAGATAAATTAAAATTTGATAACCAAAAAAAAAAAATATATATACAAATTTGATAAAGGATATAAATAAAGTGAATGATGACTACTTAGAAATTTTAAATTATAAAACCATGATTAACTGAGAAAAGATTAAAATAATTAATCATTCAGTTAACCCTAAATACATGCATAAACTAGCTAACAGAATGAAAATATATAATAAACCTAATCATAATAAAGAAATATATTCCTCTTCTAAAAATGAAAGTTACTGATTTATACATCTTGAAAGAATTTAGGTATTAATTTAACATGATAAATAATAATTTTTAATGGATCATCCAGAGAAAACTAAGAAATTCATTAAAAAATACACTAACAAAAAAATAACTGAGGAACAAATTAATCTTATTGATAGACCTATTTTAAATTCTGAATTAAAAGCTTAAATTAAAAAATTAAAAACAAACAAGGGTCCTGGTAATGATGGAATCATTCCTGAACTTTATGTGTTAATGCCAAAAGAAGCTTTACATATACTGCTTAAAGTTTTCAAAGCAGTAAAAAAATTAGAAAAAGTCCCCCCTTCTTGGAAATGCTTTCTTATTTCTCCAGTCTTAAAATCAGATAAAGATCCTGTAAGATGTTCTTCTTAAAGACCAATTTCTTTATTAAATATAAATTACAAATAATTTATGCCCATACATGCTGATAGAGTGAAACAGTTTATTCCACTTCAAACTGGCTTTATCTTAAATAGAAATTCATGTGACAATATCAAAAGAATTTTATCACTAATTGACTTTGCAAATAAAATAAAAGAAAACTTAGCTATAGTAAGTCTGGATATCAGTAGCGTTTTTGATTCAGTCAATTGGTATTATCTCTCACTGGTACTTGAAGAAAGTAACTTTTCAGACAAATTTATACAACCTATTGACCTTCTGTATGTTAACTCTTATGTGTATATTGAAATAGGTTCACACACAAATCAATTAAAATCTCTAAAGGAACTAAACAATAATGTCCACTTTCATCTTTACTTTTTACATTAGTTATAGAGCTGTTTTCTAATTTAATAAGGTCACACCCAAACATTAAAGGTTTCCATATAGGTAGGAATCTAACATCTAAAATCCAGTTGTTTGCAGGTGATGTTCTTCTGACATTAAATGAATATAATAATTCACTTTCAACCCTCTTTATTCTAATGGAAACCTTTCAGAAGAAATCTGCACTCACTTTTAACAAACATAAAACAAAGCATTATGTAAACATTAAAATATTAATGATACCAGGAAAGGATTTAATAAATACACAGTCCAAGAAAAAAGGTTAAATTATTTGGGAATAATTACTGCTGAAAACATTTACAAAATAATAGATATTAATTATAATAGTAGCTTATCTTCTATAGAAAATCTCATAAATGGAACAGATATTTTTTACTTTGGATGAGTGACTTTCCATAATCAAAATGATTATTCTTTCAAAAATCCTATACATAGTGCAATCACTATCCTTACTCCCTTCTAAAACCTTTATAAAAAGTTTAATTCTTAAATGTTAAAATTCTTGTGGTATCCTAATAAACCCAGAACAGCTTTAAGTAATCATATCTGAGATTTGTCCTTTTTGAGGTATTGGGTTACCAGATTTAGAACTATATTCTCTAACGTCTGTTAAAAAAACAATAATTATATGGTTAAATAGTTATATACTGCTAAATGGAAGGACATTCAAGGAAACTTTTGGATACAATCATCTCCCTGAAAACATTCCAATTATTATTTCACATCAAATAATTCTCTGTTTTTGTTGTTAAAACAACTTTTCATAAATAACCCTAATCAAGTAATTAATTCGGATAATATTACTATTATAGTGAATACTCTGAAGGATTTCATTTTTAGAAATCCAATGTATTAAGCATGTTTTTTTCATATCTTTCCAATAGCTTATGCTCAAAATAATATGTCTACTTTATCCATAATGACTACTTTCAAAGAAAATAATCTGATATATCCATCCCAGTTAATGAATAAAGAAAGCCTGTATTCTGCCCAATATATAATTAAGAAGTTTGATATGGAAGATGACTTATGGCTGCATGTACAAAATTGTACACAATTTGTAGAACACAAAATTGAAGTTAAGCAATCAATTAGAAATTACGTTCCTAATTTCAATGAACTTTTAATGATCTTGGTACAACAGAATGTATCTGGGAAAGGTTGTTTATCTAAAATTTATAAAGTGATAAAAAAGAATTATAATACAATAAAGAAAACTATTGGAATAAGTTTAAACTATAAATAGCAAACCTCCTAATGACAAGGAAAACAGACTATTTCTATTTTCATTTAAACAAACCACATGTTCACTAAAATGGAAACTGCACTCTTGGAAATGTTTATATAGGTCTTTCTTTACACCATACAGAATTGAATTAATATCCAAAACCAAGACAGTTTGTTGGAGATGTAAATTAGACACTAAAGCTGATTGGGAACTTATGTTTTTTTCATGTGTTTTAATTAAACTGTATTGGAAAGAGATTAATGACTTTCTACCAGCTTTAGTTTCTGATAAATTTATATTAACTAAATCATTAGTTATTTTTTAGTACTCCAATCCCTGAGTGTGTTGCAAGACTGAAATATCCAGTTCTAAGAAGCATACTAACAACTGCAAGGAAAGTAATAAAGGGAATTGGAAAAATGAATCTATTTCCTCCTTCAAAAATATTTTGAACATAGCCTCTGAAGTTTGCCATCTGGAACTTATTATCATAAAATCCAGAACTACAAGAAACACTTCCTCATACAATGCTTAGAAAGGTTTAAATGAACTAGTAAATAAACAATGATTGGTTTTCTTTGAATAACTGGAACTGCAACTTTTCTCAAAATATTTTATTAGTTAGTAGACACCTTTGTAAACATTTGTTTATGTGTTCTTATATAACAATTTATTACTTACTTTATGTGTTAATAATTTTTTGCCCTTCACTATGTTAAATATTTCTTTCTTAAATTAAATTTTATTATTTTTATTTAAAAATATATATAAGGAAAAAATAAGTATTTAAACAAACACAAAGTAAGCAAGTACAGCAGTGAATGAAATGCCTTGTATAGCAGTAGTATTAATAGTTATATCAGTAATGTTACGGAAAAAAGAGGTGAAATACAGGTAAACAACAAATTTCTTATGACCTCTCTAATGGATGACAAGATAGCTTACAGCAGGAGCCAAAGGAGTAGGAGAACTAAGAGATTCACTGAAGCCACTGGTAAGCGTGAATAAAGTACTAAATACAGTATTCTATCTTTAACTGAGTGGGTGGTGTCAGTTGTTAGTACAGTAGACTGGAAAATGTAAACCCCACCAAAACTTGATAACAATACATTCATTCTTCCTAAGTATGTGTAAGCATTTCCCATATCTCTAGCTTCACATGTCCTTCTTCCCTGGTATACATAAGGTCTTCAAATATCAGTGTGCCAATGCGCACTTTGCAAACATTCTGTTTTACTTCAATAAAGATTTATAAAAATAAAACTGTTTCAAAGTAAGAAACTGATCGCTTTTAACTTTATGTGTGAATTTATTGTGCATATTTTTTCTTTTGTCGCCGCATTGTTCTGTCTTTTTCTTATTTTAATTATGCATTCCTTTGCCCTTTTTCATTTTCTTTCTCTCCCATTTCTATTCTTTTTTTTACAGATCCAAATTCATCAGGAGCAACCCAGCCACGTTCATTTTAGGTTAGCCAGCATTCACCTTCTGCCCATCTAGGGACATCTTTACAGGATTGGGGAAGTGGCACCAGTCCTGCAAACACCCTGGGATGTGGCAGGCTGGCAAGTCTCCCTGAATGGGGGCTTTGGGATTCGGTTGAGGATGTGTTGGTGCAGGTTGTGGGCAGAAGGCATATTTTGTGGTTTGGTGTTCCTTAGTACATTTTTTAGTGGGCAATGGCTTCAGCCAATTGAGGTCTCTCTTCAGAGGGGTGAAGACTCACTGCACCTGTTGATGCTGAACACAGTGCCACCACAGGCCCCTTCCACCTCAACAATGGGATCTACCACTGCAATATCATCTAGCAGTGAAAACATCTGAGGTTTTGTGGACCAGTGAATCTTGCTGGGCCCACTCATCATCACCCCTTTTTCCCTTACTGTCTGCTAAACCCCCTTACCTACTCCCCCCTGCTACCCTCTTATAAAACATTTTTAAAAAATAGGGGATTTGTCACCACCAAAAACATCGTACCCCTCTTCTCCCACCTTCTCCACTGTAACCATCTTGATGTGTTCCTTTTGAAAGTCACTCTTTATTGTGTCTCTTGTTTCAGTCTTTCTTATCTCACCCTTTCCGGGTGTCCACATAAGTATACCCTTGTATAAAACATAATAAACCCCCCCTTTTGTTTTAAATATTAATAATAAAAGCTATGCAGTCTGCCTCTTGCCTTAAGTCTTTCAGTCATGACTGTGCATAGCCATGTCCATGCACAATATCCAAATACATATAAAGCTTGTGGCTTTCACGCAATCCTCTGCATATACTAAATGCTTATCTTTGGGTAGTTAATGCTTTTGCCATAAGTGGGTTTATTTTTCAAAATGCCTTCACTTTTCCTTAGTCAGTGTGAATAACCTGCAGCGGGTTTATTTACAAACGCATGTAGTGGCACTCCTCACACAGCTGCAAAGTCCCAGACTATGAGTAACACCCAATGAATGTAAAGTAAGATATGATATTTTAGTTAGAGTATGCAACTAACTCATGCTGTGCAGACATTTCTGATTTAAGCAAATAACTCAAACTGTGCAGATATTTCTGACTAGGACAGACGATAAAGCAATGGGTAGAAAAGCTTTGGGAAATGGACAGTTTCCCACAGCACAAGCTCGAGAAACAAACATTGCCTTTTAATGTGGATTGAAAAAGCCACTTCCCTTTGTTATATACATTCATAACAAAATGGAGAAAGAGAACCAAGTGAGGCAACGAAAACCCAACCATTTTCCTTTTCTCCACTGCATTTTGACCTTGAAATTAATTATGTAATTTAGCAGGGATGCAGGAATCAACCAGCCTCACATGGCACAATCTCAGGGGGGAATAGGCATATTCCCTAAACCTGGAAACTGTCCATTTTCACAGCACTATTGGCCATCTGTATTGTTGACCAAAGTGTGCTGACAACACAGAGCTCAGTTTTACCAAAAAGTGACTACTAGATGGTGAACTGTATATCTTTACATCTGTGAGTATATATACATACACACACACACACACATATATATATATATATATATATATGGATTACGTCAAAAATATTTCATAAAAAATAGCTATTACTTTCAGCATAAGACAAAATTTCTATTCTGTGCATTCTGTAAAATGTCTTATGATGTGCACATAATGTACAGCACTGTAAACAGACAATGCCATGCCTATGTAACATTAGCTATACACTATAAACATCTAAATCATCAAATGTACTATTATGTCAGAATGATTTATCACTATAATAACCTCTTTTGCACCTGTAGCTCATATAGTGACAAAATGGCCCTTTTTACAAGTACATCTACCAGTCTGTCAAACAAATATGTGGAGTAGAATGGTGAAGTCTTACAATGTAGCAAAAACAAGGACTAACATACCATGGCTTTGGCAATTTTGAGGTGTTATTGAATAACAGTTAACTTTCTAAATTCACAGGCAGACATAGAAAACAGCCCTACCTTGTAGATAAAGATAAATATTTTAAAGCAATATAGATAGCAGAAAGTACATTTCAACAATGGAAGAGGAAGTTGTGACTGCAGATTATATAATAAACTGAGCAAATTCTGCAGAAAAAATAATTTGGAACAGATTTTATTATAAATGGCTGTACATAAATGAACATAGGGTCGTTTATTGAGTCTACAGTTAGCTGGAACAAATTTAAGGGTAAACAATTTATTACCATTGTTAGAACAATTACGTTTACAGATTTATGTGTATCCTAATTGTGACTGAATGACTAGATACCATGATCTTGTACTGCACATGTATTCTAATTTGAAAAAGGTAAGAAAAAAAACAAGGACTACTTTAGGACATAATTCAGTTTCAAAGCATAGGATATTCGCTGTCTGAGCGTAAGATCCAGGGACAAGCTAATTAGCCTTTTTGTGATTTTAGCTTCTCTTTGTTGCAGTTTGAATACGATTGTAACTAGGATGAGTTCAGGATATTACCTTATACAGCATGCTGTATCGTGTGTGTGTGTGTGTGTGTGTGTGTGTGTGTGTGTGTGTGTGTGTGTGTGTGTGTACATATATATATATATATATATATATATATATATATATATATAAATATATATATATATATATATATATATATATATATACAGTCAAACACAAAAGCAAAACAGAGTCTGTGTTACAGCTTTGATATAAGTAGTTTTGGCTCATTGTCAGTGCAAAAAATTAAATTAAATGAGGCTGGCTTTCCAACTGGTTTTGCAGTACAGCTCAGATGGCAGAGCACCTTGACTGAACTGAAGGGGGCTTTGGCTAAATCCCTAGTTAGGTCATGCTATTTCTGTCAGGGAAAAAATCAGTACCCTTTGGAAGCTAATGACATTCAGATAAAATCCAATCTAAGCCATGTTTTGCTGCAGGGTAATACCACAGAGAAGTACAAAGATAAGGGGCAAAAGAACTTAAGAAAAAAAACTGTTAATGCACCTATGTTACTGAATGTTTTTAGCTCAGCTCTTAATTATGACAACGGTCTTCCTTCAGAGTTAACTTTTATTACATGTTGACCTTTCAGAAACAGTTCTTGAGAATGCATTTCTTTTACTTTTTATCATTTATGATCAAATAAAATGTTTCAGCTCACTTAAATTACTTTTTTTTTCTAATGATTCAAAAAATATAGGGAATTGCTAGATTCAGCTATTATATAGAAGTTTTAATTTCAGGAAGCTGTAAAACTTGTATCTTAGCAATTACTTTTCATATGATGCTAACACTAGAAGAAGTAAAAGTCTGTAGAAATTCTGGACTCGTATGGTTTGTTGGTTATACTGTTAAGATTTTATATTTGTACCTTGGCTCTGTACACAAGAACATTACTCATATCTTTAACAAATTATTGTAAACACTTACCACTCCTTGCTTTCAGTCAGTGAAAACAGCTCTGCCATTATAAAAAAATGATAATATTTTCCATATGCTTTATATGTATACAATAGACAGTGCTGCATTTTAAGTGCTTTTTATTTGTCTTGATCACAGATGGACACATGAAAGCCCACTTGGTAGGGATAGCTAGACTAAGCAGGCTTCTGAAGAATTGGATATTAATTTGTTCTCATGTTTTGGTGATTTTAGAGGTAGTTATTAGTTGGGGGGGTGCAGAAGGTATAACCTCCTCAGTTGATGGCCCAAAGGACTTTATACCCTGTGTAAAATTTATTCAGAAGCCAGAATTTGTACCTAATGTAAAACACTTTTAGTGAGAAGTTGGATTTTGCATAGTGTGCACATGTGAGAAGCCATTCAATCTATTAATTTCAGATGCACGGGTTTTGTGTAGCTCTTCTGTGATTTGATGAACCACATCCATTTTCAGACAACAGGCTTAGTCATACTCCCCACATTTTGTAACTGCCAACAGTAAGTACTATGTGTGTTTATTTGTGTACTTTTTTTTCTAGATTTTCTGCTTCCCATATGCATTTCTAGAACTGTTTTTGTACTGAATTTAAACTGACATAATTTAAATGATTTTTTCAGACTTGCAAAGTCACTTTTCTTATTATAAATGTTGAAAAAGTATTTGGTCAGCAAGACACAAGGACAAATATGTATTCTTCAGCCTTGTGCACAAGTCCTAGTGGGACCGTGAATAACACAAGATGCTGTACATCACTAGTAAGGCCTACTGAAAAATTTGATGACTTGCAAAATGCCACAAGAGGATGAAGGTCTGTAGAATCTTACTTGGAAATCATACTTATGGTACCTCTGATCTTTTGTAGTTGGAGCTCATTAACATTCAAAATTACAGTGTCTTGAAGAGGAGCTTTCACACAGCTTGATCTTCTGATCTTTCCTAGACATGTCTCTGCACAAATTTACCCAAAGCTTGCAGCAAACTGTTTTAAGTTTACTGTATTTTTTATGGCAAAGGAAGGGGAAGTTATTGGTGATTGCATACAGATACTGCAAAGTGGAGGGCAAGAAAGGGTTATACAAGGCTGCAAAATAGCTTGTTTAGACAGATGTAACAACTGAACTTATGGATGACATTACATGCAGCTAAGTGACATGATACTTCAGTAAAACTTTAAAACAAAAGTAAGTAAAAATAAGGAGTGAGAGCTAAAAGTATGGAGAGAAAAAAAAGATTACCAGTATATCTAGCTATATCTATCTATATATATCTATATATATCTATATCTATATATATATATATATATATATATATATATATATATATATATATATATTTAATATGTGTGTGTGTGCGTGTATAAATGTATATGAATCTACTTAATTTGATCAAATCCTACTTATGTTGATGTGCATAATGTCGAAACAAACTGATCGACATTATGAATGGACACACTACTATACATGTGCTGACAGCTAATCTCGGTGCATGCAAAACTTTAAAACAAGAAAGCATCTAACTCCAAGATCTCGCAATCCCCAAGGAAAAGGGTATATTCCCCGACCTGGGGATTGTAAATCTTGCACATCTCTTTAGTCAACCAAATTCTGTCAGTTAAGCAGATGTTGACTAAAGTACTCCCACATCTATCTATCTATAGTTTTATATATATATATATATATATATATATATATACACACACACACACACACACACACACACACACACACACACACACACACACACACACACACACACACAGAAAGAGAGAGCGAGTAAACAGAGAAAGGTAAGAGGTCTGTGGAGAAAAATTATTACATAGCAGAAGAACATCTACAGAAGGAAGGTAAGCCTTTCAGAGATGGACAATAACAAGTGGCAGTAATTAAGAGAGGACAATATAGGATTAATATCCATAGCTGGACTTGTAGAGGTAATAGTATGAACAGACTGGAAGATGAAATGTGAGAAGATAGGGAGGAAACAGGGACATCAGAATCACTTTCCTGTGAAATATACATTGTTATGACATATCTGAACTGTAGCTGTGCCAGTAATGCTTGATAAATATTTTATTACTTTTTTCAGCATCTTAGAGGTAAACATCTTAAACATAGAGTCTTATTATGTATTCTAGATGTATAACAATGTAAAAAAATAGTACAAAAAGAAATTACAGCACATTTTAGCACCACTGCAGTGAGAGATCTCATCAGTAGTAAGTATGCTGCCAGTATCTGATAGTAGTTTGCATTCTACCTGAAGGTAATTTTCAAAACTTGCCTTCTACATGCCTGTAGTAGCCTTTCCACGACTTTTAATTAGGTGTAAAAAAAACTCTTTCTAGATGCAAAATGCTTTCAAATGGATTTGCGCATTTATGTCAAGAATAAATAATGTATAAAAAGATCTACTTAAATTCTGTCATTTTAAATGTTGTGCATGAATAGTTAATGTGGCTTCTTGTACGAGGCTCTCAGAATCAATTCAAACATCTTCCCTTGCTTTTGAATGTGAGTAAAGTACTTTCACGTTGAAGTACACATAAAAAGCGGCACAATATTAAGGTAGCCACAACAAACCTTGATCATTTGCTAGGTGGCCCCTTGCCAGAAAGGTTGGAAAGGTGTATTCTAGATGTGTGACAATGTAAAAAACAGTCAAAACATAATTATAATGCAGTCATTTTTAGGATCAGTAAATGTTGTAAGAAGCTCTTCTTGCAAATGAAAAAAGTGAAAAGCAAATCAAGGTCTATTTATCAAAAGATGCATAACTTACAGTACTTTACCTACAAGTGCTGACGCAAAGGATTTATGCCAAAAAACAGTGAGAGCTCTTCCCAATAGTAAGTATGCTGTGTTAGAAATATGAGTATCTGATAGTGCTTTGGACTCTACCTGGTTCTAGTTTTCAAATGCTGTGCTCTTTTAGATAATATTAAGGCAGCAACACCAAATCTTGCTAAATTTGATAGGTGCCCCCTTGCCAAAATGTTTGTAGAGGTAAAACCCAGAAAACTAAGTTGTCCTTAGAAAACATAGAGTTGAGGTGGCAACTTAGATGGCAAGCAACTAGTTTTTTAGGTATTAATGAGCATGTTTCTGTTCAGTCCATATTACTGCTGAGATCAGCTAAATTGTAGACTAGTATAGTCAAGCTCATACTTTTATTCATCTGCCTTTCTATAAATATATATTTTTATTAACATTTCCCTTGAGAATACATCAGATTATATTATATTACTTTTTAAGAATACATTTTTATGTATTGTAATTGGTAGTGTGTATTTGTTGAGTGTTACATCTTTAAATATATTGGTCTTAGTTGTAATAAAGTGATAAATGAGTATTTAAAGGATTGATTGGTGGGTTGTGGCATTCTGATGAAGTCTTGCTTGCGTAAGGATGTAAATGCTCAATAAAACTGGTTTTATCCTTGTGGAGTTTCCTGTGGACCCTGGCTCTTAACGTTACTGTGTTACTGGATTTAGTTTGGGTTGTAGCACTACATTTTCTACTTAGTCTATCAATAAGATTGTATTCACTGCTCCTTGGTTTACTCATCGAACCTGGCTATGTTTGTAAACAAACATGCACAAACCTGCAGTGGCATCAGCGTATCTTACAACCTAGTAGCTTTGGGGCCTGAACAATGCTGCACTGTCACAGATTAATGGTTTCCTGCTGAAACGTTGTCAATCAAAATGCTGAGTGCTGAAAAGGTGAAAAAAATGACCAAAAACAGAGAAGAAAGAATCTCGAAAAATTGATCTTAAAACTTTTTGCACCCCTCCCCCACGTGGAGGTAAGCACCCCATATCCCCAAACTTATATATAACAACTCTGAGATAGATCATCATACCTCAGAGAAAAGGGAATATTCTGAGAAATGGCAACTTGGATTTCCTATATGTCAATTCCTTCTTTCAGCCATTCAGTGTTCATATTCCGGGACTCACTCTAGCAGGTCCTGACATTTCAAATGGCAGCCCATAATAACTTGTAACAAACATAGTTACAAAGCATTGCTTCCTACTAACCAGGGCATCAGCTTGTATTTGTTTACCTTAAAAATATGTACAGTACCTATGAAAGCTTGAATCCATCCATCCATCTATAACCCCTTTTCTCATTTTGCACATAGGGTTGGGGTGTCACTTCGACAGTGACAATCATCTTAAGCCAAGGTTTACACCACAGGGTGGCTAGTCCTACCATGGTACTTCATTCATACCACTCACTCACACCTACAGCCAATTTAGAGTGTCCAATCCACCTACAGCATGTCTTTAGAATGTGGGAGGAAACCAAAGCACCCTGAGGAATCCCACATGATGGCAGGGAGGACATGCAGACTCCACAGAGAAGGCACCCCAGCTGTGAATCAAACCAGAGAACTTCTTGCTATGAGGTGACAATGCTAACCGCTGCACCCCCAACTTCAATATTCACTTGTATATCAATTAAAAGTCAAATTTATATGTAGTTTTCTTTGTTGCTTCTTAGAAAATATATTCTAACATACTTCTAGTATAAGATGAGTAGATGCAGTTGAATAAGTAAATAAACACATGCATGCATGTATACATAAAAATACTCTAACAAGCCTGATATTTATTAAAATGTTGACATAACTTCCACACTTCTGATTTTCTCTGCCTTAAGAGAAAGGGTTCCAACCAATGTTTCTTCCTATAGATACTTATCTCAATACTGTAAGTGAATATGTACCTTGTCTGTCCACAATAAAAGCCATGCAGCTGTAGAATTAATATCATGCACTACCAGAAGAGATGCTTTAGCAGACATGCAGGTACATCAGATGCTAATGACTGAACACTGTATGTATGTGTGTGTGTGTGTGTGTGTGTGTGTGTGTGTGTGTGTGTGTGTGTGTGTGTGTGTGTGTGTGTGTGTGTGTGTGCGCGCGCGCATGTGGCTGGAGGACTGTGCCTTCTGCAAATCACATAAATAACTGCTGATGAAACACTTGGGATATATGATCGCCATTATTATAAGAGCTTTATGGCATATGATCTCCTTTAGTATAGGCTGTATGGAGTGTGTGGTCTCTGGTAGTATATAATCTAGACACACAACAGTAAGAAACCTCACAAGGCTGTTATTAATGTGCTAGCCCTTTCGTTTTGGCACATTACTTGTTAGTTGCTCTTACAACAGTCAGAATACTAGGAATACTTTTCAGTAATGCAAACAGTGGTGCAGTGGACAGTGTTGTTGCCTCATAGGAAGAGGTTCTCTGGTTCGAATCTTGGCTGGGGTGACTTCTGTGTGGATTCTGCATGTCCTCCCTGTGTTCACATGGGTTTTCAGTGGATGCTCTGGGTTCCTCCCACACTCCAAAGACATGCAGTAGGTGGATTAGACACTCTAAACTGGTCATAGGTGAGAGTGGTGTGGAAAAATAAAAAAAGGGTTCTGGATGGATGGACTCTTCTGTAATGTAGAAAGAGCTAAGAGTGCTGTTACAAAGACTTCAGTGCACACAGTTCTCATTATATTCTGCAGCTGTTATTACATGACTATGCAGTTTCTATCCTGCTCTACATAGGCTTCATCTTTTTATTTTTATTGTTGTGGTACAGATGCTAAAAGAACAATTGGCAAGAGGCTTTAATACAATTAAAAAAATCCTTCTGCCACGTGTTTTTAATTGATACTGTCCTCTTGTGATGCCATTTACCTCCATATCAATCATTACTTCACCATCCAGTGACTACACTCTACGTATGGTGAACTAGTCTGACAAATGCCAGGTAAGATGACATTGCCAGTACTCCTCTGATTCTTGTCACGTGTGTTTCATTTTGCCACAGATGTGTTTATTGTTGCTAGATACATTGCACACTCCGCACTAAATTCCCATCTAGCTCTAATTCTGAAATGTGACAATGTGTAACACGTTGCTTCTTAAACTGTGTTTAGGATTAGCCTAAAATTAACCTTCATGCAACACACTTTATCAGGTCATCATTTTTTCAGCAAACACATGCGAGCTAATGTTAAAGAGTAGGATTTCCTGCTTAAAGCATTTTGGAGATTTGTGCTTACTATCCCCCATCAGTGGTCTTAACTTTCTTTCCAATATTCACTGCAGCTACCAAAAAATGCTCTGAGCTGGACTCTGAATTCTCCATGTGTTTACCGCATCAATACATTTGCATTTATTTATTTATGTAGTTACTTTATTCTATCATTTTGGAATGAAGAAAATACTGCTTAAGCTCTAGATCAAACAGCCATTATATCTATCTATCTATCTATCTATCTGTCTGTCTGTCTGTCTATCTATCTATCTATCTATCTATCTATCTATCTATCTATGTCTGTCTATCTGTCTGTCTGTCTGTCTATCTATCTATCTATCTATCTATCTATCTGTCTGTCTGTCTGTCTATCTATCTATCTGTCTATCTATCTATCTATCTATCTATCTATATGTTTGCATGTATGTGCGTCTGTGTGTAGATAGATGCATGTGTGTGTATTGCTGCAAAGGAAATTATGGGACTCATTTACTCTGCAAATTAACTAATTTATTATAACAAGTACTTTTAAACTGACTTATTGTGGAGTGCAGATATAGTTTCACCTCAATCTGGCTGAAAATATTTCTTCACGCTTTTTTCCTGGAAGAGGAGCTACAAACAGCCAAGGAATTAGCATAATGAATAATACATAAGAGACAAGTTTCTGAAATTAAATTCCTGGACTTGTGCAAAAGTAGTGCCACGCATGGCAGAGCAGAATGGAGTGAGAGAAACCTCTGTGGAGAGCAGATTATGTGTAATAGCTTTCAGTTGCCATTCATGTCCGATGAAAAATTTCATCAAAAGTTGAACTGAGACATTTGAAAGAAGAAGGCAGGAAAAGCTAGAGTGACACATTTGGAACCAAGTAACACGTTACTGAAGGTACTGCTGTAGAAGGTGCTGTACATTTCATACGTATGAACACTTACATCAAGTTGTTGTTAGAATTTAATGCTGATAATGAAGAGAACTAATTCGGGTCTAGAACACAGACTGTCCTATTAAGTGTGCTAGAGGGATGTGTCTTTGTCTTCTGAAATGGCCGTTCTTCATCCACATTTGAATTGTCATGGAGTGCACCCTTTGTTACAGAAACCACACATCACTTTTCATAACTTGTGGATGAAGTTATGCAGGAAGATTGCCAGCACACATCGCTTCCTTTAGTTCCACAGTGTTTTATCTCCAACTGTCATATCATTGATACAAAACGTTCCTCCTTGATTTGCTTGCCCTAAGTGGAGTTACCTGTTGGAGCACCATTAGCTTGTTATACAATGGCCTGAAAAATAAACTGCTTGCAGACACTGACAGAATATAAGCCTTCTAGTTCTTTTGTAATAAGGCTAAGGAGCCTTTATATAAGCCTTTGTGATCGCTTACCATACGTCAACATGCGATTATTCATTCTACATTCTATAGGCATCTGTCCCGCGTGATTTCTATTCACCCATCTTGATTATTTCTTCCTTTACAGCGTCTACGGTGCACAGTGAAAAATTAAAAAGCAGTTTGTTACAAAATTAGTGGATATTTTCCTCAAATTTGTTTTAGCACTGCGAAGAGAGATAACCTACAAATGAACGGTTTAAGCAAGCATTTTTAGCTTTATTAAAATAATTTTTTCAAGGTATCTAAATAACTAATGTGAAAGGATGGACATGGATTACACACTTCTTTCATGATGTGATTTTAGCTGTTTTAAGGAAAACATTATCTGATTATTTCCAATTTAATTCCCATTTTAATTATTCCATCTTCTTCCTGTTTATTTTTGTGTGGGATGTACTCTCTCTCTTTACATATGCATATATACATGTTTAGTACATGGTGGGGTATTTAAAAAATAGCATATGTTTTTTAAAAGCAGCATATCAATATGTCATTCTTTTGTATAGAAAACAGCATTGCACAGTTTGGTCATTCACCCATTTTATTTTAGTAAAATATGCACTTTCACTTGTCAAGACTGCATAGCTACTTTTGAAATGAGAATGGGCTTTGGTATTTGGACCTTGTAACTTTTTCCTAGTTGAAGTGAAAACAGCATTGTTTGTTATATACTACTAGAACTTTTGGAAATAATATACTTTTCTATTACCTCCTGTACAGTAGACAGAACAGTGAAAAGTATGTCACTGTAAAATGGAACCCATTAATTTTCCAAGATTTCTGTAGCCTGAGAGGGAAAATTCATCACCAAAACATTTTATCATTATACACATACAAAATGGAGGACACAAACAATAGTCAATCCACATAAAACAGGAGTGAAACAAGCTTCAAACAGTACTGCACATTTGCCTTCTGAGCCAGTTCAGGGTGGCCAGAGGAGTACTTCAGTAAAACCTTTCTTTCAATTATAATACATTAAGGTGCTAATGTGCATATTATGAGTTCCAATGAAATTCATTGCTTTTCTTATGTTGGAGGTAAGTTAAATTTTGGGGATGGTTTTAAAGGAAATATCTAAAAATATCTTAAAAATAAAAATACAAAAGTAAAAACTTAATTCTACCTTGGTAAGAATTTACAGCACTTTATTTTTGTCACAAAGAAAATATTTTTTAAGTTAGTCTTACTGTAAGACAGAAGTCTGATGTTCCATAATCTGAACCAACTATGATCTAAGCAGGTATAGCAACAGGCATATGTTGTACAATTTCTGGTATTCTCTACCTTGTTTGCCAGTTTCACACTGACCTACTGTAACAAAAAAAAAAAAAATACTTGCACAGAAATGGTAGAGTAATGGAGAATGTCTCCTCCTTCTCCTCCCATGCATATCTATGGGGTATTGTTGATTTTGTTATGGAATCACTAAATCACTTTGAAAAAGATAATGATAAATATAGTAGGGGTGCTTCTGTCTGTCAATGGCCAACTGGGCAGTGCTCAGTCGGTGTTCTGTCATGAGGGGTAGACTGTAATGTACTCACGTTCTTTATCTTCAAGTTTGTGTATTCTTGGAGTTGGTATTGTGCGTTTCTGTGTGTAAGTGAGTCTGAGTGTGCGTGTGAATGTGTATATAAGCACTTCCTCATGTGTGTGTGTGTATCAAACAAATGAGGGTGTGATTTTGCTACCTACCAATAAGTGTGGAATTAATTTTACTGTGATAAACATGGTCTTTGTAATGGATTTTTTTTGGATGAAATGGCTAGAAAGTTGATCAATGGTATGGCTAGTACCACTTTTCAAAAAAAAACATTTTACAGAAATTCTCTGTTGTATATGAGTAGTCACCCTAAACACATTGCAAAAATATTCCCAAGTCTCAACTTCCAGTGCTCAGGAGAATCTGCCTTAAAAATGAAGCCTTAACTACTAGATTTACACAGAGAGGTTACACTTTGAAAGCCATTACTCTGGTCAGGACCAAAGCTGGAGAGATACTGAGGTCAGAAACGCTTTGCAAGACAGACATAATGACCCACTGGGAGGTGTGGGTATATTTGTACTTACCTATGTAACAAATTCTTTCCAAATAAAATATTTTATTAGGAAACATTGTCATTTTATAGCAACTGACAGATTTTTTTTTAGGACTGATGAACCTAGAATGTAGATTTGGAGAGACAAACCACTTAAAAATTATTTTTCAGTATTGAAGCAAAGGACAGTATATGGATTCCAGCTTGTGAAGATATTCACCTCACATCAACTTTGTTTATTGTTCACATGTGGTCAAAAACAAAACAAAACACTTTACATCAGTGAACACATTAAAGTTTTCTGAAATTAGAAATGTAAGTACATATGTGACTTCTTGGGCTATACTTCTTGCAGTATGCCAGTGTGATAGGTTTTATCTTGGGCAGACGTCATTGCCCTGGGTATTCAGATTAGTGATTTATCTTAGTGATGTCAGGAGCATAGCCCATTATATACATTTTTACCGTTACACGCCACAGCATAGTTTTCATTTATCAGCATAGATAAGGTTTTTGGATGGACTACAAAAGTGAAAAACATTTACTGCTAAATAAAAAAGTAAGAAAATGTAGTTTCCTTTAGTGATTTAATAAAACTTGGCTTAAATGAAGAATTTGTAATAATTTGATGAGTATACATTTTGTTTCATATATATATATATATATATATATATATATATATATATATCCATCTATTTATGTATCTACCATCTGTGAGTTTGTCTATCTATATGTGTATACTTTTGCAAAAGAAGTTTTTTCTAGAAGGGTTAGTTTACTAATATTTGGTAATATATAACGAATGCTATACAAATGTGAATTTATGACTGAGAATGTATTACTAATTTTTCACCACTATATGACAATATTGTTTATCATTTTCAAGCTGTGTATTTCTTTGTCTTCCATTTTGAATTAATTAATTAATGGACTTGCCTAAATTGAATGATTGGTGTGAAGCTGGTTATATGATTCTCTGAAGACCATTAAAATATTTATTGCAAAGCCTCACAATATTTAGAAAGCATCTGGTTGAAACTGGTTCCCACATCTGTTGTGGGGCAGAAGAGTTGCATTTTGCAATTAAAATAAAATCTTTATGTTTTATCTGGAGTGTTCAATAATGCTGTTCTTATCTATCAGTTATTCTGAGCACCCTGCCCTTGGTTTGCTTCTGAGCACTTGGTGGTAAATTTATATATATATATATATATATATATATATATATATATATATATGTGTGTGTGTGTGTGTGTGTGTGTGTGTAGGGTCTTGTCCTCTCATCATGAATACAAGGGAGATTGCCCCTCTGAAAAAAAAAGACATGTTATGGTTTGCAACCTTGTGAGTGCCACTGTTTGCACTAGGAACCTCCAAAGGTTTTAACTGTTTTGGGTTTCAATAACTGCATATCAATTAAATGAGACATAGTTATTCATAATGGACTTATACAGAAGCTGGTGAGACACTGGTCCTAAGGCAGCATGGATTCAGACTGTGGATAGGATGTCAGACGTATCTATTGCAGCTTTTAATTCAGTGACTAGTTCAGGAGGTGAAGGTAAGGATATGATTCTGTCTTTATCTGGCTAATGAGATATTTCTCCTAGAACCTAAGGACAATAAACAAGAAAAATAACCTAGGAATTAGTATGAGTGTAGGTAGACAGAGCAAAGCCCAACCTGTATGACTTGATCTAAAGGAAATAAATGGATTCATTTTGGAGAAAAGGCAAGCTATTTGTGAAAGTACTGGAGTCGTTAAAAGAAAAAAACTAAAACAATTGCCCTAAAATAGTAGTTTCATAGGTTCATAGGTTCATACTAGGCTATCGGCCCTAGGGCATTTATAAGCCTAGCCAGAATGTGTTTGTCTTTCGCCACTCATTTTAAATTTATTTTGCTATGCCCTTTTTCGAGGTTAGTATACTGTGCCTCTGTCTAACAGTGACACAGAAGTGATACCCGGGGTAAATCTATGATCTCCCATCCACTCATCAAGATTCCTCTTGAAGAGAGTCAATGAGGGACTCTGCCTAACCTGGACTGAGATATTATTCCAGAGTGAAGGGAGCCTCTGGGTTATGAATCTGTCCCTCCAGCATGTACTATTTATTTCAGTGCTGAGGTTCAAGTCTCTTGAGCGCGTAGCTCGATGGGATTTGGATTTTCTGAGGTGCAGCATGTACATTAATTCCGGGTTGGACATGGCTTTATACATCAGGCAAAGATCGCCTCTGAACAGGCTGTATGCCACTGAGTAGAGCTGGAGTTTCTTTAACCGGGCAGCATATGGCATCTGTTTGAGCTCTTTGATCCTCTTGGTGAGGTACTTTTGGGGTCTTTCCAGTTGCTGCAGGTGTCTGGTAAGGTACATCCCAAAAGGGGCATTGTACTCAATTATGGGCCTGATGAGGGATGAGTAAAGAGGCACGATGACGTCCCCTGATCTAGCTGTGAATCCCTTCATGATTAGGTGGGCTATATAAAATGTTTTTCTAACCACTTTGGCCACGTGGTTGTCAAATGAGAGATTGCTATCAACTTGGGTCCCCAGGTCCCTAATTACTTCTTCTGTACTTAATGGATTACCACCTATGTGGTAATTTGTGGGCACTTTGTTTTTGCCAAAGGGATGACTATACACTTTTGGCATTTAGCTTGAGGCCATGGCTCTGGCACCAGTTGTCTGTTTCTATGAGGCCCTTTTGGAGGATGCTTGTGTCGGCTGGAGAGTCGATTATGGCGCCCAGTTTGCAGTCATCTGCGAACTTGGTCAGCCACAGTCCTTCCGTGTTGGCCTGTACCTCCGAGAAATATATACCGAACAAAAGAGGTCCCAGTACTGAGCCTTGTGGGACACCACTTGTAACTGGTTTGGAGTCTGACATGGCTCCAGCAATTCTAACCATGTGGGTTCTGTCCTTGAGCCAATTTGAAATCCATCTAGTGACATAGGGGTTTATATTTAAGCTGGTGAGCTTATCTATAATGCCCGAGTGGGGTATTGTATCGAAGGCTTTTGCGAGGTCCAGGTAGGCTGTGTGGACCACCTTCCCCTCATCAATGGCCTTGGTGACTGTTTCAAAGAAATCAACCAGGTTTAAGAGGCAGGATCTGCCCTTAACAAAGCCGAACTGGGTAGGATCCAGTGTTTGTAGGTCCCCAATATCTTTATTTATGAGGTCCATGATGATCCTTTCCATAGCTTTGCAGACCAAGCTAGTCAGGCTTATGGGGCGATAGTTTCCAGGATCCGTTGAGGCACCACATTTATGGAGAGGGACCACTGTTGCTGTACACCACTCTTTGGGCACATATCCTGTAGTAAGGCTGAGATTGAACAGTAGTTTTATGTTTGGGTTTAGCTCTTCTTGGAGTTCATGTAGGACGCAGCCCGGGACACGGTCTGGTCCCATTGATGCTGTGTTTTTTGCTTTGGAGAGGGCGGCTCTTACCTGAGCATCTGAGATGTCAGGGGGGCAGCACTCTACTGGGATAGATATTTGCCCTTTTGGTGGGGAGGGGGGGGGGAGTTTGCACTGAACCTGTCAGCTAGGATGTTGGCAATGTCTGTGGGTTCAGTGTATTTTTTGTCATTTCGGACTAATTCTGAGCATATCTTGGAATTACCACCCAGGTTCCTAACATAACTAAAGAAAGCCTTGTGATTATCCTTAGTGTCCTGTGCAATTTTTCTCTCGAAGCTGGCCTTAAACAATTTTATGTGTGCCCGTAGTTTTTTGCTAATACTGATCAGTGATGCCTTCCCTTTTTGGGATTTTGCTCTATCATTTAGTAGCTTCCTTCTTCTATTGTATAGTTTGTTTATGGCTGGGGTCCACCAGACAGGACGTCTGCCTTTGGAGGATTGGGTCTTGGTTTTATTTGGGATCGCATGATCCATGCATTTCTGAAGGTGTTCATAGAATGCATTTATAAAGGATTCTGCAGTCTGGGCCGTATTTTCCACAGGCCCGGGGGCTTTGAAGGATTCCACCTCAGTTTTGAGGAGTGTGAAATTTGCTTTAGAGAAGTTTTTCACTGTGGTTTTCTGGGCAGGGGGTGGGATCGGTATGTGAATATCCAGTGAGATTAGTTTATGGTCTGATCTTACCAGTGAGGGATACACTTCTGGTCTAGAGCATAGAGTCCCCATGTTGGTGATGATCAGGTGCAGTATGTTTTCCCCTCTTGTGGGAGTGGTAACAAGTTGTTCCATAGCATTTGAGTTTATAAATTCTAGGAACCTTTGGGCTAGGGTGTTGGAGCTAGAGTAATGCTCCCAGTCTATGTTTGGGTAGTTGAAGTCACCCAATATAATGGTGTTTGGAGAGACCTTCATATTTTCCAGTGTTCTCAGGAAGGCTGAGTGGGGTTCCTGGGTTTGGGAGGGTGGTCTGTAGCAGGCTATAAACTGGAAGGCAGTTTTACCCACTGTTAGTTGCACATGGATAGTCTCTGATGCTTCGTGCTTTGCCACCAACCTGGAGGTGTGGGTATCTTTGATGAATATCAATACTCCCCCTCCTTTTGTGGTTCCGTCCAAGTTTTGGGGCCAAAAAGCATGGTATGAGGTATAACCTGGTAGTGCTGGGGTGCTCTCAGGAGCCCTGAACCAGGTTTCTGTTACTGCACAGATATCGATGTTCTCCATGCTAAGGAGAGTTTTGAGTGCGTGCATCTTGAGGTTTAGACTTCTGGCGTTGAGTAGCATTACTCTTAGTTTCTTATCCCTTGTGATACCTATGGAGGTGGGTTTGTCTTTTGAGCCTTGCCTAAAAAGGCACTATGGGGGTAGCAAGAGCCTTTGCCAATATCCGAAAGCCCAGGGGTGACAGGTGCAAGCCGTCCCTAGCGAAGCATCGTGGCTTGTCGGGCATATCATCCCAAGCTGACAGGCATTGGATCTCCTTTGAATGACACCAGTACTTAAGCCAATTGTTGAAATTGATCATCTTGTCTTCATACTGTGGCATCATTCTTGGTGAGGGTAAGATGCTACTCAAGGTCAGGGTCATACCGGCCTGGGCTACATGCTCAGAGAGCTCCTTTATGTCTCTTTTCATGTAGTCCAGGGAGGTACATCTCAGGTCATTCACAGCAGCATGGACAATGACTGAGTCATATTTGTACTTGCCTTGGAGTGACCTGAGTGCTTGTGTTATGTGGCGGATCCTAGCGCCCGACAGGCTGCTCACCATGACCCTCTCCTTGTTCAGCCTGGTGAGCGGGACGTCAGTGTGCCTGACGATAGAGTCACCTATTACAAGTGTATCAGGTGTGTTGTTTAGTTTTAAGGGCTGTGACTGTTCGGCACACTGGCTTTGTGAGATATGTGTTGCACGTGTTTTGTTTTGGGGTAGCGGCTGCTTGGGTGTCTGATTTGGAGGTCTCTGCTGCTTCTGCAGATCTTTATTTAGAGCCTCCAAGTATGTTTTTGTGTGATTATGTGTTTGGTTTGCTGTCGAGGTAGGTCTATGTGAGACTGGAATTGTAGTGAGTGTGGTTTCCTTCTCCTCCTGACTGGTTACGCCAGTACTGAGTTGAGAGAGCTTAGCCTCCAGTTTGGCTATATGGTTGCATCTCTCACATGTGTTGGAATTTGTTGGGAGGAGGAGAGGGTTGTCTGTGTACATGAGGCAGTTGTAACATTGCCTCAAGATTCCCAGATTCACCAGCTGGACTGGAGAGGAGATTGACAACTCACCTTTGGACATGCTAGAATAATATTGGGAATTCCTTAATAATTGAAAACCAGGGTCACTGGGGAGTGAGGGTGTAGTGCTTTTAATTTTTAGTGCTGACTTATATAATTGCTTTAGTGAGCAAGTGCCAGGTAACTTAAGTGCAATGTGTTACAGGTAACGTAAATGCAAAAATGACAGACAGTAACTTTCTTTCAAGTGAAACAAGGAAATAAGTACAGTAAGCAATGCAGATATCACTAGTGATCCACAGAAGCGCTGAGAAGCCGCGTATTAGGTGGAATTAGCGTTCCAGGGAAATAACAAGCGAACAAACAACAAGCATATAAACAAAGCTAGATTCAGCAGGCCTGGATCTAGTCTATGCTACAGCAAACAAGGTGTACCAATTTCAGTAAGATACAGTTCAAATATTCAGGCACTATAAACCTTTAACCAGAAATTCCCAGCTCAGAAGGGCAGAGTCCAGCCTCTTTTCCCACAAGAGTGCAGACCACAAACCTTCTTAATGTAAAATAACTGGCCTGAAGCCCAAGTGCTTAAACCAGAACTAATACACTTTAAGAATAACAGACACTGGGCTCGTGTTTTCAACCTGCAAAGCCTTGGAACTTTACATCAACAATTATAATCAGACATATACTAAGAACAACACAATAAATCTAACCTGAAAAGAAAAACAACAGCATGTGCTAGATAACTTTGCCATCTTTTAAATAAATTACTTATCTTAATAACAACAACAGACAAAAATCAAAAGAATAAAATAAAAATAAATAATAAAATAATCTCAGTCAAAGTCAAAGAGTAAAATGGCTTGCATCTCCTTCCCTCCTGTTAAGATACTTTTATTACACGTAAAAAAGGTGTAATTAAATAATCAAGGCTTACTAAAATATGGAGCGTATTTTTTAAGGCTACAGTTCTGTAAAGCTTTAACAATAATATTATCACTGACAATGTGCTGTACTATGAGTCTGGCCTGTTTTCATTTTCAAATAAATATTATGTACTTTATTTGGCAGTCATTGATTTGCTTTTCCTTGAAATGGGCACTTTACTACAATGTAAATAAAACATAGCGAAATTCATATCCTCCTATCTTTATAAGGTTAATAGGTCAACTCTTACACTGTCAGTGTTATTGAACGTTTCACTGTCATCATAAAACGGCTAACATTAGAGCCTCATCTGGGTTCTTCTGTGACTTTTGGAGTAAAAAAAAAAATGCTCTCAGACTTAGGAGAACAAATGCAGTTCTGCCTAATATGGCTGTGTACTTATTTATTATTTAACACAATGTATTCTACAGAGAAAATGAAAATAAATCTGAATTTTGTTGGCAAATACAAATAGTTAAATTTGTTTAAGAAGGGGAAATTACATGACAGTAACGCAGCTCAAGCATAACTCTGTTGCATTACGTTACCATGCAGCTTCACCATTAACTAGGGCTGCTTGGAGTCGGATCATGGTCAGCCTCTTTTTCAGGCTGTGCGAACTTTACCACCAAACTGTAATATTCTAATAGCAGATGCTGATATTCTGTTTTGAAAAGAACTTGTGTAAAACGCTTACTGCCTGACCTCACAGATCACGTGCTAGGAGTGCGTTACAAACTGCTACCGCATTTCCCCGAAAATAAGACCGGGAATTATACTTTTCCCCCGCTGAAATACACATTACGGCTTATTATTAGGGGATGCCTTATTTACCCCCCCCCGTACAACAATCTACATTAATTCATTTATTCATGTACAAAAATCGACATTTATTCATGTACACAAATCGACATTTATTCATGTACAAAAATCGACATTTATTCATGTACACAAATTGACATTTATTTGGTACTTTTCCGTTATTGGGCAACAGTTCTAGGTAACACATTAACAGTTGTGTGGGAATTCTACATAAACAGTGCAACAAACATTTCAACTTCATAATATCTACACCTTGGGTTTCACAGTGCAATATTTAACAGAAAGTACAGAAAAATTCTCAATACATGTGTATTGGAGGAGGGGAATAAAACAGTTGAATAACCGCCACTTTTTGAGTGGTGATGCTTTCTTTATTCCTTACCCAAACTGTAAGAGAAGAATGATGGAAAGTCATAAAAATGAATTCTGGGAACTAGTGGCCTTACTTTGTAATTACCACTTGATAATGAAATGTTACCTTAATACAATAAAGTCAAAAAACTGACAAGAGCTTGCTGGCAGCTGAAAGCAGAAGCAATCCATTCTGTTGCCCCAATAATGGAAAAGTTATTCAAATATAGTCATGTCATCTTCTTCTGGAACATTGTCATAAGTCTCCAACCCCCGGATTCCGGCCTGAATTTTTTGCGACTCCTGTAGAACCATTGGCCCCAATCTGTCATGCCTAGCAATAGAGTTCTCCTTAAATGAGCACTGCTTGTACATGTAGCCTGCTCGTAGTGCATTGGCAACACAGCTATCAGTGATTTTATCCCATGAATTCTTCACTCAAATCACGAGCTCTTGCTGGCTAGGCTTCACAAGTTTCCATGATGATTTTTCTCCATTCTATCTTCAATGTAGTTATTGAGTTCCATGCGCAAATGGTCCTTGAATGGCTTGTTTATTATCAAGTGTCTGGAGATAGGCAGCCATTCCTGTGGGAATCATTATTTGATCTATTTTTCTCTGTGCAAAGAAGTTCTTCATGTCTTTTGCGCGGTGAGCGCTGGCTGAATCCCAGACTAGCAGACCTCTTTCGTCACCTCGCAAAACAAGTGGCAGCATTACATCAACCCACTTCCTTATAACTGCTAGTGTGCACCAGGTTTTTTCAGTTTCAAGAATATAAATGCCTGAAACATGTTTAGTCTTATCTTTCTTGCCCTTACTAATGATTAGAGGTGGGGTTTTCTTTCCATCTAGATGAATTGCCAAAATACAGGTAACACATGCAGTTTTGTAACCAGTGGAGGGAATGTAGATTGACGAGGCACCCCTCTGATCAATTGCTGTTTGAGATCCTTGGCCCATAAACACTGCAGTTCCATAGCAATCATGTTGGAGAGTTGGTATTTAGAAAAGTCGATGCCATCAACAAAGGACTTGAATGCAAGTGCACGTTTAATAACTTCAGCGATTTACAAATGCAGTCTATAAGCACCTATGGATGTATGGATCGTGCCATCACTAGTAAACCAAGACTCACTCCTCCTAGACAAGGAGACGACTGTCTCTAAGAAGATCAACAACACTGTTCAAGCTGGAAGATACTGAAGGAAGCCATCCAGTCAATGTTGAATTCCTGCTTTGAATTCTTCTGGGGATATTTCTAACTGTGGTGCCATTGCAAGAGCAAATGCTTCAATATCAGCCCTGTGCACAACCAAAGCCTTTGCACTCTTGTTAGTAATCCATTCACAGATGATGTCTTCTAGCTCAGGAAATAATGGTTGCCGACCTGATCCACACTTGCACTTCTTAGCATTTCCCTTGTCGGCCTATTGACTGAGGTTATTGTATGCTACTCACCATTTTCGGATCATTTGGAGATCCAACTTCTTCTCTTTGCAGAAAGCCATCAGATTCTTTCCCCGGGAGTCCTCCACAATTCCTTTCTTGTACTTGATGGAATAGCTCTTTCTTTTTGCACTCATGTTGTCTGGGGGGGGGGGGGTTAATTGAAGACTTATGAGACAGGAGTGACAACACAAAATGGAGAACGGTTAAGAAGACACATCTACACCCGTTCGTTATGAAGGGTGCACATTCTACATGCATTGTCTGTACTTTGACCAATCAAAGTACACTCGCTAGTGTTTATGGGCCAAGGATCTCAACCATCAAGTGTGAGTGAAGATTGGGGTTACAGTAAGAATCATGGAGGACTCCCATGGAAAGAATCTTATGACTTTCTGCAAAGAGAAGAAGTTGGGTGTTCGAATGGTCTGAAAATGGTGAGCAGAGTATGATAACCTCAGTCAACAGATGTCAATAATATTATTATTTTATAATTCAACACATCCGTCGTGTGTTGTTGATGATCTTAACTGGGGCTTATTTCTGGGATAGGGCTTATATCATGACCACCCTGCAAAACCATGCTAGGCCTTAATCTCTGGTTAGGTCTTATTTATGGAGAAATACAGTAGATATTTGGAACAGGTATGTAGTGCATGGAGGGCCATGATTATTCTCCAACACAGGGAAAACGATGAAGCTGTTAATAATTTTCCTAGTGCAAGATCCAATTATAGCAGTGATTTTGGGTGCTTAACAGAAGTTTGTTATGCATCCTTAAGCAGTGTTATGATCAGGTCTCACACTGGGGGCAGTACCTCACATTGTGTTCAAGTCCCTCATATAATCGTTGCTTTTCTGGTAAATCAGCAAGGATTACAATCATTAATAATGCCACTCAAGAGTTTCATATTTATTCTTCAGAAAATGCAAGTGGATGCACAACGTGTTGTTCTATTAACTTTGTAAGCGAATATTTAAAGTCTGTCACTGATGTTGACCTCCTCCCCCATTATTTTTGCATTTGTTCCGAATTCTTAAGGGAAGATGCTGAAAGATATACTGCTGTCTGCTTGACTTTTAAAGCTAGTAAAACATTTTTTCAACACATGGAGCAGTTAAAGCACCATGCACTACAAAGAATTATGACTAGATCTCTGATCATAACCTTTGTGTGTTCCTGGCATGGGTGCCATGATTTATCTCTTGAGCTTCACCATCTATTTTTGAAATACATAACAGGTTATGATCTGAGATCAAATCATAGTCCTTCATACTAATTATGTGTTTCCACTGGCTAGTGGTAATGCCAACACGGAAGCACAGACTTATTTCTATAAGTAATGAAGTGCATCTCGTCTCTTATTTAGGCATTTTTGTGTTCACTCTAAAGAAATAACATTAAACTTGATTACCTTAACATTTTCAAACAGCACAACACAGAGAGAGAGAGAAAGAGAGGAAGAGATAAAGATTGAGATTTTCTTTATTAGCTATGAAATGCCCTCTGATAGTCCTGGCTATTTTAAAGGGTGACCCAGAAAAAAACTTGTGGTGGAGGTCTGGGGATTCAGACTCATTTGTATCTTATTAGTTTGCATCTGTTCTACAAAACTACTTAAAAATGGGACAACAACATTAACGGAACAACTAGAGGGGTTGTAATGCCTGATGCCTGTTAAACTGTTTCACATTTGTTTCATATTTGTATTTTTATTAGTATATATAGTTTCTTACATATTTAATGTAAGGTAGTTCATCCATCTAACATTTAAAAGTTTCTACAGCATATATATTTTGTTTTGGGGGGAAGTATTTTACATCCAAAATACACTTTAAGTATTTAATGTCAGCACACACACAGAGTCACAAACCGTGTCCGTCTCTCTCTCTCTCTTTCTCTCTCTCACACATGCATACACATACACAAAGACACACGGTTACACATGCATATATAAAGACAGACAGAGTTACAGACACATATACATATATAGCTATACAAAGAAACACACACACACACACACACACACACACACACACACACACACACACACACACACACACACACACACACACAAGCAAAATCACACAGCTTGACATGCAGATGCAAAGACAGAGATTCACACGCATATACGCATGTATACAAAGAAACTCACACACACAAATGTACTCAACAATTACAGCCACCTTCTAGACTGAATAAACCTCACCCATCATTGTGATCAAATTAATGGAAAAAAATCATATAGCGAAAACACTATATCCCCCCACCACAAAATCTTCTTGATTAGGCAAGTGTCCTTGATTTGCCTTTATTACTTTCTGGTAAATCACCAATGATTATAGTTAATCAATAAAGACAATATAGGAACTAACTTCTGATTTTTCAAAGAATGCATGTTGATGAAAAGCCTCTTTGGATCTGAATTCTTAAAGCCAGGTAAGTAATACTTTTGTACGGCGACTGTTCTTTACACACCTGTATAATGGCACCCTCATTAAAGAAGGTGTGGGTACTTCACTGAAACACTTGAAAACTGAACAAGAGGCAATATTTATTATTGCTGTGGGCTTACTTGACTGATACTGCTTTGAGCCTATTGTACATCTACCATCCAGACCACTATATGGTGCATACGAACAGTACAGTAATGCCAAAGGTGCCCACTGACAAACATAATCTACTCCAATACAAAATATGCCATAGCCTTCAACATGTTTAGATTTAATTGTGGGATACTGGGTATCTCATGCAATAAAGTAGATCATTTGGTCTTCTGTCTCATTTAGAAAACTTTTGTTAAGTGAAATGTTTTAGTGAAAAATACTAATTGATTCCTGTTTTGACAAATCTTTTTTTGATCAGCTGTAGGGAGACTGGTTATTTAACCACCCTTTCATAAATGGAATTTGTCCTACTCAAGCAATTTTGAAACTCTTTACCATTTTGAATCTACTACTTTATCAAGAAGGCCCCTGCAGGCATACATAATCCTTTTTGCAAAAATAAATACTTCATAACAGCCTCCCTGAGCTGACCATCTTATACCTTGAAAGTGCATTGTCCTACTGCAACATGTGCCTTTTATTATGCATAGTGTACGCCATGCAATCCTGATACACCAAGGAACCAGCATAGATGCAGTTTATTTATTTATAGATATTCCACATGTCTTTTGCTGCTTCCACCAGTTTTTATTTAATTTTATTCCATATCACATCTGTAACATTGTCCACCCACTACTTTGTGCAATATATCAATACAAAAAAAGAGTTATGGCAGGAACCTCAAAAATATTTATATAACTAATTTTCCAGTGATGTGTTATAATAACATAGCAGATATTAATAGTGAGAAATCTGTGAAGTATCAAAGCAAATATTCATCTACGAGATGTGTATTGACTACAAGCATAGGATGCAGTGATGAGTTTTGGGATAAGAAAAGTACACATTTTGGTAGATATAACTAAGAGTTTTCTGCAGAAAGGTGCATATTGAGGTTTAAATGAGGAATGGGAGGAGGACATACTCCAGTTTAGAAACATCTTCATCTTTCAGCTTTTTCCAGTTAGGGGTCGCCACAGCGGATCACCTGTCCGCTCATGATTGGCAGTGGAGTTTTATAGTGTCGAGTTTCCAGCCCGGCGCCCAACCTTCCACAGAAGGCACACACACACATGCACTCATGCCTAGGGCCAATTTAGAGTGTCCATTTCACCTACAGCACGTCTTTGGGATGTGGGAGGAAACCAAAGCACCCAGAGGAAACCCACGCAACCACAGGGAGGACATGCAGACTCCACACAGAAGGCACCCCAGCTGAGGATCGAACGGGAGAACCTCTTGCTGTGAGGTGGCATTGCTAACTGCTACACCATCGCGGCCGCCCACTCCAGTTTAGAAACTACAATGCTCTTTCTAATGGATTTGCAAGCTTTAGGAGTAAGTGTATACTAAACATTATTCTAACTTATTAAGGATTTTGATAAATCATAGATCAGTGTGACAGTGAAAAGAAATAATGGGGTAGAATGTGGTATAAAGGAATTTATAAGAGTTTGTGATTTAATGATCATAGAGGGTTCCATTCAAACAACTCAATTCTTTCAAAGAGTAAGTTCTCATTTGTAAAATAAAATATATTACATGGGATAATGTGTGGGTGATATCTAATTATTGTTTTTATAAAGAACCACAGGAAAAGATGAAAATGGCCACTGATGTAAGTGCCGAAGACTTAAGTATGGCAACATCTGTGAGGGTGAGTTACTAAGCAGCAGATCAAGGTAGGGTTAGGAAAGATCATGGTGCATTGGGATCATGTTGAGAAGAGCAGCTATTTGGTTTACTTTATTATATAACTGTCCAAAACAGGTTACGGTCACATCAGTAATGTACTATGTGATCCAAGGAGAGAGATTACTGAGGACTGACTTAAATTTTGTTATAGTAGTGAGAGTGAAGGATTGACTGAGACAAGGTATAGATGAGTCATTTTGCCTATTATTATTTGGGAAAATGACACAGTTGGGATTGATCTATTTTACAGACAACAAAGCTATAGTTGAAAAGTATTGTTATTCTTCCTTTTGTTACAATAGTGATTCCATATCATCCCCCTGAGTGGAACTGCAAAAGCATAACTAAAGAATTGAACAATTAATCATGAGTAATGTTACATCTAACAACTCCTTGAAGAAAAGCATCTAGAGTCAAAATGTAATCTTAACAGAAACAATTGTAATGAGAAACCTCCGACCCTGCATTACATGAATGAGGTATTTAAAATGATTTACTTTTGAGATCCATATGTGCCAAGCTAAGATGCTTACAGCTGGATACTGCACATTTTCATTCTTTTCTGACACACATTATGACTTCTAGTGTCTGTGCCACAAACTACAATCAAAAGGAAGATCAGTTTATCTAAAATGGTTGAGTCCCCAGTGTCACATACTTTCTGTATAACTGTGAACAGTCAATAACTGGAGCTCCCGTATCCACACTGAGTTGTTTTGAAAGTACCAGCAAGTATCTGAAAAAAAAAGAAGTTTGGAAAAAAGTGTTTGCGTCTACAAAGGACACTTAAAGATTGTTTTATTCAGAAGGTTTTAGTTAGAGTAGTAGCTCATTAATCTTAGGGGGAGCTTGAATGCCTTGTATGTAGCCCATGGGTAGTGGTTTTTCCAGCACTCCTTTACAACAGAGCTAGCTACCATTACATACTATTTATTGTATATATTTGGATTGAGTTGCTTTCCATATTTTTTCTGGTGCTACTAATGGTTATGGAAGCAAAACTTTTGTAAAGTAAAGTTACAATGAAATTTCTCATTTTGAATTAGCTGGGTGCTTAAATATTTACATTGCTACTTTTACTGGTGGTAATGAATCTATAAAGCAAATGCATTTTTTTAAAGAATCACTAGGCTAATTGTGAAAACCACCAATAATCTACACAGCATTAGAAGTTTTTTTCTGGGGAATGATTCCTCCTCCTCCATTTCTGAAAAAGTATGTAATAAAAAAAGGTACAAATTAAATATCTGTATTTGTTTAAAGCCCAATGTTCTCTGGTTACTATATAAGAAGGAACTATGGCCTGTATGTTTAGACGCAAGCATATTGTATCACTTAATTGAACTGTTATGCCACTTGAGGTCAAACAGAATAAAATAAATATATAATCAGAATAGAGAGTAATAATCTACATCATTTGACTTACACAGCAAGAGTGATACTTTTGTACACTACAAAAAAAGGGGGGAGGACTTCTCTTATGAGATGTAGAAGAGAAGTTTCTTCACATTCCAGAGTTCAAAGCATAATCATTATTTTTGGGTGATTTATAAAAAAAGGCAGTGAATGTCAACCTTAAAAAAAAGATGGTTGCCAAGATCACACCATACTAAGAAGCATTCAACATAAACTGCCAAGTTTCAATTTAATCATGCATGTGTGTTGTTCAATTTTCAGGAACTGTATGTTAAGGGCTGCTGATGAACTCTTATTTACTTATTTAACATTTGTTTACCCAGCAAAATCTGACTTGGAGTGAAGCCAATTTTCAGTGGAGGCCCGGTGAGAAATGCTCCAGATGCATGTCTTTATAACATGGGAGGAAACCAGAGCACCTGAAGGAAACCCACATGGACGCAGGGAGGACATGCAGACTCAGCACAGAAGGCACCACAGCCGAGAATCAAACTGGAGAACAACTTGCTGTGAGGTGACAATGCAACCGCTGCACCACTATACTGTCCACTTGGTTATTTATTTGTTTTTTAACTTCTTTGTGCTGTATGGCATCCTATTGGCATCGATGGAAGCTGCATGTTTTTCACTTGCATTATCAGCACAATTATTTTTTTCTGCATTGTTAGTACCATAATGTCAGAAGGACATGGAATGGTGATTAGTTGCCAAAGGAAGATGCTCTGAAGCATTCAGTAGGAAACCAGTATAAGGGTTCAGATGGAGTTGCACAGTAAGGGAAGGAGCAGGAAACAGTTGCAACTCTGACACAGTCAATGCTCTGGAGTGATAGGCCAGTGAGTTCACATATGAAAGGACACAGGATGCAGCTGAAGAAAATGTGTCCCAGGAAGATGTTTTGGAACTTTCAGTAAAATGGATGCAAGAAGTTGAGAATAAAGAATGTGCCCTCAGTTTAGAAGAGAAAGATCTAAGGGAAGAGTTGCTTGACCTAACAGAGATGGATAGACATATTAAGATTGATGACAGAAACAGATTACAGAAAGTTGATAGGACCCAAAATGTTAGAAGTCTAATAAAACAAATGAACACAATAATTAAGACTATGAACAGAAATTCCCTTGATATAACAGAAGTCAATAGGATATATTACTGTGCACCAAAATTAATAACAAATAAAGTCTTAATACAAAAATACAGAGCAATAAGAGAAAGGAAAGGAAAGGAAAAAAGCAAACGCCATCATGGAAGTATCAAACAGAGAAAACTGTAAAGCAATTAAGACAAGAAGTGTCACTGTTAGAAGTCTATAGAAGAAGGGAATAGATCAACAAAAATACTTAGAAATATAGAAATAATAAAAGCAATGTGCAGTATTGGAACAGACCTAGATCTATCATGTACTATTGCAAATAATAAGCTAAACACATTGGCACAGGCAGAAAAACTTAGAAGATATGCAGATAAATATAAAGGAAAAGTACAAAATAAGCAATTCATTGATGATCCAAAAAAGTTTTATAGAGTATTGGGAAACAAGCCAAAAGGAATAGAAACACCACCAAAAAAAAAAAAGAAGAAGAAATAGACACATTGGAGAAATCTCTATGAAGACTGTGGAATGTAACAAAGTTGCTGAATGGCTAGAAGAAGTAAAAGAAACAGTAAGAAGTTAAAATGTATAGGATAAGAAATGGGATGAAGTAACGGCCAGAGAAATTGAAACAAAATTAAGAAAAGCATCTACATGGAAAATCCCAGGCCCAGATATAACTTCTGGCTAAAAGTATTAACATGGTTAAAGTATGATTTAGCCCTGAATAATAACTACTTATATGTGGAGCCCGAACACACATCAGCTTGGTTAACAACAGGTAAAATGATAGTCTTCCTTAAGAGTGAAACTACAAGCTATCCTAAAAACTTTTTTTCTGATGCAGTTTTCATATGCTTAAAAACGTGGTTTGGCAGTTTCATTTTTGATAATGCAGTGTGGCTTTTGGTGTTTGCTATCCTAAAAACTATAGACCAATAGCGTGCCTTCCAAAAATGTAAAAATTCTGTACTGGAATTAATGCTGACAGAGTTTACAGTCATTTAGAAGAAACTCAATCATGACCATAGAAAAAAAGGGTAATGAAAGTCATATGGAACTAGGGAGCATTTGTTGCGCATTAAAGTCATAATGGAGAATTGTAAAAAAGGGGAAAATCTAAGTATGGCATGGACAGAGTACAAAAAAGCATTTGGAAGTATCCCACATTCATGGATAAAGGAGTGCTTACTGGTGTGTAAGATATACCCTGCATTGATTGATTACATAACAGTGACAAACCACTTTACAGCTAAGTCATTATAAAGGACAGATTATTATATTAGGGATAAAAAATGAAAGGGGTATACTACAGGGTCACTCTTTGTCTCCACTGCTCTTTTGTTTTGCTATTAAACCATTAAGTTGTTTACTTAACAGATTATGTCATGGTTACAATTTGGCTGCCAGAAAACAAAGTGTAAAGACTTCTCATCTTGTTTTATAGATGGTTTAAAACTGTATAGTTCATCAGATGAGGAACTAAAAGCACAGCTGGTAGTGGTCAAACTACCACAGATGATATAAGAATGTCATTTGGTCTTAATAAATCTGCAAAAGCAACATTTAAAACAGGAAAGTGGCAGCACCAAGAAAACATCAGTCTGGGACAGGAATGTGATATAAAAGAATTTGATCAGGATGGAATGTATAGTATACATTTTTGGAAAGTGATGAAGGATCTTCAAAAAATCATGAACAAATGCGAGCAAAACTCAGTAAAAAATATTTAAGAAGATTAAAATTAACAATGAAAATAGCCTTGACATCTAGGAAGAAAGTCCAAGCTATAAACCAATTTGCTCTTCCTGTTCTAACTTACAGTTTTGGAATAATTGACTGGCCCCAAAATGTATTGGATCAGTTGGACAGGAAAACAAGAGCAATTCTTCATGCTCATCAAATGACATATAAATATCAGTGCATACTAAGATTATACATCCCTCGTTTTGAACATGATATTGTCCTCTTCCTGAAATTGATTACATGTATAGATATGCAATTGTAGTACTGTATACATATCTGCTGACCTCATCAGATGTAAAAATAGTTAAAGTTTTGAAACATGAAGAGAAATCTGTAATGACTTTCCTGCTTAGTTTAGCAAAAGCATATCAGTATCAAGTGGGAATAGAAACCAAATCAAAAGTAGACAAAAATCAGGCAACAACTGAATGTACCAAAAAGCAAAAGAAACAATATAAGGAGAAGAATCGGAGGAGAAGGCAAGAAATGTGAAAAAGGCATAAATATAGTTGTAAGTACAGAAATCTCCTGGAACAACCTCATGTCAATCAGGATCTGACACTGGAATGGTTAGTGAGAGATAAATTTAAACCAAAAGATGAACAGTTAATATTGGTGGTCAGGATAGTGGACTATGTACAAGTTGGGTAACAAAGTCCATTCAGCATGTGGGATAAACAGACAAATGCAGGTTCGGTAAAACAGAAATTCAAACAGTAGCACATCTTGTTGCAGGGTGTGATACACTAATGGCAGAGGGCTGGTATACTGAAAGACATAATAATGTAGCAAGACTGTTGCATTGGGGATTGTACAAACATTACAATATTGAAATAGATGAGAAACAGTGGAAATATGACCCACAAAGCATTACAAAGATTGATAAAGTTTATATTATATGGGATCACCCATTAACAATAGTTAAAAAATAGATGCCAGAGAACCAAATATAGTGGTCCATGAAAAGAAGACAAAAGTAACATTGATCATTAAAATTGCTACACCCAGTGACTACAGTGTCTTACATACAGAGAGACACAAAGTCATAAAATACCAGGATTTGCAAGCAGAAATGAGAACAATGTGGAAGAAGGATAGCCAGACAGTCTTATTTAAATATGTTACTGATACATGCAACTCTGTACGAACTGCAGAAAATTCTGGGCATGTTCTGGGTGCTGTGAAGAGAACATTTGGCTAGCATCAAAGATTGAAACCAGACTCATTTCATGAACACTAATCATACTTGGACTTAAGAAAGGGGTCCTTTTCCATCACCGTATGAGAAACTCAAAAGACTTGGAAAAATTAAACCATCAGCAACTTCATTCAGTTACTGTTACAGTTATATCACGTAACCTTGATATAGATTGTAAGTTCTGTTAAGATTTGAATCCTTTTTTACTCTGTTGTGATAGAAGGAACATTTTTTAAAAGTGTATTGGTCTCTTGGTCATAATCTAAAGCAAATATAAGTAACAAACCATTGGAAATGGGTAGAACCTATATACCATATACAATACCAACTTATACAGATTCTGATGCAAAAAGTGGTTGTCCTTGTATTTTATATTTTTTTGTAAGGGCAGCCCCCAAAATATTTTTCTCACTGTTGAAAAACCCTGTTTCATGGCTAGACCAAAACTGGCCCCTTGGGTCACTAGCCTCATATTGTACTATGGTAGTATGAAACTATGACATCAAGATAGACTGAACCCATAATGCCTCACTACCAAAATCAATGTATACACTGCTGTACTGAACCCACAATGCCTCATTACCAAAAATCAATGTATAGATTGATGTATTTCCATATTAAATGTAACAAAAGTAGTGTTCTACTTCCTGGAAAGCCAAGTTGTTAACTAGTTCTTGCAGATGGAGCACCTCACAATACACAATTAACATGTAATGATACAGAAGCATAACCACAATGTAAATAAGACACAGCTCCTCTAAGGAGGTAAGTTATTGTTTTATTACCCATGATGTTTTGCAGTACTATGAATATAATACTGACCATGACTTTATTCTGCTGGCGTGGCTATACAGAAAAACTGAATAGTTAGTAAAACAAAAATAAATAAATAAATACATTTTAAAAAAAACACCACAGTAGTATTATTTATTTATTTATATTTTACAAAATCACTAGAAATACAATGAAAAATTATATTAAATGTAAAAGAAAGATGCTTCAAAACATGACCAATACAGTTTAAGTTTTCTTATACTATAAAGTGATAGAAGGTTTAAACTGCCAACACACAAACATTTCAAAACTTGCAAAAGATTAAGGAATTTACATTTTATGAATAGGGTAGTTACCCAGACCAAGAAACAATACATAGTGTATACCTGAAACATACTGCTTGCAAAACTGGGATCATGAGCAGTGCATTACCAGATGCCTGGTACTAACCGTGAGATAATATAAGCTTTTCCAAACCCTTGGGGGGGGATAAGGCTGCACCTCAAAAAGACTGATAAAGAATAATCCAAATGCATAACATTTACCTCTAAATGCCAATTCATACTATTCATTTTTTTCAAGACATTGGTCAAAAGCCTCAACAAATTCTGCATTTTTCAACATTTTAATCTGCAACGATGACAGACTGATCAAAGAAATATGTAACAAAATGATGATGCAATTCTTCAGAAAAAAATATGTGCATACAGCATTTACTGCAGTATAACATAATTAAAGGCTATACCTTATCCTGGAAGCTATTCCTAAAACTAAACATAATAGCTTCTTGGCCATGGAAAATATACAAGGCTACTCTGTTGTTAGCACAAAGTACATTACTGGTGAACCTAGTCTCTATATTTTTAATCTAATCTCTTCCACAAGGTATGTGCCTGAGCTCTGGGGAAAAGAGGTTATGGCACCTCTCAATAAGGGTGGTCTTATAACTGACGCTGGAAATTACTATCCTATTAGCCTCTCATGAGTATTACCTGTAAAATCATGGTGCGGATCTAAGTTAATTTCCTTTAGAGTTAAACTGCTAATTTATAAACATACACTCATTCGTTGTCGCCTCACAGTAAGACGCTGTCCTGTTCGATTCTCAGCTAGAGCGTCTTCTGTGTGGAGACATGTGTGAATGGGCGCACCTTCATTGAAGGTTGTGCATCAGGGCCAGCAACTCGGCACATAAAAATCTACTGCCAATCATTAGCGGACCGGAGTTCCTCTGTGGCGACCCCTAACCGGGAAAAGCCGAAAGACACAACAACACTCATTCTATGTGGCTTTTATAAATGGTATGTCTTGCCTGCATGATTTGGTTGACTTTTTTGAAGCTGTGACTGGTGCCACTGAAGGAATTCATTCTCTCCATGCCAGTAATCTTAACATTACTAAAGCACTCAATAGAATTTCTGATAGAATCAGTGTTGCCAGACTTACCATCTTATATATTAATACTTGTATTATTAAATGGATTGCTAACTGGCTCACTGATCATACACATAGGGTGAGAGCTCGTTGTACCTTCTCATCAGGAATGTAGATTATTTTAGGAAGAATCATCATCTTTATAAGAACTACTCTTCCTTTAAAAGAGAAATAGATGGTTTGTAGCTTATACTGGAAGATGTTTGCATATAAATACTTATAAAGAATATTTATTACACCTTATAAAATTTCTAAGTTTAAGAAAGATAACATCTCAAAATATTGGAGATGCAATGCTATAATTAAAGCAGACTGGATACATTTATTTGTAGAATGCAAAGAACTTGAGAACTACTGGAAAGATATAGGCACAATTTTCATGAGTTTACTGTCAGACAATTGTATAATCTCAAAAGCTACAACGATGGACAAAAGTGCCTGCTCCTTCAGTTATTAGTATCAATAATAATCAGACTTCTTGCTATTTATTTATTTATTGACATTTGTTAACCGGGTTTGTCCAACTGGGCTTGTGGCCCATTTTCCGTGGAGACCCGAGCAGAAAAGCTCCAGTAATACATTTTAAAACAAGTACAATTTTAAACAATATTGATATAATAGCAGTTATAGCAAAATGATTCACATATGTTGGGATACATGTATAAAGTTAAAGTTGCATTAAAAAGAAGCTAAGTAACAATTTTACATTGATATAGTTCAATAGGTCAACAATGAACATTTTTTGTTTGTATAAAATTGTGCAAATGCATAGTAGACACGTTGGGGAGAGAGGTGTAATGAGGTACTAAGTATGGTCTTTTTGAGGGTACATAAAGGGAAGGAAGACTAGGTAGGGCCATGGCAAGGGCAGGTTCTGGAATTGAGAAAATAAGCTTTTAGTTCATTTTTAAAGTGTGAGGTGTGGGGGATTGAACGTAAGTCAAGGGGAAGTTTGTTCCAAACATGGGCAAGGGAGTGTTTGTTGAGTAGTTTCCCTACTGACCTTTTTGGGTGGTAGATATCAAGTAATTGTTGGTTGGAAGTACGGAGGGTCCGGGATAGGATGTAGATGGAGACTAAGGAAGATAGAGATGGACAGAAGGTGGGTTTATAAAGAATAGAGTTAAGCATATGAAATTGATAAGATAGCAGAAACTGGGGATGTTCAAGCCATTGAAGAGAGTTTAAAGAAATGCAGTGGTGTGAGTTGTATGGGGAGTTAGTAATGAATCTGGCTATTTTATGGTAAGTCTGTTGCAGTTTGTTTAGAGTGGAGGCCTGAATATTGGTAAGAACTGGGGTGGCGTATAAGAGGGAGGGGAGGAGGAGTGCCTGGCCCAGGGTAAGTCTAGATTCAGGGGTTAGGAATTTTTTGTTCCGATATAGCAGACCTAGTTTCTGGTTTGTTTTTTTTTATACATTGGAGTATGTGTAGGTTGAACTTGAGTTTGTCATCGATAATGACCCCTAGGAGTTTTGTGTGGGTGTCAGGTTGGATATTTGTATTGTTAGAAGATGTAATAAAAAAAGAGGTTTTGTGATGAGAAAGAGAATGGGGAAGGAAAAGTAGGAGTTTGGTCAAGAAATTGAAAGAGGCGCCTTTATTTGAAGAGTTTTTAAATATTGGTTCTATATTACATAAAAAAGAAGAGATAAGAACGCGTTCTCATATTAACAGTAAAAATAATTACTTCTGGGACAATTTTGAAACATTAATTACAAAATACAGAACAACTGATGAACTTTAAATGATGTATGAAAAACTATCTACAGAATGTTATTGTATTCCTCCTTTCTTTACAAACATTGAACGTATGTTAATACTAATAAAAATTATTTAAAAAATAGTTACTGTAATGAAATCATTTTTTCTCTGTCAGTTCATTATCAATGCATATTTTCATAACCCAAAACGGTTTTAGTCCTCTTGCATTCCTCTCTTATAAGGCCTCTCACTGAATTTAACACCTTGATTAGTACGTATCTTACCAAACACTTATCCCAGTCTGAAAGACCTCAACTTTTTCTAAACAAGAAAATCAAAGAGTAGGTTCACTTTGCTATCCAGGTAGATTAAAGAAGTATTTTCTTTCTTCTATCTCATTCCAACTTCTATGTGGAAGTCAATGCCTTGTCTTTCAGACTATAAAATTCACCATTTTACCAGAAGTTTTCCATTTCACAAGCACTGTCACTATTAGGAACACTAACCTCAAAACTCTCAACTTACATTACAATATAAATAGGACTTCAAGGAGGGACAGGTTCATTATACAGAGGACTCCATACCTACAGAACAAACTTCCTTTGCATGTTACATAATGTATCATCATAGATTCATTCATTTTATGTCGATGTTTGGATGGGTTGACAGAAATTTACACAAGGAAAAACTGTATAGCCCTTAGGGTCCCCAGCATTTTGTCAAATGCCATTTCTTCAACAAATGCAGGGTATGTGGTTTAATGTTGACAGTACAGATAGCTGACCAGTGAAAATGTTGATGGTACGTAATGTTGAGATAAGTAAGTGGGTTTGGAGGGGTGAGAGTGTTTGTGCATGTGTATGTCGTTTAGGGTTAGGGTCAGGGATGAGTCAAAGATAGGTGTTGCATGTTTGTGTGGGAATTTGTATATTTTAGGGTTAGGTTAGGGGACAGATATAGTGTTTGTGTGTGTTTGCAAATGTTTGTGTGCCCATATTTGTCTTGTATGATGGCACTGTTACATAGGTTCATAGGTTCATAGGTTCATACTAGGCTATCTGCCCTAGGGCATTTATAAGCCTAGCCAGAATGTGTTTGGCTTTCGCCACCCATTTTAAATTAATTTTGCTATGCCCTTTTTTGAGATTAGTATGCTGTGCCTCAGTCTAACAGTGACACAGAAGTGATACCCGGGGTAAACCTATGATCTCCCATCCACTCATCAAGATTCCTCTTGAAGAGAGTCAATGAGGGACTCTGCCTAACCTGGACTGGGATTTTATTCCAGAGTGAAGGGAGCCTCTGGGTTATGAATCTGTCCCTCCAGCATGTCCTATTTATTTCAGTGCTGAGGTTCAAGTCTCTCAAGCGCGTAGCTAGATGGGATTTGGATTTTCTGAGGTGCAGCATGTCCATTAATTCCGGGTTGGACATGGCTTTATATGTCAGGCACAGATCGCCTCTGAGCAGGCAGTATGTCACTGAGTAGAGCTGGAGTTCTTTAACCGGGCAGCATATGGCATCTGTTTGAGCTCTTTGATCCTCTTGGTGAGGTACTTTTGGGGTCTTTCCAGTTGCTGCAGGTGTCTGGTAAGGTACGTCCCAAAAGGGGCATTGTACTCAATTATGGGCCTGATGAGGGATGAGTAAAGAGGCACGATGACCTCCCCTGATCTAGATATGAATCCCTTCATGATTAGGTGGGCTATATAAAATGTTTTTCTAACCACTTTGGCCACGTGGTTGTCAAATGAGAGATTGCTATCAACTTTGGTCCCCAGGTCCCTAATTACTTCTTCTGTACTTAATGGATTACCACCTATGTGGTAATTTGTGGGCACTTTGTTTTTGCCAAAGGGGATGACTATACACTTTTTGGCGTTTAGCTTGAGACCATGGCTCTGGCACCAGTTGTCTGTTTCTATGAGGCCCTTTTGGAGGATGCTTGTGTCGGCTGGAGAATCGATTATGGTGCCCAGTTTGTAGTCATCTGCGAACTTGGTCAGCCACTGTCCTGCCGTGTTGGCCTGTACCTCCGAGAAATATATACCGAACAAGAGAGGTCCCAGGACTGAGCCTTGTGGGACGCCACTTGTAACTAGTTTGGAGTCTGACATGGCTCCAGCAATTCTAACCATTTGGGTTCTGTCCTTGAGCCAGTTTGCAACCCATCTAGTGACATAGGGGTTTATATTTAAGCTGGTGAGCTTATCTATAATGCCCGAGTGGGGTATTGTATCGAAGGCTTTTGCGAGGTCCAGGTAGGCTGTGTGGACCACCTTCGCCTCGTCAATGGCCTTGGTGACTGTTTCAAAGAAATCAACCAGGTTTAAGAGGCAGGATCTGCCCTTAAAGCCAAACTGGGTAGGATCCAGTGTCTGTAGGTCCCCAATATCTTTATTTATGAGGTCCATGATGATCCTTTCCATAGCTTTGCAGACCAAGCTAGTCAGGCTTATGGGGCGATAGTTTCCAGGATCTGTTGAGGCACCACCTTTGTGGAGAGGGACCAGTGTTGCTGTACGCCACTCTTTGGGCACATATCCTGTAGTAAGGCTGAGATTGAACAGTAGTTTTATGTTTGGGTTTAGCTCTTCTTGGAGTTCATGTAGGACGCAGCCAGGGACACCATCTGGTCCCATTGATGCTGTGTTTTTTGCTTTGGAGAGGGCGGCTCTTACCTGAGCATCTGTGATGTCAGGGGGGCAGCACTCTGCTGGGATAGATATTTGCCCTTTTGGTGGGGGGGTGTTTGCGCTGAACCTGTCAGAGAGGATGTTGGCAATGTCTGTGGGTTCGGTGTATTTTTTGTCATTTTGGACTAATTCTGAGCATATCTGGGAATTCCCACCCAGGTTCCTAACATAACTAAAGAAAGCCTTGTGATTATCCTTAGTGTCCTGTGCAATATTTCTCTCGAAGCTGGCCTTAGACGATTTTATGAGTGCCCGTAGTTTTTTGCTAATACTGATCAGAGATGCCTTCCCTTTTTGGGATTTTTCTCTATCATGTAGTAACTTCCTCCTTCTATTGTATAGTTTGTTTATGGCTGGGGTCCACCAGACAGGACGTCTGCCTTTGGAGGATTGGGTCTTGGTTTTATTTGGGATTGCATGATCCATGCATTCCTGAAGGTGTTCATAGAATGCATATATAAAGGATTCTGTGGTCTGGGCCGTATTTTCCACAGGCCTGGGGGCTTTGAAGGATTCCACCTTGGTTTTGAGGAGTGTGAAATTTGCTTTAGAGAAGTTTTTCACTGTGGTTTTCTGGGCAGGGGGTGGGGTCGGGATGTGAATATCCAGTGAGATTAGTTTGTGGTCTGATCTTACCAGTGAGGGATGCACTTCTGGTCTGGAGTCCCCATGTTGGTGATGATCAGGTCCAGTATGTTTCCCCCTCTTTTGGGAGTGGTAACAAGTTGTTTCATAGCATTTGAGTTTATAAATTCTAGGAACCTTTGGGCTAGGGTGTTGGAGCTAGAGTAATGCTCCCAGTCTATATTTGGGTAGTTGAAGTCGCCCAATATAATGGTGTTTGGAGAGACCTTCATATTTTCCAGTGTTCTCAGGAAGGCCGAGTGGGGTTCCTGAGTTTGGGAGGGTGGTCTGTTGCAGGCTCTAAACTGGAAGGCAGTTTTACTCACTGTTAGTTGCACATGGATAGTCTCTGATACTTCGTGCTGTGCAACCAACCTGGAAGTGTGGGTGTCTTTGATGAATATTGATACTCCCCCTCCTTTTGTGGTTCGGTCCAAGTTTTGGAGCTGGAAAGCATGGTATGAGGTATAACCTGGTAGTGCTGGGGTGCTCTCGGGAGCCTTGAACCAGGTTTCTGTTACTGCACAGATATCGATGTTCTCCATGCTACGGAGAGTTTCGAGTGCATGCATCTTGAGGTTTAGACTTCTGGCATTAAGTAGCATTACTCTTAGTTTCTTATCCCTTGTGATACCTATGGAGGTGGGTTTGTCTTTTGAGCCTTGCCTAAAAAAGGCACTATGGGGGTAGCAAGAGCCTTTGCCAATATCCGAAAGCCCAGGGGTGACAGGTGCAAGCCGTCTCTAGCGAAGCATCGTGGCTCGTCGAGCATGTCATCCCAGGCTGACAGGCATTGGATCCCCTTTGAATGACACCAATGCTTAAGCCAATTGTTGAAATTGATCATCTTGTCTTCATATTGTGGCATCATTCTTGGTGAGGGTAAGATGCTACTCAAGGTCAGGGTCATACCGGCCTGGGCTACATGCTCAGAGAGCTCCTCTATGTCTCTTTTCATGTAGTCCAGGGAGGTACGTCTCAGGTCATTCACACCAGCATGGACAATGACTGAGTCATATTTGTACTTGCCTTGGAGTGACCTGAGTGCTTGTGTTATGTGGCGGATCCTAGCGCCCGACAGGCAGCTCACCATGACCTTCTCCTTGTTCAGCCTGGTGAGTGGTACGTCAGTGTGCCTGACGATAGAGTCACCTATTACAAGTGTATCAGGTGTGTTGTTTAGCCTTAAGGGCTGTGACTGTTCAGCACACTGGCTTTGTGAGCTATGTGTTGCACGTGTTTTGTTTTGGGGTAGCGGTTGCTTGGGTGTCTGCTTTGGAGGTCTCTGCTGCTTAGGCAGATTTTTATTTAGAGTCTCCGAGTATGTTTTTGTGTGTTTATGTGTTTGGTTTGCTGTCATGGTAGGTCTATGTGGGACTGGAATTGTAGTGAGTGTGGTTTCCTTCTCCTCCTGACTGGTTACGCCAGTACTGAGTTGAGAGAGCTTAGCCTCCAGTTTGGCTATATGGTTGCATCTCTCACATGTGTTGGAATTTGTTGGGAGGAGGAGAGGGTTGTCTGTGTACATGAGGCAGTTGTAACATTGCCTCAAGATTCCCAGATTCACCAGCTGGACCGGACAGGAGATTGACAACTGACCTTTGGACATGCTAGAATAGTATTGGGAATTCCTTTATAATTGAAAAAAAGGGCCAATGGGGAACAAGGTACTCAAGGGGAGTTTGTGAGGGTGTAGTGCTTTTAATTTTTTAGTGCTGACTTATATAATTGCTTTAGTGAGCAAGTGCCAGGTAACTTAAATGCAATGTGTTACAGGTAACTTAAATGCAAAATGACAAACAGTAACTTTCTTTCAAGTGAAACAAGGAAATAAGTACAGTAAGCAATGCAGATATCACTAGGGATCCACAGAAACACTGAAAAGCCGCGTTTTAGGTGGAATTAGCATTTCAGGGAAATAACAAGCAAACAAACAACAAGCATACAAACAAAGCTAGATTCAGCAGGCCTGGATCTAGTCTATGCTACAGCAAACAAGGTGTACCAATTTCAGTAAGAAACAGTTCAAATATGCAGGCACTATAAGCCTTTAACCAGAAATTCCCAGCTCAGAAGGGCAGAGTCCAGCCTCTCCTCCCACAAGAGTGCAGACCATGAACCTTCTTAATGTAAAATAACTGGCCTGAAGCCCAAGTGCTTAAACCAGAACTAATACACTTTTAGAATAACAGACACTGAGCCCTCAATCAGCAGTTCCCAACTTAGAAGGATGTAAGCTACCTGTCCTGCCACCACAGTGCAGGTCACAAACCTTCCTAATGTAAAACAACTGGTCTGAAGCCCAAGTGCTTAATCCAAAAGACTTAGAATGATAGCTACACTTTAATCAAGTTACTACTATTCAGTAATAAATGCAATTGAATACTTTAAAGAATGCCTGGATTAGTGCTCAAGTTATACAAACAAAGCTAGATTCAGCAGGCCTGGATCTAGTCTATGCTACAGCAAACAAGGTGTACCAATTTCAGTAAGAAGCAGTTCAAATATGCAGGCACTATAAGCCTTTAACCAGAAATTCCCAGCTCAGAAGGGCAGAGTCCAGCCTCTCCTCCCACAAGAGTGCAGACCACGAACCCTCTTAATGTAAAATAACTGGCCTGAAGCCCAAGTGCTTAAACCAGAATTAATACACATTTAGAATAACAGACACTGAACCCTCAATCAGCAGTTCCCAACTTAGAAGGATGTAAGCTACCTGTTCTGCCACTACAGTGCAGACCACAAACCTTCTTAATGTAAAACAACTGGTCTGAAGCCCAAGTGCTTAAACTAAAAGGCTTTGAATGAGTTACACCAAGCAGTAATAAATACAATTGAGTACTTTTAAGATGACGCAAAAGCAAAATAAAGTAGGAAGAAACACAAATACAGTAAAAGCAGATAGGAAGGTTTTTATGAAGTTAAGGTGTAGGGTTAGGGATGAGGGCAGGGCAGCATTAGGTTACAGTTAGCATCCCTTAATAAGCTGGTGCAGGGGGCCTTAACACTGACCCTTCCCTCACCCAAACCCTACACTCTACCCTCCTAAAAACCTTCCCATAACACTGCCACTATTTAGATGAATTTTAGGCTGGTGTTATGTGGAGTTTTAGTGTTAATATCAAGAGAGAAAATAGTTTTCCTTTTTCATTATAATTTCATTTGATATTTTTCATTTTCAATATTATGTGTGTTTGAACTTTTTTTGCCTGTGTTTTCAATTCACCATTAAATTAGTTTGATCATATTAAGTCTGAAGTGCACCAATTTACAGTATTACCTCTTCTCTGAAGTACAGAGATTCTGGAATTAATTTGTAGGCGCACACACACAATCTATCTATATGTATGTCCGTATATACCAAGCAAGGGAATGTGGAATGCAGTCCCCAATATTAGAGAAATGCTTTAATGTTGTGACATTAAGTTTCAGACATTTTTTTTAAAACCTTAGTTTATTTTCCATAGTTTTGGGACCCGCAATTTAAGGTTTAACTCGTATGACAGAGAATTTAATGTACTGCATGGATCATGTCACCAGGGCTATGAAGATGATAGTTGCACAGCCAGGAACTTTGGTGTCTTGCAGCTCACATGGCATGGGTTGCCACACTTGGTCAAATGTGACTGCACGTTTTGGGGAGATGCGGCACCTCCCCCCTCTCTTTCTCTCTAAACACAGTTGACGCATCTCACCCAAACATGTAGATGAGTTCACACAAGGTAAATGTGGCAGCCATTGGAGGGCAGCAGGGGAGATGAGAGTTCAGAGTTTTAAGCAGAAAATGAGAGAGGGGTTAGATTTAGGGAGTGGTAGGCATAGGGAAGGTGAGGGGAATTTAGTATTAGGGAATGGGAGGGGAGTTTAGGATTAAGGAGCACCGTGGAATTTTTAAGCTTAGAGAGTGGGAGGGGAATTTAGAATTTGGGAGTGATCGGGGAGTTTATATTTAGGGAGGGGGAGTAGAGTGCTATGATTATGATGCAATCAGGGAATCTGGGGTTAAAGAATAGGAAGGGAGCTTTAGGTTTAGGAAGTGACTGGAGAATTTAGGATTAGGGAGCAGAAGAAAAGTTTTACTGCTAGGGGTAAGGACCAGGTAGGAGTTTTAGGACTGTTGTTTGGACTATAGTAGGCAATGTATTTCAGTATAGTCAGGAGGTTGTAAGGATAGCTAATTAAGTAAGACTGTGCTGGGGTATTAGAACACTTACCATTTACAGCAAGTGGCAGTGAGATACTAGCAAGTGAGCACTTGTAGTAGACCCGTGCTGCATCATATATACAGAGGTCTGATTTCCTCTATCCTCACTAGCATAGTGCATGACCGTTACTAGGTGACTTAGGCAGGTCTTTTGTAGAAAGAGACATCTGCGTCTAGTTTATAGGTTTGTAGCCTGCAATAATGCAGCCATGTGCAGCTGTTTGGCTGCCCTTTTTTTGCCATACAAGTCTAAAACATGCCTGGCCTGAACTGAGCATTCAAATACAAAACAAAATTCAGCAGTTTAAGATCTCTTACATACAAATGATGTTTTAAACTCAACATCACCAATTTTTAAAACAATATCTATCAGGGACAGCTCTGCACATAATTCAAATAATGAAATAATGTAAGATCATGTTAGTAAAATCTAGTTACATTTTTCCAACTGTGTGTCTCTAAGAAAGTCACTTAACCAGACAGTGTTCCACAGGCCACTTCTAAAAAGGGGCACTTTTACCAAAAACAAAACATTGTAATACTGACAAAATGATTATATTTAAATTATTTTTTGACAACAGTAAATATTTTAAGTTGTGAATTAAAATACTTCTCTGTGTATTCCTCTCAGTTTATGAACAAGGATGCTATACAACCATTGCTTATCTCAAAATACTTAGATAATACATGAATTAAAAAAAAAAAAAAGATATCTCATATAACTCCACTTTCTGACCTGTGGCTTTTAACTAGTATTAGACAATGGGCAAAACCAGGATCTTCACCATGATTGGAGAATGAACATTCTCCAACAGGCTGTTAATGCACACATAAAGCCTGGTAAAAAACAAGTCTGATTCTTCATGGCAGCATATTAAGCTCCCCTGAGCTTTTTTCTATGTTCTCTAAATGCAGTTTTGCTTTTAGTGATAATAAAGTCATAATAATAATAATAACAATATGCAACTAGCAAAAATAACTGCAATAGCAGTTGCAAGAACATGCTATTTGACTTTAACCTTATTAAGTGCAGTTTAAAAAATTCACACCTAATGACAGAAATAAATAGATAAAGAAAAATATAATTGTGTGTTTGTATATTTGCATGTGTCAGTGTGTCTGTGTCGGCATCTGTGTGTGTGAGAGACAGAGAGGTAGAGAACATACCTCTCAAGTTTTTTCCTCAAGAATTGAGATTTGTAGAGGCTTTCATCAACACACACTGTTTGAGCAAGAAGAAGCAGGAAACTTTAGAATGTTTACTGACTAACTGTAATCCTCAATGATATACCAGAAAATAAAGGAGGCATATCAACAACATTTTGCAAAATCTGGGACAGCTGGGGGTTGAATGATTTGTACTGTATAATTTTTTTTTCATTCACTTGATCATAATGATATGTGAGATGTACTCATTCAAAAAAGTGGCTGCAGTTGCTGGGCAGATTTGTGTTTGTGTTTTTGTGGTTCTATTTATGTATATGTATATGTATACATGTGTGTGTATGTGTGTGCATGTGCCTGTATGCGTGTGACTGTGTGCATGCGCATGTGTTTCTGTGTATATGTGTACTTCTGTCCCTGCTTCTGTGTGTGTGTGTGTGTGTGTGTGTGTGTGTGTGTGTGTGTGTGCATGTGTGTAAGTATGTATGTGTGTGTGAAAAAAAGCACTAGACAATGGTCTATCAGTTAAATTGTTTCATTGGTGCAATAATGCCCTGCAAGGTGAGTGTTATTTGGAAAATAATGTCCACTCAGTGGGTGTAAATGCCTCATATTGCTTGGCAGACATTTCCCAATAATACCCACCCTGGAGGGCAAAACTGCTTGCTTACAGAAATAATCAAATTACATGGGTATGAAAGAATATCTAACTACCAATGATTCCAGATAGAAATATTGCAATTATTATTAGTATTGTATATTTGACAGACTCGTGTTCCAGGGATTTGGTCTGTATGATCTGCAAGACACAGATATTCATATGAATGAACCCATAATGGATGTGCATAGAAACCCTTTGTAAAGAAGTTCTAGTTATGCTGATCAGTGAGGGCTGCATATCTTGTATATGGATTGTTGAAAATTGTGGCATATGCAAGGCATTTCTTTATAATATTATGTATGTTTGCAGCCTGGTTATACTGTGCAAACACCTGTCATCAGTATGCTGCAAATAATGCATTCATTAACCCATATTCATAACAATTATGCTATTTGCTTAGTTCACCTTATCTCTCAAAATGCATATCCACCTCATCAAACTTGTACTTCATTATGAAAATCAGATTTGTATTACCAATCATTTTTAGTCATTAAAAATATGTTTAATTGGCATCCCACAGAATACTACTGAGAAAAAATGAAACTCATAAATGGTTAGAAAGCCAGTCAAAGCATTGCTGCTGAAGCATATTCTTAAATTCATTCAGGTATGTCCATATATGTAGCAGGTACTAAATTTGGCAAATAGCTACTCTCAGCGAGGCATGCCATGCATCATGCTAATGTAATCCTGTCATCGCCTGTATATCCTCAATCAACAAACAGCTGCGTTCTACTGGATTTCAGGAAGATAGCAGACACAAATACATCAACTCATTTAGGAAATGAAACCTCTTTCACCGAGGTTAAATTAAGGGAAAAATATAATCATAAACAGTTATACGTGCTGTCCCAGTGTGTTATGGCTTGAGAATATTTATTTAGGATGTGCACTACTTCTAAGTCAAAATTAAACAACAATGAACAGCAGTAATCTCCCAGCAAAAAAGTGATTTTTTTTAACATTGAAGACTATATATCACTGTGTTCATCTGAAGGGACGTAAAATTAGGAGGCATACCTGACATAAAGAAATGTTGCTTTCTAAACATAAAGATATTTACTGTTCCTATGATTACTTCTGCTGCTTTTTTAGTACTCGTAACAATTTGCTATGGACTTAAACATACTGAGATTAATCTGGATGGCTGTTTCTTAGCACATTTGTTTGGCCTATAATATCCATCTGTATTACTGAGTGAAAATACTGCAACTTATGCTGACAAATCTGTAAGCTGCTCATTCATTTTTAGAGCTTTCATGTTGAGAGCTTTGCTTCACCCCCACATAAGCTGCTCTGAAGTACTAATTTGTCTTTCTGTTATGCTAATGACTGCACTACCGTTAACCTACGTAATGTCAGTGTATCATCTCTAAGCTGAAATGATACCTTATAGAGACTTCTGTCAGTGTGTCAGATTCATCTCTTGAGTTTTCTCTTCAGTCCCTTGTATATTTGTATCACATTAAACAGATTCTTCTGGGGAAAGAAGACATGCACACACTCACACACACACACACACACACACACACACACACACACACACACGCACACGCACACGCACACACACACACACACACACACACACACACACACACACACACACGCATTCAATGTACATTTTTTTACAAAAGAAAGCACACAGTAAATGTTTGTGAAGGAATATTACATTGCATGTATTACATTGTTTATATTTTGTTTCATTTTTAAGTATAGCAACTGGCTGAAATTTGCAACAGAGATGTGATGACACATTCACTGATTTAAACACACATCCAATTAGAGGGTCAGGTTCCAGGAATCGTTTCATATACAGGAGTCAATATGGCTCAAGACCAGGTAGATGACACTCCAGTTTCCAAAAATGGAATGTGCTTATCAAAATAAAGAATGAATTTCTGAAGGCTCTCAGTACACTTGTATCCTGGCAGAAAACACAGATAAGGCAGAGCCTTCTTTGTTAATGTTCAAGAACTCCCAAATCCTTACAAATAAATATATGCACTGAATTTAGACCCCTGTCCCTTATCCAGACAGCCTGATCTTATCAGTCCTTCCAACAAATTTCAAAAAATGTCCTATGATCAGAAGTTATGATATCAAATTATTTTATGCCCACGAGTATGTTGCATCTCTCTCTCTCTCTCTCTCTCTGGTGTTACCATACAAATTGGTACTGGTGGCATAAAAATCCCTGCTACCATGTGGTACATGGAAAAACATCATTATCTAAAATGATATACCAACCCACAGATTTCACTAAAAGGTATCAAGTACTAGAACTGCTGTTCTTATATCCCTGACAATGGTTGCCAAATGGAAATGAGAAGTCAGAGTGTCACTTAGGCACTATGTAGGATCTATGATCATAGTTTATATAGAAAGCACACACATTCATACAAACAGCTGTGTATCAGTGAATTATGTTATATCATAGATGTTCAGGTCAAACGTGTGTGTGCGTGTGTGTATGTGTGTGTGTGTGTGTGTGTGTGTGTGTGTGTGTGTGTGTGTGTGTGTGTGTGTGTACATGTGCATGCGTGCGTGTACATGTGCATGCGTGCATAAGTATGTATGTACTTATGCATGTGTGTGGGTGTAAAGAGAGGGAGAGATATAATGCATTTGAAGTTTTGAATGTTATGCATGGTATGAACAGCAAGATATATGTCAAGCTGTAGTTCCAACTACAAAAGACACGGCTCTGAAGAAAAAAGATATCTCAGAGATTAACCTACCATTGACAGGTGTAAAATAATCATTGCTCTACTCCACTTTTGAAGCCATAACTGATCAATAAGAAATTTTTTAGATAATAGGATTCCTCTAAAGGAATGCCATTTCAAAACCTGTTTCAAATGACATAGTCAATTTTCTGCCCATAGAGTGCACTCCTTTCTATGCATACTCTGATTATGAAAATTTGTGTATGTGGCTTTTGTTATGAATCTCTTGTTATTATATGACTATAACAGTAAATGTGACATGTTACTTTAGAAGTAAATTTGTACATAGCATACAATGCTTGAAACTACATAACTTATCTAACATAATTGTATGTGGGATGCCCTCTATATTTCTCTGAAAACCAAACATCTTTGGCTTTACACCTTTACTTCAATAATATTATAATAAAGAATGTTGAAACATAAGGATATTTTGAATATTTTTTCAGTCATTTTCACTTAAAAAAAACTGAGGTAGGGATTCAGAGAAATAGAGCCAAGTGCAGTGCTAATTATCATGCTTAGTGTCCAAGGAAAGGGTGCAGGTGATTCTAAGACAGTGCACACCACATGTCCTTCTGGCTGTGAGCTACCCTCTCCAACTAGCTTCCAACGATTAGTGGTTCTAAAGCTTACAGCACTGATCTATGAATCTGAGTCAACAATGTGCCTCAAAATTACTGTATGCTAATATTCAGTCATTTGAGAATAAAAATGTAAAATTTCAAAGTGGTCCATTATACGGAAAATTTGGCACATTCTTTAATATTTTCAGGAGTTGTGTAGCCATCTAGACTACTGGTCCTGGGTGATCTGTCACTACATGCTACTGGTGAATATCAGATTATCTCTGTAATTCCCCTGCCCTGGCCCAGTAATCAAGGAGCATCAATCCTCACCACTAACACCAGTGAGGGACATGCACACTGGGAGGCTGACAAGTACACATACAGTAAAGTACAATTTTCCCTTAAGAGCACACAGAGATCACAGTCAGTCTGGAGCTGTTTTTTCCCTCTTTCTCCAGATCCTCAGTAAGACTCCCCACTGGCACAGCTATAGAGTTTAGTCCTTAGCCAGGGTTCCAAACTAAGGACTTTCAGCACTCTCTCTGTACAACCAGTGCTTCGTGTCCCTGCCCAAGTAGCTGACACACACACACACACACACACACACACACACACACACACACACACACACACACACACACACACACACACACACACACACACACACACACACACACACACACACACACACACACATACACACACTACTTTGAGATTTGATTTATACACATACATACACCTGGGAAAGTCTGGCACAGGTTTACTAGCTATGCCCCCTTCTGCCCAAACCATAAGGTTGTTAGCACTGCCATCAGAACCCCTACTTATCAGCTATTATAAGGCCCTTCCCAAAGGGTGACCAATTCTACTGTGTAACGTTACTGTTATCGAACTGGTAAGTGTGATCAGAACTTTTAAGGCTATTTGAGAGGGGCCTATACAGTATCACCAAATACATATGCAAGTACTCTAAGAGCTTATATGGGGTGGAGGATGGCATAATGGTTAAGGTGTTTACCTTACAGACACAAGGTGCAGGGTTTGATTCTCACATGGGGTAATTGGCTAGGCTTGAAATGCCCACAAGGGTAGTTAGCCTAGTACTAATCTATATAATCTATAAACACCTATACACAAACCAGCCACAATTAAAAGGCTTAAATATATTTAATAATAAATAATAAAAGCACAAAACAATACTTATTAACACAGTGACAGCAGAGTTCAGAATCACAGGAAATACTTTAGAACAGCATGACAGTCTCACATAAATAAAGGAAACATCTAGACTAATCTTGGTATATTCCTATCTATTCCTAATAGAAATACTATGATCTAAGTCTTACTTACTGAGCAAGGCAAATGCAAGTGCTGAATTGATGTTTCCAGGACCAAGACTAGATACATAATGCACAGACTTTCTCTCTGAGATAGTTCTTAAATTAATAATACACATTACTGCTGGGTTAGATAGGACATCACTATCTGACACCTGCTTCTAGTTCCCAGGCTAAACAGATACCAACATAATTTAACATGTCTCTGTTAAAATACTTATCTTTCAGATGTACAGCTGCTAGGAATCGACAGAGCAAGAGAAAAACACTTTACATGTGAAATCTAGTAATTATCACTGTCTCAAGACAATAGGTTCATAGGTTCATAGATTGGTACTAGGCTATTGGCCCTAGGGCCTATACAAGCTTAGCCACAACAATTCCCTGGTTATTTCTTCCCACAATATTTATTTCTCTGAACCCCTGTCTAGCAGGGTGACTGATGTGATCCCCGGGGTGAATTTCCTATCTCCCATCCAATCGTCAAGGTTCGTTTTGAAGAGGGCGCTCTGCTCGACATGTATGGGCAATCTATTCCAGAGTCTGGGGAGTCTCTGGGTCAGGAACCTATCCCTCCAGCATGTTTTGATCATTGTGACAACAGGGTTTAGATCCCCGGAGTGTGTGGCTCTGAGGGATTGGAATTTCTTTAAGTGTAGCATGTCCAACAGCTCTGGGTTTGATATGGCCTTGTATGTTAAGCAGAGATTACCTCTGAGTAGACGATATGCGACAGAGTATAGCTGGAGTTTTTTCAGATGGTCAGCATAGGGCATCTGCTTTAGACCTGTGATTTTTTTAGTGAGGTATTTTTGCGGCCTTTCCAGTTGTTGCAGATGTCTTGAGAGGTACATACCAAACAGGGGGTTGTATTCTATAATGGGTCTAATGAGGGATGAGTACAGTGGGATAATGACCTTGTTTTCCTGGATGAAAAGCCATTAGTGATGAGGTGTGCCACAGAGAAGGATTTCCTGACTGTTGTGGCGATGTGGTTATCGAAGGTGAGACCATTGTCCACCTGTGTCTCTAAGTCTCTTATCACACTTTCGGTGTTTAGTGTACTGCCACCTATGTGGTAATTCATGGGTACATGTTTTTTCCCAAAGGGGATAACCACATATTTCTTGGCAATGAGCTTGAGCCCATGGCTCTGGCACAAAGCATCTGTTTCTGTAAGGCCCTTTTGTAGAATATCCACATCATTTGGGGATTCAGTAATGGCTCCCAGTTTACAGTCATCTGGGAACTTTGTTAGCCAGCGTCTCCTAGTGCTGGCCTGTAGTTCAGAGAAGTAGATACCAAACAAGAGCGGTCCCAGAACTGAACTGTGAAGTACTCCACTTGTCACTTGTCTGGAGCAGGATTTGGAGTAGGCTACTTTTACATTGTGGGTTCTATCTGTAAGCCAGATGGCAACCCATTGAGTGATGTAGGGAATAATGCCTAGCTTAATGAGCGTATCTATGATTCCAGAGTGGGGGATGGTGTTGAAGGCCTTGGCGAGGTCCAGATAGGCTGTGTGAACTGACTTACCCTCGTCCACTGTTCAGGATACTGATTTGAAGAAATCAATCAGGTTCAGGAGACAAGATTGGCCCTTCACAAAACCAAACTGGGTGGGGACCAGTGTTTGTAGGTTGCCAATGTCTTATAAGTTCCATTATAATATGTTCCATGGCCTTGCAGATCAGGCTCATCAGACTGATTGGACGGTAGTTCCCAGGATCCAAGGTGGATTCCCCCCCCCTTGTGAAGTGGGATAACTGTAGCTGTGCACCACACAGTGAGCACGAAGCCTGAGGTGAGGCTATGATTAAACATGACACTTAGGTGAGGTGGCAGTTCATTTTGTAGTTCATGTAGTACACAGCCCGGGATGTTGTCTGGTCCCACGGATGCTGTATTCTTAGCTTTGAAGAGTGCGGTTTTTACCTGTGTGGCCATTATTACCAGAATTTGGCAATCTTTCGGTATTGAGATGGGCCCTTTAGGGGATGTGAGGGGGTGAAGTTGGCACTGAATTGATCTGCCAGGATATTGGCAATATCCTTGGGATCAGTAGATTTAATGCCATTCTGTTGTAGCTCAGAGCAGATCTGAGCATTGTCATTTAGATTCTTGACACAGCTATAGAATGCCTTGTGGTTGTCTTTGGAATCTTTGGCAATTTTATTTTTGTAACTAGCTTTGGAGGATTTTATGAGGGATCTCAGCTACTTACTGAGGCTGGTAAGGGAGTTTTTTGCATCCTGGGATTTTCCTCTTTTCTGCAACAGTTTCTTCATTTTGTTGTAAAGTTTGTTTATGGCAGGTGACCACCAGATTGGTTTCCTGTTTTTGGAGGAGAGCAACTTGGTTCTATTTAGGATGGTACCATTCATGCACGAGTGGATGTGCTCATATAGTGCCTTAGTGTAGGATTCAGCAGTTGAACTTTCAGTTCCCATCTGCGTGGGTGCCATGAAGTTTGTCACTTCTGACTTGAGTAGTATGAAGTTGGCTTTAGAGAAGTTTTTTTACAGAGGTTTCCTTACTGGGGGATGGGGGAGGGATGTGGATGTCAAGGGTGATTAGCTTACGGTTAGACCTGATCAATGAGGGGGTGACCATAGGTTCATAGGTAGGTACTAGGCTATCTGCCAGAGGGAATTTATAAGCCTAGCCAGAGTGTGTCGACTTTCGCCGCCCCATTGATTAATTAACTGATCCTCTGTCAAGCAGAGCCAATGAAGTTTTCCCAAGGGTGCATTTTCTGTTACCCATCCACTCGTCAAGGTTTCTCTTGAAGAGTGTTAGTGAGGGGCTCTGCCTGATATAATTTGAAATTTTGTTCCAAAGCATGGGGAGTCTCTGTGACAGGAATCTATCCCTCCAACATGTTCTATTTATTGTTGTGGCGACGTTTAGCTCACTAGAGTGCATGGCTCGCAGTGACTTGGATTTCTTTAGGTGGAGCATGTCCATCAATTCTGAGTTGGACATGGCATCATAAGTCAGGACGACATCACCTCTGAATAAGTGATATGCCACCTAGTACAGCCGGAGTTTTTTCAGTTGGGCTGCATAGGACATATGTTTGAGGCCAGTAATCCTCTTGGTGAGATACTTTTGTGGTCTTTCCAGCTGTTGGCAGTGTCTTGTGAGGTACATCCCAAATGGGGCATTGTACTCTATGATGGGTCTAATGAGTGACGAGTAGTGGGGTACTATAACCACTTTATTTCTAGATGTGAACCCTTTAGTAATGAGATGGGCCACATAGAAGGATTTCCTAACTACTTTGGCAATATGATTGTCAAAGGAGAGATTACTATCTACCTGGGTCCCCAGATCTCTTATTACCTCTTCTGTATTAAGGGGGCTGCCACCTATGTGGTAATTCGTGGGTGTTTTGTTTTTCCCAAATGGGATGACTATGCATTTTTTGGCATTTAGCTTGAGGCCATGACTTTGACACCAGGTGTCCATCTCAGTAAGCCCCTTTTGGGGGATGTCCGTGTCAGCCAGAGAGTCAATTATGGCTCCCAGTTTGCAGTCATCGGCAAACTTGGTTAGCCATAGTTCTCCTGTATTTGCCTGTACTTCTGAGACGTATATACCAAACAGTAGGGGTCCCAGGACTGAGCCTTGTGGGACACCACTTGTGACTGGTTTAGAGTCGGACCTGGAGCCCGCTATTCTTACCATGTGAGTTCTGTCTCTAAGCCATTTGGCAACCCATCTCATGACGTAGGGGGTTATGTTCAGGCTGGTGAGTTTTTCTGTAATACCCGAGTGGGGAATGGTGTTGAAAGCCTTGGCGAGGTCAGGGTAGGCTGTGTGAAGCACCTTTCTCTCGTCTATGGCCTTGGTGACTGTCTCGAAGAAGTCAACCAGGTTTAGTAGGCATGATCTGCCCATAGGTGTGGAGCATCGATTTCCCATGTTGGTAATGTCCAGGTCTGGGATACTGGAGCCCCTGGCGGGACTATGGATTAATTGATCCAGGGCTTTGGAATTTATGAATTCCAAGAACCATTGGCAAATGTGTTGGTACATGTGTAGTTTTCCCAGTTAATGGCAGGGTAGTTGAAATCAACTAGTATTAGGGTGTTTGGTTGTATCTTAATATTTTCCAGTATGTGTAGAAAGGTGTAGTGAGAATCTTGGGGCATAGTGGGGGATCTGTAGCAAGCTACAATTTGGATTGTAGTCTTACCTAGTGTTAGTTGCACCTGGAGAATTTCAAAAGCATTGTGTTGGGCAACTAGCCTGGTGGTGTGAATATCCTTGGTGAATATAGACACTCCTCCACCTTTAGTATTTCGGTCCTGGTTTGGTGGCCAAAAAGTGTGGTAAGAGTTGTAGCCTGGTACTGCAGGGCTGCTCTCGGCAGCCTTGAACCAGGTCTCAGTTACTGCACAGATATCGATGTTCTCCATTTTTAGGAGTGCCTCGAGAGAGTGCATTTTGAAGTTTAGACTTCTAGCATTGAGTAGCATTACCTTCAGATTTTGCATGCTTGTACCTGTTTCGGTGGTGGTTTTGTCCTTTGAACTTTGCCTAAAAAAGGCACTATAGGGGTGGCAAGAGCCTTAGCCAGTAACCTGAATCCCAGGGGCGACAGGTGCAAACCATCTCTGGCAAAGCATCGTTGTCTGTCGATTATGTCATCCCAGGCAGACAGATACTGGATCCCCTTTGAATGACACCAGAAGCTTTGCCAATTGTTGAAGTCAATCATTTTGTCCTTATATTGTGGTATCATTCTGGGCGAAGGCAGGATGCTACTCAGGGCTAGGTTCATACTTGCCTGGGCCACATGATCCGAGAGCTCTATCATGTCTCTTTTCATGTAGTCCAGGGAGGTACATCTCAAATCATTCACTCCAACATGGACAATGACAAAGTCATATTTGTACTTGTTGTGGAGTGACTTGAGTGCATGTGTTATGTGGCAGATCCTGGCACCCGAAAGGCAGCTGACTGTAATTTTCTCCTTGTTCAGCCTGGTGAGTGGGGTATCAGTGTGCCTGACTATAGAGTCACCTATAACTAAAGTGTTGGGTATGTTGTCTTGCCTTAAGGGCTGTTGTTGGGTGGCACACTGGTGTGAGCTATGTGACACTTTGGTTGTGATTGGTGTTTGTTTGCGTTTCAGCTTCAGAGGTCCTTGTTGCTTGGGCAGGTTGCTAATAAGGGCCTCTGCATATGAGGGTTTAGTGTTGCTATGAGAGGGTGTTGGTGGTGTGGGTTTAGAAAGGCTATGTGTTACTTGAGGTGTAGTGTGGGTGTTAACCCTATCCTCTTGACTGTCTAGCACAATCTTGGGTGGAAAGAGCTTTGCTTTCAGTTTGGCTATGTAAGTGCATCTCTAGCAGATTGTAGAGTTGGGTGGTTTGAGGAGAGGGTTGTCTGTGTACATGAGGCAATTGCTGCATTGTCCTAGTATGCCCAGATTCACCAGGTGGACAGGAGAAATCACCGGAAGATGACCTTTTGACATTCCTGGTTGGTATTTTTTTTTGTAAAGTACAAGAGCTGTTTTCCCTTACCTTAGCAAGGTACTTTGCAATTATAGGCTGTTTAGTGCCTACGATTAATTTCTCCTTATTAACATGGAGGGTTGAGTGCTTGTATCAGTTTAAGGCTTCCTAGTGCTTTCCACCAGGTTTTAGAGCAAGTGCCCATCACAGGGATGCTTAAAGGTAAGATGAAAGAAAATGCTTTATCCTAAACACTGCAGTGTGCATTAGAGGAGTTAGATGTGAAAGTAGGTAACTTAAGTTTTACCTGTCTAAAAAGTTAAGTTTTAGTGGACAGTCACTATTTGTAAAACAGCAAGATAGATTGAAAGGGGGTGGTCACTTTTGTATTCTGGTACTATGGAATACAGTAGGATGGCCAATAAATTTAAATAGTTGAAGGGGAGTGATTTCACAAAATGATAACTTTGCGCTTAATTACACAAGCCAGTAAAAACAGAGAGGAAATAAGATATATGGTCAAATTAAAATAAGGGGCAGGCAACTAGAAAGACAGTGCTGTTTAAGAACACAACAGTAACTGGATGGGAGAGTGAGGAAAACAATTTCTGCCCGACTCACAAGAGACAGCTGCGGTCTCTTTTCAAGTTTTAATATGCAGATAAAAGTAGAATACAAGTAAAACACAAGGTAAAGAAAACAAATCACAATATTCAAAATAGAAAAAGACAATAACGTAATACAAAATACAACAAATAAAAAGCAAATTAACCTTTCCCTCACAGCAAAGTGTAGCAGAGTCTGGGTGAGCCTTTCTAGTAAAGCAATAGAAAGAAACCCCTAGCACTAGACTAGTCTAGACTAGACTAGACTAACGTCCTAAGCACTCAATCAGTCGTGAGGGATTTGGGTACCCAGGTTGATAGCCTGACGTTTGACCACCATGTTGCTTCTGTGGTATGGAAAGCCTTCTACATGGCCCACCTCATAAGTAAGGGTATCTCATCCAGGGACAAGGAGGACATAACATCCCTGTATTCTTCCCTTATAAGGCCCATTATTAAGTACAATGCACCTTTCAGCATATACCTCACAAAGCACATGCAGCAGCTGGAAAGACCATAGAGGTTCCTCACCAGGAGTATCCACGGCCTCAAACATCTACCATACACAGATAGGCTAAAAGCCCTATCCTTCTACTCATTTTCACACAGACTCTTCAGAGTTGACCTCTGTCTGGCATACAAGGTGATCATGGACACCACCTTGATGGGAGTGCTGCATATCCGCAAGTCAAACCCCACTCAAGTAATCCACATGAGCGGCCTCATCATAGTCTGTGATATCAACAGGACTTGTTGGTAGGACATATTTATGTCCCAGAGACTCCCCTATCTATGGAATAGGCTCCCTCTCCACGTCAAACAGAGTACCTCTTTATCCCTTTTTAAGCGCAACCTGGATAACTGGATGGGAAACAGAAAATATACCCCTGGGATTCCACCCATGTCTTATAAGGGCCTCAGAGCCAATAGCCTAATAACCTCCTACGATCCTATGATTCTATGATATCCTGTCTCTTAGCTGAGATATACTAACTTTATAGCACATCGTAAAACTCCTTCCTTATTTTCTTTGAATTTGCAAGTTAACCCTATATACCAGCCTTTACCATCAACACATACGTTTGCATAGGCATGTAGTTTATACATATTTCTGCTGTTTTCCAGCAGGGTGCACTGTGATTACATTCTTGAAGCTCAGTACAGAACATATAGTTTTCTTACATTTGTAAGACAAGCATGCAAATCATATTACTATTCACAAATGACATAGAATTATTTACAAAATTCTAGCTGGCTGGGCTGGCAGCCTTCACAATTCTCACAGTCACAATTTCATTTACATGGGCTGAAGTCTAAAAAATAGTCTTCTACATCATTCAACCATTGTGTAAATTCAACAAACTATTGCTGCACACATTTACTTGTACCATTCCCTTAGGTTCATAGGTTTGTACTAGGCTATCTGGCCGAAGGCATTTATAAGCCTAGCCAGAATGTGTTGGCTTTCGCTGCCCCCCTTAGATCAGTTCCCTGTGCCTCTGTCCAGCAGAGCCACTGAAGTGATCCCCAGTGTAAACTTTCTGTTTCCCATCCAATCGTCAAGGTTTCTCTTGAAGAGTGTTAGCATGGAGCTCTGCCTAATGTAGATTGGAATCTTGTTCCAAAGCATGGGAAGTCTCCGGGACAGGAATCTATCCCTCCAGCACATCCTATTCATTGTTGTGGTGAGGTTTAGATCCCTAGAGCGTGTGGCTCAAGGGGATAAGCTTTTCTTTAGGTGGAGCATGTCCATCAATTCTGGGTTGGACATGGCCTTGTATGTCAGGCAGAGATCACCTCTGAGTAGGCGGTATGCAACCGAGTACAGCTGGAGTTTCTTCAGTCGAGTTGCATAGGGCATCTTTTTGAGGCCAGTGATCCTCTTCATGAGGTACTTCTGTGGTCTTTCCAGCTGTTGCAGGTGTCTTGTAAGATACATCCCAAATGGGGTGTTGTACTCTATGATGGGTCTGATGAGCGATGAGTAGAGGGGCACAATGACCTCTTTTGATCTGGATGTGAACCGTTTGAGATAAGGTGGGCCATGTAGAAGGATTTTCTAACCACTTTGGCAATGTGATTATCAAAGGAGAGATTACTATCTACTTGGGTCTCCAGATCCCTTATTACGTCTTCCGTATTTAGGGGACTACCACCTATGTGGTAGTTTCTGGGTACTTTGTTTTTTCCAAAGGGAATGACTATGCACTTTTTGGCATTTAGCTTGAGGCCATGATTTTGACACCAGGTATCCATCTCAGTGAGACCCTTTTGGAGGATGTCTGTGTCAGCCAGAGAGTCAATTATAGCCCCTAGTTTGCAGTCATCTGCGAACTTGGTCAGCCATAGTCCTGTGCTTGCCTGTACCTCTGAGAACTATACGCCAAACAGGAGGGGTCCTAGGACTGAGCCCTGGGGAATGCCACTTGTAACCGGTTTAGACTCAGACCTAGCTCCCGCAACTCTTACCATGTGGGTTCTGTCTGTGAGCCAGTTGGCAACCCATCTTGTGACATAGGGGTTTATGTTCAGGCTGGTGAGCTTGTCTATAATACCAGAATGGGGAATGGTGTTGAAGGCCTTTGTGAGGTCTAGGTAGGCTGTGTGTACCACCTTTCCCTCATCTATAGCCTTGGTAACTGTCTCAAAGAAGTCCACCAGGTTTAGGAGGCATGATCTGCCCTTAACAAAGCCGAACTGGGTAGGGTCCATTGTTTGGAGGTTCCCAATTTCTCTGTTAATAAGTTCCATTATGATGCACTCCATAGCCTTGCAGACCAAGCTAGTCAGTCTTATAGGGCGATAGTTCCCTGGGTCTGTTGTGGCTTCACCTTTGTGGAGCAGAATAACTGTTGCTGTGCACCACTCTATGGGTACGTAACCTGTGGAGAGGCTGAGTTTGAACAGTGTGTTTAGGTGAGGGGTTAGTTAGTCTTTAAGCTCATGTAGGATGCAGCCTGGGACACCATCTGGTCCCATTGATGCTGTATTTTTGGCTTTGGAGAGGGCTGTTTTAACCTGAGTGTATGTGATTTCAGGAGCTCTACATTCTTCTGGTATGGTTATGGGCCCTTTTGGGGGTGAGAGGGGGGTGAAGTTAGCACTGACCCTGTCTGCCAGGATGTTTTGTGGTAAATAAAAGCTTGTTTATGCAGCTGGTATTCCTGGCCTCGTCTGTTGGATTTGTGTTTTGATGGTTTTATTTATTCTTAGTTTCTGCCAGGATGTTGGCAATATCAGTCTGTTCAGTGTATTTTGTACCATTCTGCACTAACTCTGAGCAGATCTAAGCATTACCACTTAGATTCTTGACATAGCTAAAGAATGCCTTGTGGTTATCTTTGGAGTCCTTGGCAATTTTTCTTTCGAAACTCGCCTTGAATGATTTTATGAGGAATCATAGTTTCTTGCTGATACTAATCAGGGATGTCTTCCCTTCTTGGGAATTTACTCTTTTCTGTACTAGTTTCCTCCTTCTATTGTATAGCTTGTTTATGGCAGGAGTCCACCAGACTGGTTTCCTTTTCATGGAGGAGTGAGTCTTGGTTTTGCTTGGGATAGCACGATCCATGCATTCTTGTAGGTGCCCATAGAATGCATTAATAAAGGATTTTGCAGCTTGGATAACGTTATCCTTTAGCATGGGGGCTTTGAAACTTTCCACCTCGGTCTTAAGTAACATGAAGTTTGCTTTTGAAAAGTTTTTCATGGTGGTTTCCTTGAGCGGGGGTGGGTGCGGAAGGTGGATATCCAAAGTGATTTGTTTATGGTCAGATCTAAACAGCGAGGGGTTGACCTCCAGTGTGGAGCACCGGTCACCCATGTTGGTGATGACCAGGTCCAATATTTTGTCACCTCTGGCGGGAGTGTTGACCAGTTGATCCAGGGCGTTTGAGTTTATAAATTGTAGGAAATGTTGGGCAAGGGAGTTAGTACTTGAGTAGTTCTCCTAGTTAATGTTTGGGTAGTTGAAATCACCCAATATTAGAGTATTTGGTAGGACCTTTATATTTCCCAGTGTTTCCAGAAAGGCGGAATGGGGGTTCTGGGACAGGGTGTGTGATATGTAGCAAGCTACAATTTGAATTTCAGTTTTGCCCGTTGTTTTGCACGTGGATGATCTCTGAAGCATCATGCTGTGCCACTAACCTGGAGGTGTGGGTATACTTGATGAATATGAGTACATCCCCGCCTTTTGTATTTTGGTCTGGGTTCTGTGGCCGAAATGTATGGTATGAGTTGTAGCCTGGTAGTGCTGGGGTGCTCTCTGGAGCCTAAAACCAGGTTTCTGTTACTGCACATATATCGATTTTCTGCATACTGAGGAGTGCCTCGAGTGCATGCATTTTGAGGTTTAGACTTCTGGCACTGAATAGCATTACCCACAGTTTTTTGTTACTTGTGCCATTTATGGCAGTGGGTTTGTCTTTTGAGCTTTGCCAAAAAAGGCACTATGGGGTGGCAAGAGCTTTGGCCAGTATTCAAAAGCCTAAGGGTGATAGGTGCAAGCTGTCTCTAGCGAAGCATCATGGCTTGTCTAGCATGTCATCCCAGGCGGACAGACACTTTATCCCCTTTGAATGACACCAGAAACTTAGCCAATTTTTGAAATTTATATTTTTTTCTTTATACCATGGTATCCGTCTTGGTGAGGGCAGGATGCTACTCAGGGTCAGGGTCATACCGGCCTGAGATACATGATCAGAGAGCTCTTCCATGTCTCTTTTCATGTAGTCCAGGGAGGTATGGCTCAGGTCATTCATACCAACATGGACAATGACAGAGTCATATTTGTACTTGTTCTGGAGTGACCTGAATGCTTGTCTTATGTGGCAGATCCTGGCACCCAACAGGCAGCTAACAGTAACCTTCTCCTTATTCAGCCTAGTGAGTGGGACGTCAGTGTGCCTGACTATAGAGTCACCTATTACTAGTATGTTGGGTATGTTAGTTTGCCTTAAGGGCTGTGATTGCATGGCACACTGGTTTTGTGAAGTATGTGTTTCATGATTTGTGTTGGTGGGTGGAGGTTGCTTGGATGTCTGCTTTGGAGGTCTCTGTTGCTTTTGCAAATTTTTATTTAGAACCTCCGAGTATGATTTCGTGTATTTATATGTGTTTTTTGCCGGTGCTGGTTTAATGGGCCTATGTGAGACTGGTGGTGTGATGCAAGTATTTCCCGTTGCCTCTTGACTGTCTGATCCAGCCTTGGATTGAGAGAGCTTAGCCTCCAGTTTGGCTGTATAATTGCATCTCTCACATGTATTAGTGTTTGGTGGTAGGAGGAGAGGGTTTTCTGTGTACATGAGGCAGTTGTAACATTGCCTCAAAATGCCCAGATTCACCAGTTGGTCTGGAGAGTACATCTGAAACTGCCCTTTGGACATGCCTGGATAGATACAGTGAACTGTTTTACTGAATGGCTGGTAAGGTTGAATAGAGAGCCTTGTCCTTCTGTACAGCATAGGAGGGTCTAGTGCTAGGGTTTATAAGTGCTTGCTATGAGTTTTAAGCAAGTGCCGGGCTGCGAAATGAATGGGTTGAGTGCTTAAGTTGAAAGTTTGTCTAGTTACAAGGGAAAAATTGAAGAGGAGACTTTGTGGAGCCAGGAATAGTTATACCCTAGCTAACCAGTGCTGCCTGGCATGCAAAACCGGGCAAATGCAGTATTTATAGCAGGGAAATGAAAGAGATAGAAATTAGCCCAAAATAGCTAAGAAACTACTAATTTCTGGGCTGAAACCACTCCTCCAGAACAGATAGGCTGCTCAAAGCTCCCCTCTCTCACAGGTGAACAGAGATACTTCCTTCTATCCAAGTATGGTATGGGCAAACACAGAGATTTGTAACACAGCCTTGAATTCAGCACTTAACCTGAAAACTGGACTATACTAACTTAGAAAGGTGGGAAACAAGTCTCTTTTTTTTTTTTTGTTTTTTTCAGAAAATAAAGCAGATACCATCAAAAAAACACTTCATAGTCAACGTGCTGAAATGTCTTACAGACTATGATGGGGACAGATCAATAATTAAAAAAGAAATTAAGCATCTCATAAACGCTAAGAAATCGATTCAAAAGTGTTCAGTAGTCATGTTATCTGAAATATGATTTTGTATCTCTGTGATAAATGGCGGCTCCCTGCACTGCTTTCCTACAGTGTGTGTGTGTGTGTGTGTGTGTGTGTGTGTGTGTGTGTGTGTGTGTGTGTGTGTGTGTGTGTGTGTGTGTGTTGTGTGTGTGTACAAAAATGTACAACAAATGTTACTTCTGGCAATACATTTTATTGGTTAACTTGTTGGTTTGAAATTTTACATCATCAGTGCTGTTATTCATTCTCTCTCTGATTACCCACTCTATGTATTCAGAGTGATAGAGAAACTGGCATCTATCTTGACACTCACTTAGTACTGGACAGGGAAACTAAACCTGGATAGGCCGCCAACATAACACAAGAGACACCACACCTGCCTGCAGACAGATTGGGTGATGACTAGTTCATCCATGGCATGTCTTTAGGATGGAAGAAGAAAATGAAGCAGCCAGCAAAAATCCACATGGACTCCAGGAAGGCAAGCAGACTCCTACTCATTACATGTCATGGTGGTATTCAAAGTGTAAAACATTGATACTATGACTGACTTGTGCAATGCCTCCTGTGATGCTTTACAAAATATACTAGCTGGCAGATTATGTCATTTTAAATATATATTCTTTTTAGTAGACTGTATTGCATGTTTAGCCCCAGATCACATTACCTCATGCCTTAATTATCACACCAAGTAATGATTTCTGACACTGTGACCTTGACAGTTGCAAGGCCACTTATCAACTTTAAAATCAAGAACCCTGCAGTGCCATACATCCAAAAATAAACTAAAGCAAAGAAAGAGGGTGAAATTTGAGAATTATTCTGGCAATTAAAATCTCATGTTGATGACCACCCCCCAACACCCGGTTTAAATGAACATCTGTCTCTTAATTGTGTTTTAAAGTTGCTGTCATACTGAATTTAAACCTGTGTTTGTTTTTAAGTTCATTTAATATGGAAGGAAGAATATGGCTGCAAAGAAGGTAGGGCGTAATATGAGAAGAGCCTGATGTGTCCAAAGGAATCCATTAGATGAGGAAGCCCAATGCAGGTCTGCAGGATCAGCAGTACAGATGGAGGGAGGAATTATGATGATCAGAGACTAGATCACCAAGAACATAATATGGGTAACTAAAAGACAGCTAGGTCTTGTGATACAAAAACAGTGACGGTTCTAAAATGAGAAAGCAAAAGTCTGGAAATAAGCAAGGTTCTAAAGGCAAATGGACTGCAGGGATGGAAAATGAATGGCAAAAAGGAAGGAGTGGCATTCCATGACTTTTGGGCAAGGTAGGCTTTTCAAGCTGCTACTAGAACCCAGTAGCAGTATTATTAGTAAGGATGGGATCAAGGATTACAACACTTATGATAGGGAGTAGACTAGCCGGAAAGGATTTGGGTTAATGAGCAAGTAGAAGGAGGCATAATGTAGTGATATCCTCTTCCCATTCCATTGAGTAGAGTAGTGTCTTCATTGACATCTGGATTCGAGAGTTAAAAAAAAATGATTATGCCTTTAAAGTGACATGCATGCTGGGTAGACAGACACAGTGAAAGTCAGTGTAGAGGGTAGAAGGAGTGACGGAAAACAGTGATGGTTTAGAATAAACAATGGAAAGTGCAAAGTTGTAACTAAATAGAAAAAAGTTGTTGAAGGACACTGTGGAGAAAACCAATTTAGGAAATTAGGAATAAAGCAGGCAACCTAGGATGAAGAGTCATGAAGAGCGGTGACAGAAGCTTCACTAGGAAATGGAAGCTGCAATTGTAATACTGGATGGATAAGAAGTCAAAATGGAAGTAAAAGAAACCTGAGCAAATGATAAAAGAGAATGTTACAAGACTATCAGTTATTCTGGAAGGAGGGCCTGGCTCCATGGAGCAGAGGGATAGAGCCTTGACATTGTTCCAGGGTGACCAGGCTTAGAGTAGAATCCCTAGCACTAGAGGAACCAGACAGGTAATGGGATACAAGATCTGTCGTGACCTGCTTACTTCTCTCTGAAGGAGGAAACAGTTTGCATGCACTTGGGGAACACTGGGCAGTGTGATCTCCCTGGTATAGACTGCAGTGTTCATCATTCATGTTATGAGAGAACGCAATGCTTCTTAGCAGGATCACTCTTTACAGAAGAGAGGTGAGTGGATGTCATCTGTTGTCGTCACATTACGTTTCTCACTGGTGCTTAGCTGGCTATACATCAGGGCTGGGGAAAACAGATAAATGCAAACCAATCCCTGGTCTCTAGTTGATGACCTATTAACCAGCCCTTTCTGGGTATATGTTAGTCCTGGAAGAAAACAGAAAAATGCAAATCATCCCCTGCTCTTTAGAGGATGACCTATGTACTGTTTATTTTTTTACGGGATTGGGGTTGGCTTAATGGTTAAGGTGTTTACCTTGCAGACACAAGGTACAGGGTCTAACCTTTGAAAGGAAATTGGCTAGACTTAAACTGACCTGCAGAGTCAGTTAGCTTTGTATTTACCTATCAACGTATGAAGCATTTATGTCTCTCTGGTCAACTCTCACCCTGATGATGGGGAATGAATGGTGTTTGCATGGGGGGGTGATGGTTGAGAGACAGTGGGGACAATGTGTCAAGAAAAGAACGTATTTTGGCAGGAGAGAAGGAAAATGATGGGGAGAGGAGTAGCAGTCGATGTGACAGAAGGCATAACCTTTGAACCTTTGAGGTGAGTGAAGCCAGTGAACAAGAAAAGACAGGATACAAACCACGAGGACCTTGAGAGGCTAGCTCTTTGATAATCAGACTAAACGGACGGAGGGAAGAAAGGAGGAAGCACTAATGGGAGGCAGTATAATTAGCCACAAAGCTCAGAATACAGAGATGATGAAAATGTACGCATCAAGCAGCAGTCAGGGGCAGCAAAAAAGTCATGCCTGAGGATGACCTTAGTACCGAAAAAACAGGATAGACTATTCATACATACAAATTTGGACAGGAAACTAAACTAAGTGAAACACAAGACTGAGAGGGATTCAACTATCTGCTACAGGAAGGCATGAGATGAAAAAAAATCAATAATTGTGACCATGTTTTTGCAATGCTCAGAACAAAGGTGATAAACACAGACAGACAGACAGACAGACAAAAAGGACCAAGTTAGAGACAAAAGCAAGGCAAACTAGCAGTAGGTAAATGTGTGAATCAAATCAAATGCCATAACATGAGGTTTATCAGCAGTTCAGATCCTTATTTCTGTACTGTGAATAACCACAGAGATTGCAAACTGAGAATATGCAATGCTTAGATGCAGCTATAAACAAGGGACTAAGCACAAAAAGTTCACTGAAGAGAAGAAACCAGTCGATGAACCATCCGGTCTTTCTTTAAATGGGCACTTAAATCAATTTCCAAGTATGTTGACAGAAAGAAAATATATGACAGGAATAATAAATAACAACCATATAATATGGCAATATCCAGTGCAGTAAACGTTCCAAAAACAAATCCTGAAAATGTAAATGAAACAAAGTTAGCACAAAAGAAAAGGCAGATGTATGACTGGTATATCATTAGGCAATCAAATCCAATGTATAGACATAATGTCAATATACAACAAAATCTCTAGTCACTAAATAATAAAATAGTCCCAAGCAAAGTGGTTAAGATGGATAAAAAACAGCCAATGTCCATAAATTTCATTGTCAGGCATTTCACATGATCATTGGATAGAACATTATACCAAAGATTCAGAAAGAAATTGTTCCTAGTACTATTTGGGTAGCAACAATTTGTCCAGTAGTATGAGGGATATATTCTGTGATTCAGAGACGCAATAAATCACCTTTGAAATACATATCATCACTGGCTCATTATAATTTTTCTGAACCAAGCAGTAGTTAGAACTAACCATGGTATTTCCCCCTATCAAATCACACACACACACACATGCACACGCACGCACACACACACACACACACACACACACACACACACACACACACACACACACACACAAACACATACGCAGTTTCACAGTACTTACTGTTGTATTGCTAATAATGCTGTTCCTGCCACAGGAATAAAAATATGGAAGGAATAAAACAGTAATGTAAATATCTGTCCAACTTTGCCAACACTGACAGCCAGCTTTTCAAAATCTGAAAATGCAACTAGGGAAAGTATATATATTGATGTACAATATAATGTGAACAAACTTGGTAAATGGCATGAAAGGTCATAAAGAAAAGCCAAAGCAAAACAAGAAACGTAATTTAAAACCTGAATCAAAGATGGAGAAAAGGGTCTCTATGTATAGAGGTGAACATCAGGTTCAAACAGAGCTCCACAGAATGCGGGAGGAGGAAGAGGACAAGGAGGGACGTTTAGATGCATGGAAGGTGGACATTTAAAAACATTTTTCTCAGTTGCTAAGCAGATAAAATAATTGGGCTCAACTACCTTTTTTCAGAAGTAACCAAGAAGCAATGACTTGTGTACTCAGAGTAAACAAATTAAGAATAACAAGATCGAATCCAGGAGTAGAGGATGAAGGTCATTATCATCGTAGAGGTGTAATGCTTTGCACTGAACCTTTTCTCCGTATTCAAAATATGAAGGACAGAGGCATGCCAAAATGGGAATGGGATAAACTGGGAGAAGCAAGATGGCTAACAAAAGGTCTCATACTCAACAAAACTGTAGGAAAGTAGTTTAAGGAACAGTTTATCTATATGGATCAAATCAATGCAGCAACCAAACCAAATAACTCAAAAGTATCCACAAGCACAGGACCCGGAGCCCACCAAAAATCAAGGCAAATATTTATCTATATGGATCACTGAGGGCTAAACAACACACCTGATACACTTGTAATAGGTGACTCTATCATCAGGCACACTGACGTCCCGCTCACCAGGCTGAATAATGAGAAGGTCACGGTGAGTTGCCAGTCGGGCGCTAGGATCCGCCACATAACACAAGCACTCAGGTCACTCCAAGGCAAGTACAAATATGACTCAGTCATTGTCCATGCTGGTGTGAATGACCTGAGACGTACCTCCCTGGACTACATGAAAAGAGATATAGAGGAGCTCTCTGAGCATGTGGCCCAGGCCGGTATGACCCTGACCTTGAGTAGCATCTTACCCTCACCAAGAATGATGCCACAATATGAAGACAAGATGATCAATTTCAACAATTGGCTTAAGTATTGGTGTCATTCAAAGGGGATCCAACGCCTGTCAGCCTGGGATGACATGCTTGACAAGCCACGATGCTTCGCTAGGGACGGCTTGCACCTGTCACCCCTGGGCTTTCGGATATTGGCAAAGGCTCTTGCTACCCCCATAGTGACTTTTTTAGGCAAGGCTCAAAAGACAAACCCACCTCCATAGGTATCACAAGGGAAAAGAAACTAAGAGTAATGCTACTCAACGCCAGAAGTCTAAACCTCAAGATGCACGCACTCGAAACTCTCCTTAGCATGGAGAACATCGATATCTGCGCAGTAAAAGAAACCTGGTTCAAGGCTCCCGAGAGCACCCCAGCATTACCAGGTTATACCTCATACCATGCTTTTTGGCCCCAAAGCTTGGACCGACCCACAAAAGGAGGGGGAGTATCAATATTCATCAAAGATACCCACACCTCCAGGTTGGTGGCACAGCACGAAGCATCAGAGACTATCCATGTGCAACTAACAGTGGGTAAAACTGCCTTCCAGTTTATAGCCTGCTACAGACCACCCTCCCTAGCCCAGGAACCCCACTCGGCCTTCCTGAGAACACTGGAAAATATGAAGGTCTCTCCAAACACCATTATATTGGGCGACTTCAACTACCCAAACATAGACTCGGAGCATTACTCTAGCTCCAACACCCTAGCCCAAAGGTTTCAAGAATTTATAAACTCAAATGCTATGGAACAACTTGTTACCACTCCCACAAGAGGGGAAAACATACTGGACCTGATCATCACCAACATGGGGACTCTATGCTCCAGACCAGAAGTGTATCCCTCACTGGTAAGATCAGACCATAAACTATCTATATCTAATATCTATCCCAGCAGAGTGCTGCCCCCCCTGACATCTCGGATGCTCAGGTAAGAGCCGCCCTCTCCAAAGCAAAAAACACAGCATCAATGGGACCAGACGGTGTCCCAGGCTGCATCCTACATGAACTCCAAGAAGAGCTAAACCCAAACATAAAACTACTGTTCAATCTCAGCCTTACTACAGGATATGTACCCAAAGAGTGGCGTACAGCAACTGTAGTCCCTCTCCACAAAAGTGGTGCCTCAACGGATCCTGGAAACTATCGCCCCATAAGCCTGACTAGCTTGGTCTGCAAAGCTATGGAAAGGATCATCATGGACCTCATAAATAAAGATATTGGGGACCTACAGACACTGGATCCTACTCAGTTCGGCTTTGTTATGGGCAGATCCTGCCTCTTCAACCTGATTGATTTCTTTGAAAAAGTCACCAAGGCCATTGACGAGGGGAAGGTGGTCCACACAGCCTACCTGGACCTCGCAAAAGCCTTCGATACAATACCCCACTCGGGCATTATAGATAAGCTCACCAGCTTAAATATAAACCCCTATGTCACTAGATGGGTTGCAAACTGGCTCAAGAACAGAACCCACATGGTTAGAATTGCTGGAGCCATGTCAGACTCCAAACCAGTTACAAGTGGCATCCTACAAGGCTCAGTCCTGGGACCTTTCTTGTTCAGTATATATTTCTCGGAGGTACAGGCCAACACGGAAGGACTGTGGCTGACCACGTTCGCAGATGACTGCAAACTGGGTGCCATAATCGACTCTCCAGCCGACACAAGCATCCTCCAAAAGGGCCTCATAGAAACAGACAACTGGTGCCAGAGCCATGGCCTCAAGCTAAATGCCAAAAAGTGTATAGTCATCCCCTTTTGCAAAAACAAAGTGCCCACAAATTACCACATAGGTGGTAATCCATTAAGTACAGAAGAAGTAATTAGGGACCCAAGTTGATAGCAATCTCTCATTTGACAACCATGTGGCCAAAGTGGTTAGAAAACCATTTTATATATCCCACCTAATCATGAAGGGATTCACATCTAGATCAGGGGAGGTCATCGTGCCTCTTTACTCATCCCTCATCAGGCCCATAATTGAGTACAATGCCCCTTTTGGGATGTACCTTACCAGACACCTGCAGCAACTGGAAAGACCCCAAAAGTACCTCACCAAGAGGATCAAAGGGCTCAAACAGATGCCATATGCTGCCCGGTTAAAGAAACTCCAGCTCTACTCAGTGGCATACCGCCTGTTCAGAGGCGATCTGTGCCTGATGTATAAAGCCATGTCCAACCCGGAATTAGTGGACATGCTGCACCTCAGAAAATCCAAATCCTATTGAGCTACACGCTCGAGAGACTTGAACCTCAACACTGAAATAAATAGGACATGCTGGAGGGACAGATTCATAACCCAGAGGCTCCCTTCACTCTGGAATAAAATCCCAGTCCAGGTTAGGCGAGTCCCTCATTAACTCTCTTCAAGAGGAATCTTGATGAGTGGATGGGAGATCGTAGGTTTACCCCGGGTATCACTTCTGTGTCACTGTTAGACAGAGGCACAATATACTAACCTCAAAAAAGGGCATAGCAAAATTTATTTAAAATGGGTGGCGAAAGCCAAACACATTCTGGCTAGGCTTATAAATGCCCTAGGGCAGATAGCCTAGTATGAACCTATGAACCTATGAACCTATGTTTTAAAGAGAGGCACTGCCGTTATTAATTGCAGTCTGCTTAAATAGTCATGTGTATGGAAGAGGTCATTACCTTTGGTTCACCAATTATCTTTCCAGGAGGGCAGCATCATCCAAAAGTACTAATAGTCTGGGATACAGAATAACCATCACTAACATGTTATTATAATTGTAACCAGTAACAGTAACAGATGGTGCTGCAGACTAAAAGGGAATGAGCTTCAGATTAGTACCGGCACCAATGTACTGAGGAGTACAACAGAGCCAAACAATGATTTTATCTGGATTAGCTGTCATATGATGACAGTCAGATAAAATGCTGTCATCACTTTTTCTGGATGAAAATAAATCCTCCAAATTAATATTAATTAAATTCCATAGAACAAAGGTGGAGGTTATCTAATTTTGGCCACAGTTAAGACAGTGTGCTGGGGCTTGACCTTGCTTATAGGATTTTCTTTTAGCATTTTAAAGAGATTAGTAAATTAATTCTTGTATGCTGACATTTCAGCAAATGATACTCACTGCCACACAGTGGTCTGTAGTATGTCTTTTGGCAAAAAATTATAATATGTGTTAAAATAACATTGTGCTGGTATATATCTAGTCATTTCTCTGGGTAACATTTGTGCACAAACTTATATCCATTGGCATAGATCTATCCATATTTCTATTCCAGCTTCATAATACTTGCATGCTAACATATATTGACATACATGTCACACTACAGCCTTTCTATTATAATAATGTCTCTGATGCTGCATGCACAACTGGACAGGTGATGCTCCTCTTCACTGACAATTCCAGGCCGCAGCCTTTCTTTCTGCTCTTCCTAGTCATTTTACGCAGTAAAAGTGAAGCAAAATACACCCAAAAAAGTGCTAAAAAGAAGCCAAGTAAACTAAGACAGTGGTTAGGTCATGCCTGGATTGAAACATCCTCACACCCAAACATCATTTTTAATATTAATATAATATTTCAGTTTTTATTGATCAAACCAGTGGCCATTTGGAATGATACTCGAGGGTAGCAGCTTTCAACAGAGAAAGTCTGCAGAAGGAATTCTTTTCTGAGATTATTCCAGAACACGCTCAATTTCAAAGCAATTTCTAAGTATTATTTTACTTCCTGGTTGATAAATCATTGCTTTTCATGTCAAACAATATAAAAAGAAAGAGATATGACATATTCTAGGACTAAACCATTGTAAACCACTTACATTTTCAATTAAAACCTATGGTATTACCTGTACTCAGATTCAAGTTTTCACTAACAGTGTGTGTGTGTGTGTGTGTGTGTGTGTGTGTGTGTGTGTGTGTGTGTGTGTGTGTGTGTGTGTGTGTGTGTGTGCGTGTGTGTGTGTGTGTGTGTGTGAGTGTGTGTGTGTACATCTGTCTGTCTAAGGAATGGGAACTTTTGCACACTGTAGAACTCTCAGTTCTCACTAGAGCTTTTTAAGGAACAGCAAAGAGTTTTCTTCTAGCAGAGTGTTTTTAGAGAAAGATATACATAGCGTAAGTTATGGTAGACGTTATACATGCATGGGCTCATTTTGCAGTAATATAATTTAGCGTGCATTGTAATGGAGAGAGAATAAATCATTTACAGATTAACCACATACTGGCAAGAGAAAAAAGGGTAATGTAGCTAAATTCGGCTCAAGACTGTACATAGGTACTTGCATCATATTTGCAATAATATAAATTGTAACTCGAGACAGACAGTAACTGAAAGCATTTCTACCTTATTGATTTTTTACAGTTGTCTAAAACAAACTATATAAACAGATTCCCCAAGCCTGTGGGTCAGAGTGCTGCATATCCAATTTAATACCATCAATTAATCTCCAGTTCTCTAACATACGTTCCAACAATTTGTGTTAGTTCCCTTTCTATCTGTTTGTCTATCTATCTATCTATCTATCTATCTATCTATCTATCTATCTATCTATCTATCTATGTCTATCGATCTATCTATCTGTCTACCTATCTATCTATCTGTCTATCTATCTATCTATCTATCTGTCTGTCTGTCTATCTATCTATCTATCTATCTATCTATCTATCTATCTACCTATCTATCTATCTATCTATCTATCTATCTATCTATCTATCTATCTATCTACCTATCTATCTGTCTATCTATCTATCTATCTATCTATCTATCTATCTATCTATCTATCTATCCAGCAACCTATCTCTCTGTCTATCTATCTATCTATCTATCTATCTATCTATCTATCTATCTATCTATCTATCTATCTATCTGTCTGTCTGTCTGTCTATCTCTCTGTCTGTCTATCTACCTATCTATCTATCTATCTATCTATCTATCTATCTATCTATCTCTCTCTCTATCTATCTATCTATCTATCTATCTATCTATCTATCTGTCTATCTATCTGTCTCTGTCTGTCTATCTATCTATCTATCTATCTGTCAGACGTGTGACGAGCTAACAGTCAGCAAACATCAGAAAGCATAGTACATAAATACTACAGATAATTATGTTGTGGCTTATCTCAGTCCCAAACATCCCAGAAGAAAGAGCTTGTGTTTTAAGTTGCCAATATGCCATTAGGCTGGACTTTGCTGCATCACATAGACAGTGCTTTGCATTCAGTCACAGGGGTTACAGACAAGGAAAAGGTAATGTGCATGTGTCTCGTTCTTTTCCTTCCCCTTCTCTGTGCATGTGCATCCTTGGAATCAGAAAAGTCTGAAACTGGGATCTCTGGGGATGATGACTCAATATTAGGCTGGGCGCACTGGCACTTTTCCCTTGCAAAAACAATTGGTTTTGAGTGTTTGGAGATTTCTTTATATTGATTATTTGGGACTATAATGTGGAACAGATGTTTTCATTTAGATTTTTTTGCAGTTTGACTAAGCAAGATGTGTTTATAATCATAAATTCTAAAGCATGTCATGCTTTTTTCAGTCTCTTCCTAAACATAGGTATATCTACCTTTTCAACAAACCACTGCAGTCTGCTAGACAGACAGACAGTCCCCAATCAATTCACCATTATCCTCTTCTTGTACTTTCAGCTTTTCCCGGTTTAGGGTTGCCACAGCGGATCACCTGTCCGCTCATGATTGGCACTGGAGTTTTACAGTGTCGAGTTGCCAGCCCGGCGCCCAACCTTCCACAGAAGGCACAAACACACTCACACCTAGGACCAATTTAGAGTGTCCAATCCACCTACGGCATGTCTTTGGGATGTGGGAGGAAACTGGAGCACCTGGAGGAAACCCACACAACCACAGGGAGGACATGCAGACTCCGTACAGAAGGCACCCCAACCGAGGATCGAACCAGAGAACCTCTTGCTGTGAGTAAATTCCTGGGCACCCAACCATATATTCTACAGTGTAAATAGTACATATATAGGCAACATCAAAATGAAGCCTCTGCATGTAGCTTCATTGTTCAGACATCCGTCTAAATGTTACAAAAGGAACTGAGGCCTTAACTAACTCAAATTTTCAGCACTTTACCAAATAAGAAGAGACCCATTTATATCCATTTTGAAACTTCCTAAACAAGTCAGGCCATAACTGGATATAGGTGAAAACAGGCCACTGACACATGCATTCATCTCTTAGATATCATATATTTCCAAGTGTAATCTGCCATGGCTTCAAGGTCACCACACATGTTGATTGTACCATAGAAAATCTCATAGATCTTATCAGCTGTGTCATATACACAATTTATTGCAGATACTGGAGTCACAACTGCATGGTACAAAATGCCGTGCAGATATCAGGTATAAGGGTGAATGCTAACACTTCAAGGTCAAGTAATACAGCATTTTACTGCATATCCTAAATGATTCTACTAATGCCATACACATCTCCTCCTCCTCTTCCTCATCTTAAAAAGTGTTTGTAAAAATGCTCTGCAGGTTATTCTTGGAATTGGTGAGGAACGGTGGTCTGTTTTACATACCAGCCTTATCCAGGAGTTGAAAGACATCTATAAATACATGTGTGTGTGTGTGTGTGTGTGTGTGTGTTTGAAGTTGAATTTTGGGAAAAAAAAACAAGATAGAGAGAAATACTGAGATTGACACTTTCTAGTTGTGTCACCTTCTGTTACATGCAGTTGCAGATAATGGCCAGGAAGCATTATAAATTATACTTGAAGGTATAACAGAAGGGAGCTGCACTCCTGTGTATACAGTCTTTTGGATGAGATGTTAAACTGAAAAAAAGTTAAAGTTAAAAAGAAAAAACTGAACTAAAAGCCCCATTTGCTTGAATTGGTGGTAGCTCAGGTGGATATAAAAGATCCCACAGTACCTATGGAAAAGTTTCTTGATGACCTTGCCAAACGTCCTCTTGTAGTATAAATACCACCTCTGGTTTCCCCTGAAAACAGTCTACTAGTCTGGTGAGACTAAACTGGTTAACTAAGAAAAAATAAAATAAAAATAAAAAATTATAAATAAAATAAAAATAACCTTGTAGATGTTTTTGTCTGAAGGCATAGCCGATAACTTGCTCTACATGAAATATGGTCATTCTGAAGTATTAAAAATGAGAAGTTCTTCTTTCGGCTTTTCTCAGTTAGGGTTCGCCACGGTCCACTAATGATTAGCAGTAGATTTTTTATGGGTGCTGAGGTGCCAGCTGGATGCCCAACCTTCAACGAAGGCATGCCCATTCTACGCATGTCTTTCAAACACCACTCGACTGCGGGGAGTTCATGCAGACTCCACACAGAAGGTGCTCCAGCCGAGAATCGAACGGGAGAACCTCTTGTTGTCAGGCAACAACGCTACTGCTGCACCACCGCGGCTTATTAAAAATGAGAAGAATAACAAATATTATTTAAAAAATATTAATAATGGTGTTATTACTTAAACAGAAACTAATTATTTCTTAATATATAATATGTAGTAAGGGTCTCTATTAAACTCTGATTCTTCGAAAACGTACTCACATAACATCACTTCTACATGACTCCAATAACTCAACTGAAAATCTCAATAAAGTTAACAAAGTCACCCAAATCAGCATTTTTGCAGGACAATTGAACCCCCCTGCAGCCCCCCTGGACATGGGAGGTTATGGCACCCTCACATCCAGTTACTTATTAATACCATGTTTGAGATTACTGCACCTTATCAAAAAGAGATAATACAATCTCAGTCCTTTATGTAAAAATGCCAGAATCGTATACATAACAGTGTTAACCACTGGTAGCTATCAGTACTGAGTTACATGCCAGCATTTGCTGTCAACACGTCTTTAGTTTTTGCTCTTAATATATGCATCGGTTTTTAAAGCATAGTGTTTGAATCAACACAAAAGACATACCTAACCCTCAAAGTGCTGGAGAAATAAGTACATATTTTTATTTTTATTCTAAATGTCGATGAGTGAGACATTCTACGCATGTCTTTCAAACACCACTCGACTGCGGGGAGTTCATGCAGACTCCACACAGAAGGTGCTCCAGCCGAGAATCGAACGGGAGAACCTCTTGTTGTCAGGCAACAACGCTACTGCTGCACCACCGCGGCTTATTAAAAATGAGAAGAATAACAAATATTATTTAAAAAATATTAATAATGGTGTTATTACTTAAACAGAAACTAATTATTTCTTAATATATAATATGTAGTAAGGGTCTCTATTAAACTCTGATTCTTCGAAAACGTACTCACATAACATCACTTCTACATGACTCCAATAACTCAACTGAAAATCTCAATAAAGTTAACAAAGTCACCCAAATCAGCATTTTTGCAGGACAATTGAACCCCCCTGCAGCCCCCCTGGACATGGGAGGTTATGGCACCCTCACATCCAGTTACTTATTAATACCATGTTTGAGATTACTGCACCTTATCAAAAAGAGATAATACAATCTCAGTCCTTTATGTAAAAATGCCAGAATCGTATACATAACAGTGTTAACCACTGGTAGCTATCAGTACTGAGTTACATGCCAGCATTTGCTGTCAACACGTCTTTAGTTTTTGCTCTTAATATATGCATCGGTTTTTAAAGCATAGTGTTTGAATCAACACAAAAGACATACCTAACCCTCAAAGTGCTGGAGAAATAAGTACATATTTTTATTTTTATTCTAAATGTCGATGAGTGTGTGTGTGTGTGCATGCGCTCATGTGTGTCTGTGTGCTGTATTCATCATAAAAAGCATTTCAGTAATGTGTTAATTTAATAGCAAGTCTTCTTAAGAAAAAAAAAAACAGTGATGCACAGTTACTTTTTTGTTTTTAGTAAAATGTCTTTGTTTATTAAATTTGATTTTGTTTATCAACAGCTACATTTAGTAAGTAATCAGACACAGATGTTGTGTTGAGGTTGCATAATGAAAGTGCATTTTCTCTTTGGTAGACAAGGTGAGGAACAGGAACACCCTCAATACTTCCAGATCAGTTTGAAGTTAGACAAATTGCTGAGGCTGTCAGACTTCAGAGATGTTAGCCTGCCAGTCACTAGGCCGCAGAATGACAAATTACATCCCTGCTAGTATCAGAGCTGGGACAGTTCTCACCACAGCCTTCACCAGATGGGCCTAATTAAACTATTAGCCAATAAGCAAGGCCTGATGGCTCCATTAGGAATCCTCCTGTGCTTAAATAAACTGCGCAAATGAATAGTGCTCTCAATTAAAGCCTTACACAAGCTATCAGTGCTGTCATTTATAGGCAAGGATATTTTCATTTCATCTCTAGTGCATCTTTTAAAATATTTAATGAATCAGAAACGGTGAGAGGCCATAATCCAGGATGTGTTCTATGCAGCAATTTTCTATTACTTACTGCAACATAAAATACTTTATTATTCTTTTACATTAGATTATGTAGGTACTGATTTACTGAATATTATCCATGAAGGCATTGTTTCCATACAAATATAGTTCTTTACTGTGACACAAAGATGTATTAAAAATTCATATCTTATGTAAATAATTTGTTTTATAAAAAAAATCATGCTTATTATTGTACTTTGTATAAATAATCCAACCTTTGTTAACTTTATAAGAAATAATTCATATTAAGTTTATGCACATTTTTGTCTCTTATTGTAAAGATCAGGTGTCTAGGACTTAAGACTATTAAATATCTATGTCTTTTTAAGCTTAGGCAAAGTAATAATCAAACACAAAAACAATCAGCTATAAAAACAAAATGGTATATCCTACATTAAAATGCATAAATACTGCTAAATAGTGCAGTGTGAGTTGTACTTTCTACCTTGTATCTATATGTATATTTCCTTTTTTGTCTTATTCTTAATAGTTGCATGTATGTTGTCTGTCCTGTTCTTAATAGTTTTATGTATGTCATTTATGTAATTCATACTTGGAGAATCACTGAAACCAGAGTCAGATTCCTTGTACGCGTGCATACTTGGCCAATAAATGTAATTCTGATTCTTTATTAAAAAGCATTTTGTCTGTTGCATGACACATGACTTCCTTGGAAAATGAATGAATACTTCATTGCCAGGCTTATGATGCGATATAAAGCAGAAACATCTACTGAAGTTCAACATTAAAACATCCACTGTTCAGCTGTATCAGCCTGTGCATTTCTGCTATCATCTTCCTACTCCAAGCTTAGGTACAAATCTGCAAACTATCCCCTTCAGTCAGGATTCTGACCATGGGAAAATGTTCATCTCTAGTGGCTTACACCTACTGAAATATCTACAGTTAGCTATTAAAACAACATCACATTAAGTAAACACAGTTATACCTTAGGGACTTAGAGGTCATATAACTAGCAATGAAAATTAGCCGACTGACCTGTCTAATATGAGGTGCAAGGCAAAATATGTTTTAAAGAGAATAACAGCAAATCTACCTGAACTAAATGATATACAAGATGGAGCCATCGTTGCTTTTACCAGTTTCTTAGGAGATGTGGCATGCCTGCAGTTGTGACCTTATTTAATTTTAACTAAGGAAAATTGTTCAAATGCTCTTCAGCACTTAACTTATATATAATCTTCCATTGTGAATGTAATTCAAAACCATAAAATGTATCATTAGAAGAAGACAGAATATCCATCATAAACACACAAACACATATAACACAGCACTCTCCCTACATATATATATATATATATATATATATGTATATATGTATATATATATATATATATATATATATATATATATAAATAACTACACACACACACACACACACACACACACACACACACACACACACACACACACACACACACACACACACAATTATTTTTCTTTACACCATTAATTAAATTTCATAAACATAAAATAGGTTGCAAAAGTTGATCAGCAATCACTTTCTTCTAAACAATAAACATCAAAAAGAGGTGACACCCAAAATAACTAGAATCTTTGCTTTTATGACCTCACACCCTTGGAAATTAAATATACTAACACCATGGCTACACAACAGCAGAGAAAGAGGATAGCTCCCAAAATTATAGTAGAGTTGAACCAGTGTTGCACATGGCTTTTGTCTGAAACTAACAGCTGGAATTACTCTGAAATGTGGAATATAAAACTGATCAGCAATGCTTTCTGCACTATGTTTTCCCTCAATAAATATGGACTCCAGAAACAACAAATCAATGGCAGAGTGTTACAGGCTACAATGTGACATCATATCTGCATCCTATAACTCACAGCCTTAATTAGAAGTGCTGGATTTTAATGACATCGTTCCTGTACCTCATATCACCCTGCCTGCATTGAAAGATCTGAAATTTAAACATCATTTCCAACAGGCACATTCTGGTGATGAGGATTATAACCTAATTGCACATTAGCACTACCCGCTTAACAACTGACATTCTGCCCATTGAATTCTTATTATGGAAAGCAGTCATGATGTACTCTTATTTTAATGAAGAAGTGAAATAAACAGGTAAACTTTACAAGATGGTTAGTCAGACACGGATTTGCCTTTTAAGTTGAACTGTTTTAGGACCCTGTTACAAATATTCATTGCTCCCCTTTTGGTGAATTAGCTGTAGAATGCATCTTGAGTTATAATATGCATCCTCATTTTCTTTTAGTTATTCATACTTTGTTGATCAATAACAAGTAAAAATAAATTTTGCAATAAACTATACACATTTTAGTCTTTTTATGACCATGTCTTCACTCTTCTCTTAGGTGAACAGTGTGAGCCATTTATTCATTTATTCAACATTTTCTAGGGTAAAGAACTATGTGGATAAATTGTAGTATTTTTCAATAAATGTGCACAGAGTTAGAGCTACCCTCCAAACAGAATCTTTTCTCTTAAGTTGATTTGGGGAAGGGGATGGCAATATTAAAGCTTAGCAACCCACAAACATTTCCCACGATCAACAAGACACATCTACTCAAGATAACTAAAATACATGTAATGACATTCCACTAGTCTGAATCAGAATTATCAGCCCACTTTTTTATTGCGCTTAGTGAGAGAGAAATTATTAGTCCATATTTTTCAAACTGAAACTAATCCCAAAATTTCTCATTTAATTCATTTTAAATTTGGTATAAAATAATCTGTTTCTAGAATTTCTAAGTACGAGTTTCATATTGAGAGCTTCATATGGTGGAAAATAAACACATTGCTACTATATATATTAAACCCAGACTCATTTATTGAGCTATCACCATAACATGTATGGCTAAAAATCTTGTGCTCACATTAAAGTATCTATTTAAACAATGACAGTGGTTTCAGATATAACTAAAACTTTTACTGCCATTGACATTGTGATAGGTGTTAAAAAGGTTAATATCCTGGACAGTAGCTTCTAGCCAAAACTCCTTCCACAATAATACATTTGGGAGACTATACAGGAAACTAAATAAAGAATGTAAGATCTGAAAGTAGCTAACATAAGCAAACTGTCTTGGTTAGTGAAATGGCAGTCAAGCAGGTGGCCGGTCTGCATAGGCTAGGATTCAAGGCAGAGAAATGTGGATGACGGGATGGAAATTTTGATGATTGCCATTTAACAACAACCTCTCTTTTAGCAGAAAAGGTTAAGATTTGAGACATAAATTAAAGGATTTCTTTGCTATGGTTTCCAAATGATGTCTTATGAAGCAATGAAAGTGTTTACACCAAGGTTCAACTTGTGCATTTTAGATTTACTTAAGGGGCGGGAGCAGTGAATACAGTGGTATCCCTACAACAATTCCTGTCTGATGCTATAGAGCTATAATTAATCCATACAGGATAAAAAGAGAGCATGAAACTCTCAAAGTAATCCACAGCTCATTCCAAAAAATGTCTGATAATGATCACTTTATCTTTTTTACCTCCTGCAGAAAGGAGATTATGCATGCGCTGTAGGTGAAGAAATTTGAAAAGAAAAAGGCAAATATAAACTATGTAGGTTAAAATTATCTGCCTGGGGTTCTTCATTGAAGACAACTGTTTGTGTCATCAAAATCACAGAGAAAGGCATTTACTTTCTCTTTCTATACTTCATGAAGATTATGGATACCATGCAAGATCCCCCGAAAGGGGGCTTCACATACATTATAAGTTCATAGGGCATAGTTCATAGATTAGTACTAGTCTAACTGCCCTTGTGGACCATTTTAAGCCTAGCCAATTACCCCATGTGGGAATCAAACCTTGCACCATGTATCTGTAAGGTAAACCCTTTAACCACTATGCCATCCTCATTATTGTGACAGCTCTCCCAAGTTAGGCTTCACACAGATGACCCTAGTACAGAACCTACAATGATGACTTATAACTCAAGGACCTCCTAAGGGATTAGTAGCTATCAGTTCCTCAAGTGAACAAAAAGAAGCAGACAGTCTAACATGACAAACATGGGCTACCTATGAAACTTGAAAGATGTGATAAACTGTCTTTCAGCTTTTCCCGGTTAGGGGGTCACCACAGCGGAACTCCAGTCCGCTAATGATTGGCAGTGAAATTTTACGGTGTCGAGTTGCCAGCCTGGCACCCAGCCTTCATAGAAGGCACACCCACACATGCTCACACCTACCTGCATGTCTTTAAATTCACTCGACCACAGGGAGGACATGCAGACTCCACACAGAAGGCGCACCAGCCGAGAACTGAACTGGAGAACCTCTTGCTGTGAGGCGACAACGCTAACCACTGCACCACCGTGGCGTGAAAATAAAGCAGAAAAAAGCAGATATATATGTGTGTGTGGTTGCCATGGGCATTAGCAGTGAAACTTCTGTAAGGAAGTTCAAAAATGACTTATTTATGAGTGCTGACAAATGCCAGAGCTGTTACTTAGCATTGTGTAAAAGTATGCATCTCCCTAACTTCCGAGAGCCTGCCTTTGCTATATTTTGAGAAACAGTGATGTATGCAGTCAAAGTAAATGTTTGCATTTATTGCACAGGTGGAATCCATAGAATCAGCAGTCACTGCACCTGTAAATGCCAGACCTGTCACTTAGCATTGAGTAAAAGTATGCATCTCCCTAACTTCAACAGATATAACATGGATTTACAGATTTAACTATCTAAATGAACAAAACAGTAAATTACCAAAAATATAAGTAAACTAAATAAAACTAACACATCCAAACAGGATTATGACGACTGGTCTACTAAATTGCATAAAAAACACAGATGTATATATACATGAAAAAATAAGTAAATAATTACCTCAGAACAAAAGAAATGGTATATCTACAGGTGGCTAACATCAAGTTTCTCTAGTGTCAAGTGTCTGAATCACAAGATGCTAAGGAAAAGAACATTAGCTGATGTTTTCTATATGAAATCACAACTGGTGCAATTTCTATGAGTGCACAGGCAGTCATCCCTTTGTTTTTCTAGATTTCGCCCTTCATTTTTGTGTGACAATGGAGTTGGTGTATCTATGTCAGAGTATGCATGTGTGGAACCTGATCCTCACATGGAGAGTGCTGGGGGCTTGTCCTCTTGCAAAAAATGTTAACAGCTAAACAGTTTAGTCTTTTGTTATTTTGAGCATTCATGTTCACCTTTTAGTTTCTTAGATTTTGTAATTCAAGGCTTCATACAAGAACCAAAAAGAAATATATAACAATCTATACAAACTACCTAAAGCCCTATTCTGCAAAGACATAGGCAGGGCAATTAGTCTAGACCACTGAAGTCAGCTGGAAAAATGAACACACGCACACACATGCACACACGCACACACACACACACACACACACACACACACGCACACACACACTGGGCAAAGGTAATACACAGGAGTCTGGTTTGTGTGATACCTGAAATATCTTGTATGAGAAGATTTAACAGCTTTGTTTGTGGCTTACGGCTTTATCACTCATCATTCTAATGCACACACACACACACACACACACACACACACACACACACACACACACACACACACACACACACACACACACACACACACACACACACACAAATTGCATTCATCTCATCAAACTTTTGGTTGAAGGATTTTGCAGTGTCAGACGCAGTTCAATGCACACTTTGTCAAGAGCAGCAACAGTTGAAGCTTGCAATGCCAAATGTTAGGTTAGTGAGAGTGGGCAGCAGTGGCGTCTCATGCATTTGGACTGCAGGACTGCAGACCCCCCAGCAAATAAAAGCAAAATTAAAGAATTAAAAGTAAAACAAAAAAAGAAAAAAAAATGTGAATCCCGAACTTCCGCGCATGCATGATCAGCATTCACAGAACCCACACATGCCCACAGGAATCTGGACTGCTGGTGAACCAGTTTGGATTAGGAAGACAGCATTCTGCATACAGAGATCCCAGAAGTCTATGCAGTTATAACTGCATAGACTGGAAGGGGATCGGACTGCAACATCAGGACTTTGACTCTTTCTCACAGGCTTCCGTTTTGAAGCTGGATCAGGGCTTGTGTGGAATTAACGTAGCTGCAGGAGAATACTTGTTTGGACTGAAACTCTGCATGTACTTGTCAAAGGTTGTGTGTGTGTGTGTATAAAATAACCCAGTAGCTAGAAAGAAGTCAGGAAATATACCTGGTGGCTACACTCAAACCCTGTGCCTTGGGAGTAGATAGTAAGTGCTTGGATTTTGTACCCACCACCACTTGTGAAATTCTTGCCTCATATTTTTGTTCTGTTCCTCATAAAATCTGTGTTTTTTCTGGATTTTGAATTTACTAAATAATGACAGGCATTTGAATTTCAGACTTCATATTCTTCAGAAAGTACATGGTAACACAAAACCTTTTATTCTAGCAATTTTCTGTTTATAAGATCAATATTTGAAAATTGTCCCTATTTTTGGGGCTATATTCCCCCATTATTGGTTTTGTCTAGGTGTTTTGTGCTAAGACGTTGAGAGCTATAATGAGAACTGAGTTCACTAAATGATAGCCATTTAAGTTTCAGTCTACCTGTCTTTCAAGAAACAGCTGATCTGGCATAGCGGTACGTTGCTCTGACTGTTGTTCACAGGGTCCTGGGTTCAAGACATGGCAGTGAAATCCATGGTGGTAACACAGCATTTTATTCTAGCAACTTTCCAAGATTATACAAGCAATGTTTAAAATGTGTCCTTAGTTTTTGGGCTTTTGCCCCCTCCCAATACATTTTGACTTTTCCATATTTCTTGTGCTTCAAAGTTGAGAGATACAGTTGAGTTTTGAGTGCATCTTACAAGGAGCTGGGAGCTTGAAGAGAAGTTTAGTGCTGCTTATGCTCTGTCTGCTTGCATTGTTAATAGCACAACAGGTAGTGTACTTGCTTTTGATGTAGAAGGGTGTGGGTTCTACTCCCACAGTATATAGATGCATTATTGATACTGTACTGTGCTGTACTTTTAAAGGGGTTGGATGCTGCAGTCCTGAGAATGTCCTCTTTGGTGGAGATACCTAGTAACAACGAACCTGTTATCAGTTTGCCATCCATTCCCTATTGCAATATTACTAGCTTATCATTTTTTAATGTAACATAGGCATTGTATTCCTCAATGGCAACAGGCACTTTATTTGTAGATGAAACATAAAGTTGTTTGCTAGCAGCAACCCCTTCATTAGCTATGTGGAATTATTTAGATGACTTTTACTTCTGCAGAGATTGCGCATATTTACTGATATTGGTGGATTGTAGAAGTTTTAATAGACTTTTAACGATGGAAATGTTCTGAACTGGGCAGTTTTGTCATTATTGGTGTATGCATTTTGTTTCATTGTTTACTGGAAAAATGTTCAAAATAATACATTTAAAACACTAATAGCTGTACTGTATTATACAAGGAATATAATTTAATATAATCAGGAAGGTGTATCAAAGAGCACATGTATGTTTCCTGTGCAAGGGGCCTATGATTTGAAAACACCCCAAAGTTAATCTTTATCTACCACTGGCCAGATGTATTTTCTTTGAATGTGGGTTTCAATGCTGTTTCAATGAATGTGAGTTTCAAGGGCAGAGAAGTTTTAATGCTAAGTCTATTTTCATTGTGAGACTGCATTGCTTTGTTTAGCAGATGTCTATTAGTGTTTGTGATGTAAAATGTAAAATAAAACTTGTAAATGAAATCCAAATCATCAGAGAAGTAAAGTAGTATGCACAATAAGTGTTTATGGTAAATGGGGTGAAATAGCCAAGTAATGGAACATTGGAATAGCTGCAGAAGGGAGGCCCCATTCGACCATGATTTTGTGAGGAGGAAAAGGCGGCAAACTCAGCCCCGGCTGAACTATACCTTTTAACTGTCCAGATTTTTGCAGAATGAATAGATTTTTGTGTCTTATTTTTGGTTTGTTCCTCATAAAATGTGTGGCTTTCTGGCAAATCATTTAGGAATGAAGTCACTAAATAATAGACATTGAGTTTCAGACTTCATACTCTTCAGAAAAATGCATGCTAAAGCAAGATCTGTTGTTCTGTCAACTGTCTAAGTCTATATAAGAGCAATTTTAAGTACTGTATGTATGTTCCCCCAATATATTTGGCCTTGTCCAGCTTTTCTGCATTAAGAGGGTGAGAGGTACATGCAAATAAATCACTTTCTAGAATTAGGTATATCCAAATCTCTCAACTGTCTCTGATTTTGGCTCAAAATGTTGCTATCCCCTAATAATCCCTCTGCAAAATGGAAAATTTAGAAGAAAACGTGGGGGGTTTACAATTAATAAATAACTGTAATGATCAGAGTTATAGATTACTTTTAATTTCAGAAATGGATGTAGACTCTCTTATTTTGTCAGCTGCTCAAGTTAACAGTACTAATATTAAAAAAGTATCCCTTCTTTGACAGGTTCCTAGCTGTATTGTGTGGCTATTTTATATTTTTGCATCACAGTTTTGGTCTGTTTTTCATAAAATTGTGGTTTTCTGGCAAATTAGTAGCAAATCATTAAAGACTGAAGTTAGAAAATAATGACAGACATTTGAGTTTCAGATTTCATACCCTTCAGAAAATTCATACTAATGCAAAACCAACTATTCTATTGTATTTCTAAGTTTATAAGAGCAATATTTAAAAATTGTCCTTATTTTTGGGCCTTTGTCCCACTTATGGCTTTGTCCAGACTTCTTGCTCTGAGGCTGAGAGGTATGACAAATGTGTTAAGGATGATCACCGTTAGCCAGAGACATTTCAAATTGTGACATACTTGTTGCATCCCACTCCCCAACGTAGTGACTGCATGTGTCCAAGCAAGGCAAGGAGCATCTATGCAGTGTAAGTGTGCAGAGTATCCCCCCATCCAAGGTAAACAAAAGTAATACAGTGGCTTTTCATGTGTTCTTGATTTTGCAGAATGTTCTGGATTTCTGTCATATTTTTATATTGATTTATGCTTATTCTTATTCAGAAAATGCATGTTGTTGCAGTGCCTGTTACTCTGTGTTTAAGTAGCAATGCTTTAATGACCATCAGGTAAGCTTGTCTGAGACTGTAAGATACAGGTAAGCTTTAATAAGCATACTATTAAAGAATTACCAACATTGAAAGCCTTTTTGTTGTTACCATGCAGAGAATATTTACATAACTAGATAGCGTATAAGCCTTAGGTATTGAAATGCATATGACAGTATTTGTAATAAAGGACAGGATTACAGTATTTTCAGAAGCTCATTACATTTGTTGGAGACTTGCAGTCATCTTTGCAGGCTTTACCTGTAAACTAAACAGAATGCCTATCTATCATGTGTGGTCCATAACATGTGCAGTAATCGTCTAAGCAATTTATCTTGAGCTTGTTTCTTGTTTGCTGTTCATTTTTTACTTTGACCATCTTTTCCCCATGAAACAAGTAGACAGTTGTTGTCAGGCAGCAGGTCTTTTTTGGATAAGAAACATTTTTAGAAGTGAGGATATCACAGAGATTGCTACTTTCAGCATGTTACTTGGTACTTTTATAAAGCTGAGTAGAAATTATATTTAGAACTGCAGTGCAAGGAGAAGTGGTTTGAGTTAAGTGCTCTTTTTATACTTGATTTTCACTGGCATTCCAGTAATGTATTTAAAAAGTAATTTATTTTTTCATGCCTCACAACCTTTTTGTTTCCATCTAGATAATAAGTAAGCTGTCATGCAGCCAATGCATTGAAATATTTTTTTCTGCTACAATTCATTTTGTCTTGATTGGATTCTCATAATGATGGCTTGGCAGTGGCACCCAGGGCAGCATATTTAATTAAAGTCCCAGTTTTTGTGGTTTTTAGCATAGCTCAACCCCTTTCTATTTGACCACAAACCTACCCATTGCCCCCCCCCATTCAGCTGTCTCCTGCAGTCCCCCTTTGATTTTAAGTCCACAGCTGCCACTGGTGGGCAGTAATGGTGAAACTTTAATTTATAACAGATGTTTTGACACTGGGGTTAGGTGGCTGTTTGAGTATTTGCAGGTTAAGGTTATACTAAGCTGGCAAAATTTCAAGCCAACATAAACCCTCAGAACACTGGTTCCTATGCAGAACTGTTCACAAAAACCCTATACAAGCATGTTAATAAGTGCATAGAGGCAGCTGTATCCATCAGGACAAAGTACAGAACTAACTCAAAAAACAAGCCACCCTGGTGGAATCACAAAATCAGTAGGCTGTATAATTGGAAGAAGGAAAATCTTGGCAAAAAATAGAAGGTGCAGCTCTCATCAGGCTATAAACACCCTCATCAAACTAAACAAACAACTAAAAACAAAAGACAAATAAAGTCTAGCAAGGTCAAATTTGAGGTAAATTTGGCCTCCCAGGCCAAGGACAGCCACAAAACAATGTTTAGCTATGTCCCCAACCTCAAAGGCAATAAACAATTGTGTACAGAGCTCATTGTAAACAGAACCACCTATACTGTACCAGAAGATATTGCAAATCTACTGGCCAACAAATTAGGCTACAACTTCACTCCTCTCTCCCCCTCAACCTTCCCTCAGGAAATACATTCAAATATAACAACCCCTACTATTATTAGGGAGCTGGTCCCTTATGGTCTCTCTAATGCCAATAACATTTTATTAATTGACCCAGACAGTATCCTAGGATGCCTTCTAAATAGCATAAAACATGACCTATCAGGACCTCTGGAATTGTTATTTAATTGTAGCCTCCAAACAGGTTTCATGCCTCATAAATGGAGAACAGCAACAGTCATCCCTCTGCACAAAGGTGGGCCATCTGCAGACCCTGGAAAATACAGACCCATAAGTCTCACTAGTGTCATATGCAAAGTTGTAGGAAGAATTATCAGGAAAATGATAAATAATGATATAGTACACCTCCAGACACTGGACACAACCCAAATTGGTTTTGTCAAGGGAGATCATGCCTACTCAACCTGGTGGACCTCTGATAAGGTCACCAAAGCAATGGATGAGGACAAAATGGTTCACACTGCCTTCCTTGACCTGGCCAAGTCATTTGAGACAATACCCCACTCAGGCATTGTTGATAAACTCAAGAGGTTAGGTACAGACTCTTATGTCACCTGGTAGATAGCCAAATGGATCACAGACAAGACCCAAGAAGTTAGAACTGGGGAATCCACCTCTACAAAGAGAACAGTTACAAGTGTAGTTAACTCAGGGATTCCTTCTAGGACCACTGCTGTTTGACATTTAATTCTCTGAAGTCAAGGCCAATGTCAGTGGCCTCTGGCTGGCTAATTTTCCAGATGATTGCAAATTAGGAGCTGTCACTGAATCCCACACCTACACAAATGTTCTCTGGGAAGAGCTGACAAAGACAAACAACTTTCAGAGCTATGGACTAAAACAAAATGCCAAGAAATGCATACTAGAAACCTTTTGGAAGTATCCATCCCTGGTAACTATCATGTTGACAACACACTCCTTAGAAATGACCTTGTAGTCAGGGACTTAGGGACACACATAGACAGAAATCTAGCCTTTGACCATCAGATGTCTACAGTAGTGAGGAAATAATTCTATGTTGCACAACTTATAAACAAAGGTATGGCATCAGCATCCAAGAAAGTCATTTTTCCACTGTATTCAGCATTCATTAGACCTATCATTGAGTGCAATGCCCCCTTTGGTAAGTACCTAGCCAGACATGTCCAACAATTGGAACATCCACAGAGGTTCTTCACTAATAGAATACATAGCATAAGTAACAAGTCCTATGCAGACTGCCTCAAGGCCCTATCCCTGTATTCTGTCTCCTACATGGTGTTGAGGGGAGATCTAGGCCTGGCATACAGGGCTTTATCAGACCCCTCTCTGATGGACCTCCTGTATATCTGCAAAGCAAACAGCACCAGAATTACCCATTATAAAGACTTAAACCTTACCTGTGATATAAATAGGACCTGCTGGAGAAACAGGTATGTATCCCACAGACTACTCCATATCTGGAACAGGCAGCCCATCCACATGAAGCAGAGTTCCTCCCTAACCCATTCAAGTGTAAATTGGACAATTGAATGGGGAACAGAAAATTCACCCCTGGCTTGGCACCTTTATCATTAATGGATGCAGGCAGCCTGTAAATGGTTTATCTCCCAGGCCCCTGCTTGTAATTGTTTCTCCTCCCAAGTCCCTGTTTACACTTATCAAGGGTATCAGAACTTGTCAAAGATGTGGGATGCATGGCAAGGCTTAAAGAGGTGCTTGTGGTTGTTAGCCTAGTAAAGACCTATAAACCTATAATGGTGTGTCTGTGTGTGTGTGTGTGTGTGTGTGTGTGTGTGTGTGTGTGTGTGTGTGTGTGTGTGTGTGTGACTTGCTTATTGGTACTGATAGTGATATGGAAAGTGCGTTTATCACTCTAATCTGTACGGCTGGGGTTATGGTCTGGGATACCATTCGAGTAAGCCCATATAACTAAGATCTTGTAGGGGGAGTAAAGCCCTCCTGCCTAGCATTACTCATGATTGCTAACCCTAACCCTAACCCTACTAGAGCCTATAACCTTATACCTGTAAATTTGAGTACTAAACACTCTATCCCTGACAATAGCACTTTGTAAACTATGTCTTTAAGTTAGTTGTTTTTTTTTTCTACACTGATCACAAATGGAGACTGTTTTCTTTCTACAAGTGCTGTAATGATTTAAGAAATTGAGCCAGGTAAGCATTAAACAAATATCTCTGAAGATATTTCAGTGATTAGAGGAACTGTGCTACATAGCATGGGAATTTATAGGTACAACTGGAGTAAACTGCAGTTCTAGACGATTATCAAATTATTACACATTGAACAATTATAATTAAAGTCAAAGAAAGGCTTCCACTGCAGTTCCTTGAGCCCCAGCATCACGTGGGCTCCACTTATAGAGTTTAGCTCTCTGATGTCGAACTTTTTCATTGCTGTTTTCCATAGGAAGTCACTGCCTGTGTAATTTTGTGAGTGCTGTTAGCAGCGATTCCTTCCTTCCTTTTGGGGGATTTCTCCATTCCTCAGGTTTGTTCTATTGTAGAGTTAGTATACATACATTTGGGAGTGTGGGAGATGTACAAATTTATAATTTTTATTTATTTTTTGGTGGATTGAATACTGCCCAGTCTGACTTAGCAAGTTAAGTCTTCTGTGAATTAAATCTTGGTGAATCATAGAGGAAGTGTCAGAAAAACAGGGTTGGTGGGCTAATATATTTTACAGAAAAGTGATAAAAAAGTGAAAGAGGAATTATTTTAAGTAGCATGGCAGCTAAATTACGAATAAAACTTTGCAAGCTGTGTAACTTGTGAGGACAAAAAATGTTATTAGTGCATTAGGCTACTTGGATACTACTATGCATAGGCATGACTGCAGCTCTAAAAGTTACTCAGGAAAACCAATACAGTAAATAGTCTATATCAACATGTTTTCTAAAACTAGTAAGACAATGATAAGCACATTACCAGATGACTGCAATAAATAATATTTTTTTAACACAACCTGCAGATGAAATTAATGTTTTTGGCTGGATTGCATGAGATGCCTTACATACTGCCTTACATATGAAAAAAAACATGCATATTTGTATGAAAAAGTTCTTTCAATGTTTTCATTACTTAAGAGACAATCTAGCATTCTCCTTTAATGCTTAAAATTACCCTAGGTATATTAGCTAGCCAACCAAGGGATTGCTGACAGTTCCTCAAACGTCATGCTCTTTTCAATTCTTCCTGAAATATGTGTGCATGCTCATTGGCTTCTCAGGACATCTATTGTAACACTTCTTTAATTTCTCCAAGTCTTTTGAATTTCTAATACCATGAGGAATGTACCCCATTCCTAAGTCAAAGCACGATTAAAGTTCATGAAAATAGTATTGTTTCAATCTTTGATGTCAGCCAAAAGTGCTATGCCCAGTAATGACTTCTTCTGCAATTTGTATGGGGTTACATGTATTGGTAACATATCTAAATAGATAGTTACAATCAAATAGATTGTAGATTCTTTTTATAAGACCCGTTGCTCATACTACTATTGGAACTGTCTGGGTATCTTTCTTCCACATTGTTCTCGCTTCTGCTTGCAAATCCTGATGTTTTATGACTTTATGTCTCTCTGTATGCAAGACACTGTAGTCACTGGGTGTCATGACTTCAGTGATCAATGCTACTTTTGTCTTCTTTTCATGGACCACTATATCTGGTTTTCTAGTACCTGTCTTTTGAACTGTTGGTAATGGATGATCCCACATGATGTAAACTTCATCATTTTCTATAATGCTTTGTGGCTCAAGTTTCCAGTGTTTTTCAGCCACTTCAGTATCATAAGGTTTGCACAATCCCCAGTGCAACAATCTTGCCACATTATTATGCCTTTCAGTATGCAGTCCTTCTGTCATTAGTATGTCACAACCAGCAACAAGGTGTGCGACCATTTCCAATTCGGTTTTACAAAACCTACATTTGTCTGTTTCTCCTTCCTGTATGGATTGTTACAGGAACCGTAAGGTCTGTGTTGAATTGTCATGTTGCTAACATGGAGAGGGTGGATGGTGCTCGGTGGATGGTGTGTTTACATAGTTGCTGCAGAGCAGTGGTATCCACTGGTAAGATGAGCTACACACATGAAAAGTGCTTTTGCATAAAACCAGCATATAAGAGGACATCCTGCAGTGCTTGTTCTAGTTCAGGAGATCCTGTTTGGGCATCCTGCAGACTACTACAGCACCAGAAATGAGAAGGAGAGACTTTTTGCTGTTCTAAGTACCTTTTTTGCATTTCTTTTAACTGTTTTAAGCTAATTGCACTTTAGAAAGCCATTTCTTTACTGTTGTTTGCTGTATTTCTGCTGCATTGTACTGTTAATTCATTTTACCAGTTTAGAACTTAAAATTTAACTGAATTTATAACTGTAGGCATCACACTCAAGTGCGACAGCCTTTTCTGTGCATTTATACTGTTTTGAGTGCTTTTTTTCTGCTTAAATTAAAAACAAATACAAGAAAATACTATCTGTACTGCTCATTTCCCACCCTTTCCTATACTAGAATAGTCCGGATCCCAGATCTGCAGGTTTCAGGATTTTAGTTTGTGTTTCTGAGTGGTCCAGACCTTGTTGTGCCAGTGGGAGGTCTTTCTGCTTATCAGTGAGAGTGGTAAGCATTAGAGCAGCCTATCTGCCACAAGAGGAGTGGTCTCCAGCTTGGAAATTTACCTTATTGGCTGTTTTGGGCTAATTCCTATCCCTTTCAAGTTTCTGAGTTAAAAACCCATGTTTGCGTGGGTTTGCACTTGTTTTAGCTCAGCAGATCCTGTTTGGGTGTCCCATAGACTACTACAGCACCAGAATTGAGAAGGAGAGACTTTTTGCGGTTCTAAGTACCTTTTTGACTTTCTTTTAGCTGTTTTAAGCTAATCGCACTTTAAAAAGACATTTTTTAGTGTTGTTTGTTGTATTTCTGCTGCATTGTACTGTTAATTAATTTTTACTGTGTGTGCACTTGTTTTACCTGTTTAAAACTTAAAATGTAACTGAATTTATAACTGTAGGCATCACACTCAAGTGTGACAGCCTTTTCTATTCATTTATACTGTTTTAAGTGTTTTTTTTCAGCTAAAATTAAAAAAAAATACTATCTGTACTGCTTATTTCCCCCCTTTCCTATACTAGAATAGTCCAGATCCCAGATCTGCTGGTTTCAGGACTTTAGTTTGTGTTTCTGAGTGGTCCAGACCTTGTTGTGCCAGTGGAAGGTCTTTCTGCTTATCAGTGAGAGTAGTAAGCATTAGAGCAGCCTATCTGCCACAAAAGGAGAGGTCTCCAGCTCTGAAATTTACCTTATTGGCTGTTTTGAGCTAATTCCTATCCCTTTCAAGTTTCTGAGCTAAACACCCATGTTTGCATGGGTTTGCACGAGTTTGCACATTGCGCAGCTCTGCTTAGCTAAGGTTAAACTATTCCCGGTGCCTTAAAGTCTGCTCTTCAGTTTTTCCCTTAGAACTAGCCAGTTTCTTATTTAGAGCAATTGAATCTGTTTTTTGTGCTCGGCACTGGTTCAGAACAGCTGATAGCACTAAATAAGCCACAAATCTCAGAAGCACTAAACCTTTCTCATTATCTAGTGGCTAACAGTTCTTTTGTTACTTATCTTTCTCAAAGTTACCTTGAGGAAACAAGCCCGAGTACTTACTACCCACACTGTCTAGAGGAAAAAGTGATTAGCCAAGCATGTCCAAGGGACAGCTCCTGGTGTTCTCTCCCATCTACCTGATGAATCTAGGCATCTTGGGGCAATGTAGCATTTGCCTCATGTACACCCCCAACCCTCTCCTCCTACCACCCAACACTGCAACCTGTGAGAGAAGCATTTATCTAGTCAAACTGTTGGCAAAACTCTCTCAACTCTAAGACTGAACTTGTCAGTCAGGAGGAGAAGGCAAACACCTACTCCACACCACACACACCACATAGTCCCAGTACATCTACACTACCAGGACCCACACATATATACATAAAATCATTCTCGGAGGATCTCAATATGAATCTACCCAAACAACAGAGACTGCCAAAGCAGAAACACAAGCAACCTCCAGCCCTCACCACAACCCAAAAGACACATAACACACAGACTCAGTGTGCCACTCAACCACTGCCCATAAGGCAAAACTACGTACCTAACTCATTGGTCATAGGTGACACTACAGTCAGGCACACTGATGTTCCACTCACCGGAATAAACAAGGAGAAGGTTACTGTTAGCTGCCTGGATCTGCCACACAACCCATGCACTCAGGTCACTACACCACAAGTACAAATATGACTCAGACATTGTCCATGTTGGTGTGAACGATCTGAGACGTACCTCCCTGGATTACATGAAAAGAGACATGGAGGAGCTCTCTGATCTTGTAATCCAGGCAGGTATGACCCTAGCCCTGAGTAGCATCTTACCTTCACCCAGAATGATACCACAATACAAGGACAAAATGATTGACTTCAACAATTGGCTAAGCTGGTGTCATTCAAAGGGGATCCAGTATTTGTCTACCTGGGACAACATGGTCGACAGGCCATGATGCTTTGCTAGAAATGGCCTGCACCTGTCACCCCTGGGATTCCAGATACTGGCTAAGGTTTTTGCTGCCCCTATAGTGCATTTCTTAGGCAAAGCTCAAAAAAGTGGAGTACCGCAGGGTTCATTCTTAGGTCTCCTCCTGTTTGAGATCTACTTCTCTGAAGTACAGGCCAACATAGAGGGCCTTCTGCTTGACAAAGTTCACAGATGACTGCAAATTGGGTGCCATAGTTGAGTCCGCAAACAATGTGGACATCCTGCAAAAGAGCCTCACTGAGACTGATGCCTAGTGGACTCAAGCTCAATACCAAAAAGTGCATTGTCACCCCCTTTGGTAAAAACCCTGTACCCATGGACTACCACATAGGTGGCAGCCCACTTAACTCCAAAGGTGTGATGAGACCTTAGGACTCTAGTGGACTGTAGCCTCTCCTTTGATAATCACATTGTCTCAGTAGTCAGGAAATCCTTCTACGTGGCACACCTCATCATGAAAGGGTTCTCATCCAGGATAAAAAGAGGTTATTGTCCCCCCTCTACTCGGCTCTCATCAGACCCATTATAGAGTACAATGCCCCATTTGGAATGTACCTTACAAGGCATCTGGAACAGCTGGAAAGGCCAGAAAAAATACCTCACAAAGAGCATTATGGGACTTAACTGTTACCCTACACTGACTCCCTCAAAAAACTCTGGCTTTACTCCGTAGCATATTCCCTACTCTGAGGTGATCTCTGCCTAACATACAAAGCTATGTCAAACCCTGAGCTGTTGGACATGCTACACCTAAAGAAATCCCAATCCCTCAGAGCCACATGTGCTAGAGATCTAAACTTCATCACCACAATTAACAGAACATGCTGGAGGGATAGAGTCCTGTCCCAGATACTTCCCATACTCTGGAACAAGCTACCTATCTATGTCTAGCAGACTTCTTCACCAGCACTCTTCAAGAAAAATCTCAATGAGTGGATGGGTAATAGGAACGTCACCCCGGGAATCACTTCAGTGGCCCTGCTAGACAGGGGTGCAGGTAAATAGCATCCATGGGCTGCAGAAGCCAGGGAACCTTGTTGGCTAGGCTTACATAGGCCCTAGGGCCGATAGCCTAGTATCTACCTATGAACCAAAGAACTGAGTGCTCTGAATGCCCTGAGCAGTGTGAAATGACTTGTTATGGTCCTTAAATACGGAATTAAACTATATTGTTCAGATATCTACTCAAATTATAATGTAATGACAGCAGGGTACAGAAGATTACAAAGGGATTTAATTTACAGCCATAATATAATGTTTGGTATTGATATTTTAGTTAAAATAGGATCAGCCATAAATCGTGTGCAATATGCTTACATTTTTGATGTCTTATTTTTCATAATAATTAACTATACATGGTGCACTAAAGCCTAAGTATGACTGACAAAGGTGTTACATTTTAAAAATTACATAAGAGTTTGCCATATTAACTTAGCGCTTTCCATTTGTATCAAGTGGCGTGATTCTTTATGCAGTTTTAGACACACTGTGAAAGATACTCCTTTCACAACTAATAAATATCAATGTTTAGTACCTAGTTTTCTGAAATCCAAGGAGATTCTGTTGCATGAAACTTCTACAGTAGCTATAGCATGTTGCAGTCCTCATGCATTCGTTAATTCACTCACTCATTAACTATTTGGTAATCACTATGTAGTATACAGAATGCCATGATTACATTCCAAATTTAGTTAAAAGACACCTTGGTTAAGTGCTACTCTAGTGCAAAACTCAATCTAAACAAAGCTTAGAAGGGTGCTTAATAAATGTTAAGCACTCCCTACATGCTGTTAAGATCACTTCTATTCTAGGCACTAGTGTAAGCTGTTACCTCTGGTGGGGTAAATGACCAGTTACTGTAGGATGATGGGTACTGCCCTACACTCATCATCCAGCATTAGTAACTATTGGTCTCAGCCATCCAAGCAGCCAGAAGAATCACCCAGTATGGAGGCACATTTGGGAGAAGTGATAAAGAGGAGCTCAGAACGTAATTGGAGTGGAGGAGACTATGAAGGAAGCCAGAGGGCAGAATTAGTCAGCTGGAGAATAGGAGTAGGAAAAAAGGAGAAGAAAAAAAAAAGGGACTGGAATATTATATTTTGCAAACAAAGACAATATTTTGATAGGGATGGTATACAGGCAACTGTTACTGGACAATCACCTTTCAGCCTACCTACTCTTATATTCAAACTTTAGTAACAAATTATATGATTAATGACCTACTGAGCATTTTGTTGAACCTTGCTTTGGTCGACACACACTGTGGGAGGCTGAGATTGTCAAACATCTGGACAGTCAAATGTCTGATACCTGGAAGTGCCTGCCCTGCCAACTTCAGTAATGTGTGCTGACCCTAACCCTAACCCCATACCATACCTTAAAAGACTCTTTTCACAACACTGTTACTTCTTCTTCTTTTCTTGGTTAGGGGTTGCCACAGCAGATCACCTGCCTACTCATGATTGGCAGTGGAGTTTTATGGTGTTGAGTTGCCAGCCCAGCACCCAACCTTCCACAGAAGGCACACACACATGCACACACTCATGCCTAGGACCAATTTAGAGTGTCCAATCCACCTACAGCATGTATTTGGGATGTGGGAGGAAACCGGAGCACCCGGATGAAACCCAAACGACCACAGGGAGGACATGCAGACTCCGTACCGAAGGCACGCCAGCCGAGGATTGAACCAGAGAACCTCCTGCTGTGAGGTGGCAATGCTAACCGCTGCACCACCGTGGCCCCCCTGTTACTATTTAGACAAATTGTAGCTAGTGTTATGGGGGTGGTTTAGTAGAAAGATAAAGGAAAATAAGTTCCTTTCCCTTTCCATCTTTCATGTTTTTGACATTTAAGTAATTTTGCCTTATGTATGTTTGGTCTTATTTTTGTTTGTATATTGTGTTCAGCATTAAGTTCGATCATACATAAGGAAATCAGCTAATGATAGTTGCTAATGAAAGGAAGGAAACTTAAGTTTGTGTATATTATAGTATATTATATATTATATTTTATTATGTATTATATTATATTATACTATATTATATTATATTATATTATATTATATTATATTACATTATATTATATTATAAACTCAGAGTGAGTTGCACAACAACTCAGTGGACTGAGCCATGGAGTAATGAGACATGAAGAAAAGTAAGACACTGAAAAAAAATGCATGTCCTGCTGTTTGCTTTCAGAAATGAAGCCAAATCCAGAGTGGTGTATAAAGATATGCTAACTATAGTGTAGTCAAAGCAGTAACAGCAGAAACACTGTGGTAAGTTCTGCAACAAAGAGGTACTGTAGAAGCAGAAACAATGGGTACTTTTAAGGTTCTCAGTATGCATGAATGGTTGGCAATAGTTGCATAGTGTTACACTTAAGGTTCTTTTTAATTTCTCCAAGTCTTTTGGGTTTCTAATATCATGACGGGAGATCAGGAATGGACCCCATTAGTAAGTTAAAGTACAATTAAAGTTCATGAAATTAATACTGTTTAAATCTTTGATGTCAGCTAAAAATGCTCTTCGGAGCACATACAATGTGCCAAGTAATGACTCCTTCTGCAATTCATATGGAGTTACATGTATTGGTAACATATCTAAATATGATTGCAGATTCCTTTTTATAAGACCCGCTGCTGTCTAGGTATCTTTCTTCCACATTGCTCTCATTTCTGCCTGCAAATCCTGATATTTTATGAATTTGTGTCTCTCTGTACACAAGGCACTGTAGTCACTGGGTGTAGCGATTTCAGTGATCAATGCTACTTTTGTCTTCTTTTCATGGACCACTACATCTGGTTTTCTCGCAGCTATCTTTTGAACTGTTGGTAATGGGTGATCCCATGTAATAAACAAAGTCCAAGGAAATGACCCCGAATACAAAAGCCGATAGGAAACCACAAACAGTAATGCAGTCTGAATGCAATGTCCCTTCAGGAATAACCAATAAATAAAATTTGAAATTACAACAAATACACTTTTATTAGAACCTATGCACAAGCGCTTTCATCTCTGTCAGTTCAGAGACTTTATCAAGATAAAGAAACAACAAGAAGCACATCACATATACCCCTATCCCAATTAACACCAATTACCAAACCATCATTCAATTACCTACTCCTAACCACTTCAGTACATTTTCTAAAACATTTCCTAAAACATTTTTTTAACCCAAAAAAATAAAATCATAATATAATGTACAGGTCTACCCCACTCATAAATATTTAATACATAAAAAATACATACTAGATGACATATAAAACGCCTAAAAAATACATATATATTCATAAAAAATAAAATATAATAAATAGCATTTATACAGAAAAGGCCATCACCTTTGAATTGTTTTTAATTTCAAAAAACAGGCCAAAGAAAATATATAATTCAAACCTGGCCAATTGGTTGCATTCATTCTTAGTTGACAAAATGCCTCCAACTTCTCTAATTGTAGAGGACATGGACCCTCCCTCGGATCCTTGCTTAACACATCAATAATGACAAAGTTAAATGAATGCCCCTCAGGGGTTTATATCACATAATCGAAATGTAATATCATCAAATGCCATAACAGCGAACTGGTAACCTCCCTGGGGAGAAAATCGCGGTTCCAGCACACAATACAAAACACAAAAACACTAAAAACTATTGCTAATGTGGGAGGCTTCATCCCCCCCACCCCCTACTTAAATATATACCAACTCTGAGATCGCACCACAGTGGAGGAAATAGCGAAGCTGCAGAAACAGCCCACCAAATTCTTTCCCTGGGAAAGGATTCGATGTTCCGCGGCTTCGCTATTCTCAGTCTTTGAGGTTTTAGGTTTGATATTATAACATTCGATGTCTTGTGACTTCGATGTTATGATATAAACCCCCCCCCCCCCCATAATCAATGCAATGTTTGGCTAGGACGTTTATTTTATTTTTTAATTTAATGTCCCTCACATGCTCATAAATTCGGTTCCTGAGTTTCCTCTCAGTTTTTCCTGCATAAAAGCAGTGACATTGCAAACATACTGCACAACAGATAACCCTCTCAGACTGACAAATGAGCTTATCCTTAAAATTAAAGACTTGCTCATTAATAGTTACTGATGAACCATCCATAATAAATCCACACTGATTACATGCCCCACATTTTTTCATAAAGCCCTTTCTGAGGTGACCTTTGGCATCTCAAGTAAATTTTTCAGACATCTACCCTTCCTATAAACAATCAGCGGGGCACTACTGATACAGTTCCTAACCTCATCAAAGGATGACAAAATAACCCAATTCGTATAGAGAATATCAACAATCCATTGGCTGTCAGCACTAAAGGTGGTAGCAAAGGCTGACTTAAAATCCTTATCAGTCCCTCCATCAAATCCACCACCACCCTTAGCACAAGATGCTGCCACAGGAGCCTCGATGCTTAAAAGAGCCATTTCAGAACTGTCATTGATTACCCCGTCCCCAACCTGGGATAATATGGCTTTAAAATGACCCCTTTCCCTCTTATTAATGACCTCCATCATTACCTCCTGAAGCAATAATGGGGGATAACCCCTCCTCAAAAACATAGCCTTCAGGACATCACACTTGTTCAGAAAGGATTCAAAAAGGGATACCATGTGCGCTACTCTCACAAATTGTCCCTTAATGACTGCCTTTTTATGTTTGAATGGATGTGAACTACTGAAGTTCAACAAGAATATGTTTCCTTTCTGAATATTTCAGCAATAAAAGACCGAGAGCTAATGTCCTTAATCAATTTCACATCTAAATAGGGGATTTCATTCCTCTCTACCGTATGTCTAAACCTCAAAAAGGAGGTAGGACCATTAATACAAGTCAAAAAATCAGAAAGTAGGTCAAAGGGGCCATCCCAAAAAATAAAAATATCATCCAGCTAACAGATGTACAACTTACAGTAGGGAAAGAACTGAAAATCATACAAAAATTTCTTCTCCCATTCAGTTGTAACAATGTTCGCAAAAATCCCCCATACGGTAAACCCATGGCCACACCATCAACTTGTATTTTAATTGTTTATAGGAAGGGTAGATGTCTGAAAAATTTACTTGAGAATCCCAAAGGTCACCTCAGAAAGGGCTTTATGAAAAAATGTGGGGCATGTAAGCAGTATGGATTTACTATGGCTGGTTCATCAGCAAATATTAATGGGCAAGTCTTTAGTTTTACGGATAAGTTTACTTGTCAGTCCGAGAGGGTTGTCTGTTGTGCAGTATGTTTGTAATGTCCCTGCTTTTATGTAGGAAAAACTGAGAGGAAACTCAGGAATGTGAGGGACATTAGATTAAAAAATAAAACAAACGCCCTAACCAGACATTGTATTGATTATGAGGGGCATTCATTTAAGTTTGTCATTATTGATGTGTTAAGCAAGGATCCAAGGGGGGTATTTTTTCTGTATTAAATATTTATGAGTGGGGTTGACCTGTACATTATATTATGATTTTATTTTTTTGGGTTAAAAAATGTTTTAGGAAATGTTTTAGAAAATGTACTGAAGTGGTTAGGAGTAGGTAATTGAATGATGGTTTGGTAATGAGTGTTAATTGGGATGGGGGTATATATGATGTGCTTCCTGTTGTTTCTTTATCTTGATAAAGTCTCTGAACTGACAGAGATGAAAGCGCTTGTACATATGTTCCAATAAAAGTGTATTTGTTGTAATTTAAAATTTTATTTATTGGTTATTCCTGAAGTGACATTGCATTCAGACTGCATTACTGTGGTTTCCTGTCAGCTTTTGGATTCGGAGACATTTTCTTGGATTTTGTTTTGTGATCCCATGTGATGTAGATTTCATTATTTTCTGTGATGCTTTGTGGATCATGTTTCCAGTGTTTTTCAGCTACTTCAATATTATAATGTTTGTGCAATCCCCAGTGCAACTGTCTTGCTACATTAGTATGCCTTTCAGTATATGATCCTTCTGCCATTAGCATGTCACAACCAACAACAAGGTGTGCAACTGTCTCTAATTTTGCTTTACAAAACCTACATTTGTCTGTTTCTCCCACATGTTCAATAGATTTTGTAAACCGACATGTAAGTAGCCCACTATCTTGGGCCGCCAATATTGACCTTTCATCTTTTGGTTTGAATTCGCCTCTCCTCAACTGATTTTGCATTCTATCCTAATCAACATGAGGTTCTTCCAGACGTTTTCTATAATTGCAACTACTTTTATGCATTTTTTTGCATTTCTTGTCTTCTCTTCTGATCCTTCACCTTACAGTCTTTCTTTAGATTTTTGGCACATTCATTTGCTACCTGATTTTTATCTGCTTCTGGTTTGATTTCCATTCCTGCTTGACACCAATATGCTTCTGCTAGACTAAGCAGGAAAGTCATCTTAGATTTATTCTCCTCATGTTTCAAAACTTTCACTATGTTTGGGTCTTGTGAGGTTGGTAGATATGCATGCAGTCTCATGACTGCAGATCCATACATGTACTCAATTTCAAGGAGGCACATACCACCTTCGGAATATAATCTTGGTATGCACTGATTTTTATAAATCATTTGGTGAGCATGAAGTATTTTTCTTGTTTTCCTATCTCGAAAACTGTAAGTTAGGACAGGAAGAGCAAATTGGTTTATAGCTTGAATTTTGTTCCTAGATGTCAATGCTGTTTTTAAGACTAATTTAAGTCTTCTAAAATATGCTTTTCTAAGTTTCATTTGTATTTGTTCATATTTTATTGTCGACTCTTCATCAATTCCCAAATATTTATACCCTCCCTCCTGCTCAATTTCCTTTACATCACATTCCTGTCCCAAACTGATATTTTCTTGGTGCTGTAGTTTTCCTGCCTTAAATGTTGCTTTTGCACATTTATCAAGACTAAATGACATTCTTATATCATCTGAGAAAGTTTTGACTACTTGGAGTTGTGCTTTCAGTTCCTCATCTAATGAGCTATACCGTTTTAAATCATCAACAAAGAAAAGATGAGAGGTCTTTATACTTTGTTGTTTTCTAGGAGCCAAATTATAGCCATGGCCTAATCTGTTAAGTAGACAGTTTAATAGGCTAAGGGCAAGACAGAATAGCAGTGGTTGACAGAGAGTTGCCCTGGAATATCCCCCTTTGAATTTGCCCTTTATCACGGCTTAATAGCAAAGTGGTCTGCCACTGTTTCATGGTCACTGTAATGTAGTCAATCAGTATCTTATAAAATTTTAAGCACTTTTTTATCCATGAATGTGGAATACTATAAAATGCTTTTTTGTAGTCAATCCATGCCATACTTAGATTCTGCCCCTTTTTATAGTTCTCCATTATGACTTTATTTAGCAACAGATGATCCTTTGTTCCATATGACTTTCTTTTATTATCCTTTTGTTCTACTGCCATGATAGAATTTTCTTCTAAATGACTATAAACTCTGTCGGCATCAATTCCAGGGTATAGTTATACACTATATATTATATACTACATATAGTATATATATATATATATATATATATATATATGTAAAATGCCTTTTGTCTTTTCCTGGTTAGGAGTCACCACAGCAGATCACCGGTCCACTTATGATTGGCAGTGGATTTTTACGGTGTTGCGTTGCCATCCTGGTGCCCAACCTTCAAAGAAGGCACACCCACTGATGCACGCACCTACCTGCATGTCTTTAAAGTTCACTTGACCATGGGGAGGACATGGAGACTCTGCACAGAAGGCGCTCCAGCACAGAATTGAACTGGAGGGCCTCTTGCTGTGAGGTGACAATGCCAACCGCGGCACCACCGTGGCTACATACATCTATATATATATTGCGGTGGTGGTGCTGCGGTAGCATTGTCACCTCACAGTAAGACGCTGTCCTATTCGATTCTCAGTTAGAGCGTCTTCTGTGTGGAGACATGTGTGAATGGGCGTACCTTCATTGAAGGTTGTGCATCAGGGCCGGCAACTCGGCACGTAAAAATCTACTGCCAATCATTAGCGGACCGGAGTTCCGCTGTGGCGACCCCTAACCGGGAAAAGCTGAAAGACACAACAACAACATTTAAATATATATATATATATATATATATATATATATATATATATATATATATAAAATATATTATATATAGTTCTATAGAGTAGAGTAGAGTCATTGGAAGGCAAATTATTGGTCTATAATTTTTAGGATAACTCACAGGTTCATGTTTAAGTAGGAGCATTGTTTTTCCTGTTGTTAACCAGGTTGGTGTCTGTTCGGGGTGCATGTATAAATAGTTCTTACTCATGGCTAAATCTTCACGCAAAGATGTTAATACTTTTAGCCAGAAGTTAGGTACTGCATCTGGGCCTGGGGTTTTCCAATTGGAGACTTTTCTTATCTTTATCTCAATCTCTCTGGCTGTTACTTCATGCCATTTCATATCCTGAACCTTTAAATTTGTTTATTCTTTCTTTTACTTCTACCATTTAGAATCTTTGTTATGTTGCACAGGATCTTCATAGATATTTCTCCAACATGTATCTATTTATTTTTTGGGTGCCTTTTAATTCCTTTGGCCTTGTTTCCCAGTTTTCTATAGAACATTTTGGGGTCATTAATAAATTGCTTATTTTGCACTTTTCCTTTATATATCTGTGTATTTTCTAAGTTTTTCTGCCTGTGCTTTGATTTTTAGTTTATTTGCAATACTGCAAGATAGATCCTGATCCGTTATAATACTACATGTTGTTTTTATTACATCTATCTTTCTGAGTATTTTTTGTAAAAGTGACACTTCTTGTCTTAATTGCTTTATAGTTTTTCTGTTCGATACTTCCATGTTGGTATTCGATTTCTTCCCTTCCTTTCCCTTAGTACCTTATGTTCTTGTGGTAAAATTTTATGTTATTAATTTAACTGCACAGTAATATATCATGTTTACTTCTGTTGTATCACATGGATCTCTATGGACAGTCCAAATTACTGGCTTTGTGGGTTCTATTGACCTTCTGCAATCTATTTCTTTCATTGACCTTAACATATCTATCTAATAATCAAGCAACTCTTCTCTTAGCTCATTTTCTTCTAAACTGAGGGCATATTTTTTGTTCTCCATTTCCTATGGCACATTCTATAGAGAATTCTATAGGATCTTCCTGTGGCACATTCTCTTCAATTCCCTCCTTTGCCATCCATTGCTCTGTCATATGGGAACTCACTGGCCTATCACTTCCCAACATTGACTATGTCAGTGTTGCCACAGTTTCCTGTTCCTTCCCTTACTGTCCAGCTTCAAGTGAAAGTTTATACTGGTTTCCTGTGAAAGGCTCCAAAACATCTTCATATGGCAACTGCCCAGTTGCTTCTTGCTCCACTGGTTTCTCCTTAATTTGGATGTTTATTGCTCTCTCCTGCTGTAGTGCTTTCTGAGTTAGATTTTCTACACTGAATCCTTCACTTTGCAGGTACTCCATTATCTCAGTTTCTATTTCTTTAACTTCTCCATGTCTAACCTTCTTTTCTACTTTTCCTCTTTGTCTTCTTATTTCTTGTATTGTAAAGTTTTCCATGTCTGGATTCCTTTGCCTGTATTTCTCTTCAAATATCATTGGTGCTGCGCTTTTTGTATTGGTTAGTTTTGCTTTCTCCTTTGCATAAATATCACACCATATTAAATCTCTTTTTCTTTCCCATGTCCATATTTCTTCTTCAGATGTCTCAAGATCTTCCTGTTTCTCCTTACTTTGGGGACTCATTCCAATATGCTGTGATGCAATCTGTGTTAGACCTTCTATACCAAAGCAGTCACTTTGCAGACACTCCAAAACTTCAACTTCTATTTTTTAATTTCTACTTTACTAATCTTCTTTTCTACATTCCCTCTTTGTGATATTATTTTTACATTATGAAATTTTCAATATCTGGATGCCTCTGTCTGTATTTTTCTTCAAATATCTTTGGGGCTGCCTTTTTGTATTGAGTAATTTGGCTTTCATCTTTGCATAAATATTGCACCATATCAAATCTCTCTTTATTTCCCATGTCCATATTTCTTTTTTTATACGTTTTAAAAATCTTGAGATTTTCTTTTTTATATTTTTGCACTTCCTGAGATGCTTCTTTTCCAGACAGATCAAATTTTCTTGGTCTGTATAATGTTTTTCACAAATCTGTTGTATTAATGAACACAAATTTTTATTTGAGGCTTCTGACAACTTTTCTTGTGGAAGTTTTTTTCTTTCCTCTAATTTCTCTCTCAATATTTTTGTATATTTTGTGTCTGGAAATTCTGGGCTTTTTGCATAATGATATCAATACATAATTTCTTTCTTATGCTTTCTGACTCGTCATCTCTCCATACGAACCCCATTTAAGGCTCTCAGTATGCATGAATGGATGGTAATAGTTGTACACTGTTACTTTTAAGGTTCTCAGTATGCATGAATGGGTGGCAACAGTTGCATAATGTTACTTTTAAGGTTCTCAATTTGCATGACTGTGTCATAATGGTATAAGTCACTTTTAAGATTCTCGACAGGCCTGATTGGGTGGTAACAGTTGTATAAGGTGACAGTTAAAGTTCTCTCAGTATACATGAATGGGTGATAATAGTTGTATGACTAGTTTACAACCCACCAGTGTATAGCACTAAAAAGACTAAATTGATTAAAACTGCCAAACTGGCCCATCAACTAACATATACACAACTTCTTACCTATAAAATTATCCAGAATCCATTTGATTGTCTAGCACTAAACAACATTCAACACAACTATGTTCCTAGATGGTCATTATGATCCAATGACCAAAAACTCCTGTCTGTCCACAAAACTGCCCTTACCAGAATTTACACCATGTTGCTAAGCCTTGGAACTCAGGATCTCTGTCAGGTCAATACCCTTCCTCCATTCCTTCAAAACCATTCTGAAAGACTTCCTAGCCAAAAGCTGTCTGTTCTTGCACAACACCAAAATAAACTGTATCCCTAAATGCGGACAAATAAATATTCATACCTTGCATCTCCTTAATCTCCCTTCTTCACTCAATTCCTTAATTGTACCAGTTTCTCTGCCCTGGCTTTCTCTCTAAATGTATTGTAAGCCTGCTTTTCTCTCACTTCATATTGTCATTCCTGCTTGTATTATACTAACTTACCTTTAATTTCTGTATAAACTGGCTAAAATGTCTCTAACTATAATATCATTGTCATATAGCTTGTATCTATTCTTAACCAATGTTTTCATATTATGTCTAATTTGGTATTACTTAAACTGTATTTGTTCTTTTGTTTTATTTTTAAAGATTGTAAAATTATTATTCTTAAAATGGTTTGTAATACTTTGAAGCATTTCTCTCCAGACCTCCTCTGAAAATGGGCTCCTACCCAGTCAGAGTTTCCCGGTAATCAGATGTCAATAAATAAATAAAATAATGTTACTTTTGAGGTTGTATGCATAAATGGATGGTATCAATTGCATAATGTTACTTTTAAGGTTCTCAGTATGTATGCGTGAGTGCTACTAATTGTATAATGTTAATTTTATGGTTCTCAGTATGAATGAATGGGAGGTAATAGTTGTATAATCTTACTTTTAAGGTTCTCAGTATGCATGAGTGAGTGCTACTAATTGTATAATGTTAATTTTATGGTTCTCAGTATGAATGAATGGGAGGTAATAGTTGTACAATCTTACTTTTAAGGTTCTCAGTATGCATGAGTGAGTGCTACTAATTGTATAATGTTAATTTTATGGTTCTCAGTATGAATGAATTGGAGGTAATAGTTGTATAATCTTACTTTTAAGGTTCTCAGTATGCATGCGTGAGTGCTACTAATTGTATAATGTTAATTTTATGGTTCTCAGTATGAATGAATTGGAGGTAATAGTTGTATAATCTTACTTTTAAGGTTGTCAGTATGCATGAGCGGGTAGGAATAGTTGTACAATGTTACACTTCAGGTTCTTATTATTCATGATTTGGAGGTAATAGTTGCACAATGTTACACTTCAGGTTCTTAATATTCATGATTTGGAGGTAATAGTTGTACAATGTTACACTTCAGGTTCTTATTATTCATGATTTGGAGGTAATAGTTGTACAATGTTACACTTCAGGTTCTTATTATTCATGATTTGGAGGTAATAGTTGTACAATGTTACACTTCAGGTTCTTATTATTCATGATTTGGAGGTAATAGTTGTACAATGTTACACTTCAGGTTCTTATTATTCATGATTTGGAGGTAATAGTTGTACAATGTTACACTTCAGGTTCTTATTATTCATGATTTGGAGGTAATAGTTGTACAATGTTACACTTCAGGTTCTTATTATTCATGATTTGGAGGTAATAGTTGTACAATGTTACACTTCAGGTTCTTATTATTCATGATTTGGAGGTAATAGTTGTACAATGTTACACTTCAGGTTCTTATTATTCATGATTTGGAGGTAATAGTTGTACAATGTTACACTTCAGGTTCTTATTATTCATGATTTGGAGGTAATAGTTGTACAATGTTACACTTCAGGTTCTTATTATTCATGATTTGGAGGTAATAGTTGTACAATGTTACACTTCAGGTTCTTATTATTCATGATTTGGAGGTAATAGTTGTACAATGTTACACTTCAGGTTCTTATTATTCATGATTTGGAGGTAATAGTTGTACAATGTTACACTTCAGGTTCTTATTATTCATGATTTGGAGGTAATAGTTGTACAATGTTACACTTCAGGTTCTTATTATTCATGATTTGGAGGTAATAGTTGTACAATGTTACACTTCAGGTTCTTATTATTCATGATTTGGAGGTAATAGTTGTACAATGTTACACTTCAGGTTCTTATTATTCATGATTTGGAGGTAATAGTTGTACAATGTTACACTTCAGGTTCTTATTATTCATGATTTGGAGGTAATAGTTGTACAATGTTACACTTCAGGTTCTTATTATTCATGATTTGGAGGTAATAGTTGTACAATGTTACACTTCAGGTTCTTATTATTCATGATTTGGAGGTAATAGTTGTACAATGTTACACTTCAGGTTCTTATTATTCATGATTTGGAGGTAATAGTTGTACAATGTTACACTTCAGGTTCTTATTATTCATGATTTGGAGGTAATAGTTGTACAATGTTACACTTCAGGTTCTTATTATTCATGATTTGGAGGTAATAGTTGTACAATGTTACACTTCAGGTTCTTATTATTCATGATTTGGAGGTAATAGTTGTACAATGTTACACTTCAGGTTCTTATTATTCATGATTTGGAGGTAATAGTTGTACAATGTTACACTTCAGGTTCTTATTATTCATGATTTGGAGGTAATAGTTGTACAATGTTACACTTCAGGTTCTTATTATTCATGATTTGGAGGTAATAGTTGTACAATGTTACACTTCAGGTTCTTATTATTCATGATTTGGAGGTAATAGTTGTACAATGTTACACTTCAGGTTCTTATCATTCATGATTTGGAGGTAATAGTTGTACAATGTTACACTTCAGGTTCTTATCATTCATGATTTGGAGGTAATAGTTGTACAATGTTACACTTCAGGTTCTTATCATTCATGATTTGGAGGTAATAGTTGTACAATGTTACACTTCAGGTTCTTATCATTCATGATTTGGAGGTAATAGTTGTACAATGTTACACTTCAGGTTCTTATTATTCATGATTTGGAGGTAATGGTTGTACAATGTTACACTTCAGGTTCTTATTATTCATGATTTGGAGGTAATAGTTGTACAATGTTACACTTCAGGTTCTTATTATTCATGATTTGGAGGTAATAGTTGTACAATGTTACACTTCAGGTTCTTATTATTCATGATTTGGAGGTAATAGTTGTACAATGTTACACTTCAGGTTCTTATTATTCATGATTTGGAGGTAATAGTTGTACAATGTTACACTTCAGGTTCTTATTATTCATGATTTGGAGGTAATAGTTGTACAATGTTACACTTCAGGTTCTTATTATTCATGATTTGGAGGTAATAGTTGTACAATGTTACACTTCAGGTTCTTATTATTCATGATTTGGAGGTAATAGTTGTACAATGTTACACTTCAGGTTCTTATTATTCATGATTTGGAGGTAATAGTTGTACAATGTTACACTTCAGGTTCTTATTATTCATGATTTGGAGGTAATAGTTGTACAATGTTACACTTCAGGTTCTTATTATTCATGATTTGGAGGTAATAGTTGTACAATGTTACACTTCAGGTTCTTATTATTCATGATTTGGAGGTAATAGTTGTACAATGTTACACTTCAGGTTCTTATTATTCATGATTTGGAGGTAATAGTTGTACAATGTTACACTTCAGGTTCTTATTATTCATGATTTGGAGGTAATAGTTGTACAATGTTACACTTCAGGTTCTTATTATTCATGATTTGGAGGTAATAGTTGTACAATGTTACACTTCAGGTTCTTATTATTCATGATTTGGAGGTAATAGTTGTACAATGTTACACTTCAGGTTCTTATTATTCATGATTTGGAGGTAATAGTTGTACAATGTTACACTTCAGGTTCTTATTATTCACGATTTGGAGGTAATAGTTGTACAATGTTACACTTCAGGTTCTTATTATTCACGATTTGGAGGTAATAGTTGTACAATGTTACACTTCAGGTTCTTATTATTCACGATTTGGAGGTAATAGTTGTACAATGTTACACTTCAGGTTCTTATTATTCACGATTTGGAGGTAATAGTTGTACAATGTTACACTTCAGGTTCTTATTATTCACGATTTGGAGGTAATAGTTGTACAATGTTACACTTCAGGTTCTTATTATTCACGATTTGGAGGTAATAGTTGTACAATGTTACACTTCAGGTTCTTATTATTCACGATTTGGAGGTAATAGTTGTACAATGTTACACTTCAGGTTCTTATTATTCACGATTTGGAGGTAATAGTTGTACAATGTTACACTTCAGGTTCTTATTATTCACGATTTGGAGGTAATAGTTGTACAATGTTACACTTCAGGTTCTTATTATTCACGATTTGGAGGTAATAGTTGTACAATGTTACACTTCAGGTTCTTATTATTCACGATTTGGAGGTAATAGTTGTACAATGTTACACTTCAGGTTCTTATTATTCACGATTTGGAGGTAATAGTTGTACAATGTTACACTTCAGGTTCTTATTATTCATGATTTGGAGGTAATAGTTGTACAATGTTACACTTCAGGTTCTTATTATTCATGATTTGGAGGTAATAGTTGTACAATGTTACACTTCAGGTTCTTATTATTCATGATTTGGAGGTAATAGTTGTACAATGTTACACTTCAGGTTCTTATTATTCATGATTTGGAGGTAATAGTTGTACAATGTTACACTTCAGGTTCTTATTATTCATGATTTGGAGGTAATAGTTGTACAATGTTACACTTCAGGTTCTTATTATTCATGATTTGGAGGTAATAGTTGTACAATGTTACACTTCAGGTTCTTATTATTCATGATTTGGAGGTAATAGTTGTACAATGTTACACTTCAGGTTCTTATTATTCATGATTTGGAGGTAATAGTTGTACAATGTTACACTTCAGGTTCTTATTATTCATGATTTGGAGGTAATAGTTGTACAATGTTACACTTCAGGTTCTTATTATTCATGATTTGGAGGTAATAGTTGTACAATGTTACACTTCAGGTTCTTATTATTCATGATTTGGAGGTAATAGTTGTACAATGTTACACTTCAGGTTCTTATTATTCATGATTTGGAGGTAATAGTTGTACAATGTTACACTTCAGGTTCTTATTATTCATGATTTGGAGGTAATAGTTGTACAATGTTACACTTCAGGTTCTTATTATTCATGATTTGGAGGTAATAGTTGTACAATGTTACACTTCAGGTTCTTATTATTCATGATTTGGAGGTAATAGTTGTACAATGTTACACTTCAGGTTCTTATTATTCATGATTTGGAGGTAATAGTTGTACAATGTTACACTTCAGGTTCTTATTATTCATGATTTGGAGGTAATAGTTGTACAATGTTACACTTCAGGTTCTTATTATTCATGATTTGGAGGTAATAGTTGTACAATGTTACACTTCAGGTTCTTATTATTCATGATTTGGAGGTAATAGTTGTACAATGTTACACTTCAGGTTCTTATTATTCATGATTTGGAGGTAATAGTTGTACAATGTTACACTTCAGGTTCTTATTATTCATGATTTGGAGGTAATAGTTGTACAATGTTACACTTCAGGTTCTTATTATTCATGATTTGGAGGTAATAGTTGTACAATGTTACACTTCAGGTTCTTATTATTCATGATTTGGAGGTAATAGTTGTACAATGTTACACTTCAGGTTCTTATTATTCATGATTTGGAGGTAATAGTTGTACAATGTTACACTTCAGGTTCTTATTATTCATGATTTGGAGGTAATAGTTGTACAATGTTACACTTCAGGTTCTTATTATTCATGATTTGGAGGTAATAGTTGTACAATGTTACACTTCAGGTTCTTATTATTCATGATTTGGAGGTAATAGTTGTACAATGTTACACTTCAGGTTCTTATTATTCATGATTTGGAGGTAATAGTTGTACAATGTTACACTTCAGGTTCTTATTATTCATGATTTGGAGGTAATAGTTGTACAATGTTACACTTCAGGTTCTTATTATTCATGATTTGGAGGTAATAGTTGTACAATGTTACACTTCAGGTTCTTATTATTCATGATTTGGAGGTAATAGTTGTACAATGTTACACTTCAGGTTCTTATTATTCATGATTTGGAGGTAATAGTTGTACAATGTTACACTTCAGGTTCTTATTATTCATGATTTGGAGGTAATAGTTGTACAATGTTACACTTCAGGTTCTTATTATTCATGATTTGGAGGTAATAGTTGTACAATGTTACACTTCAGGTTCTTATTATTCATGATTTGGAGGTAATAGTTGTACAATGTTACACTTCAGGTTCTTATTATTCATGATTTGGAGGTAATAGTTGTACAATGTTACACTTCAGGTTCTTATTATTCATGATTTGGAGGTAATAGTTGTACAATGTTACACTTCAGGTTCTTATTATTCATGATTTGGAGGTAATAGTTGTACAATGTTACACTTCAGGTTCTTATTATTCATGATTTGGAGGTAATAGTTGTACAATGTTACACTTCAGGTTCTTATTATTCATGATTTGGAGGTAATAGTTGTACAATGTTACACTTCAGGTTCTTATTATTCATGATTTGGAGGTAATAGTTGTACAATGTTACACTTCAGGTTCTTATTATTCATGATTTGGAGGTAATAGTTGTACAATGTTACACTTCAGGTTCTTATTATTCATGATTTGGAGGTAATAGTTGTACAATGTTACACTTCAGGTTCTTATTATTCATGATTTGGAGGTAATAGTTGTACAATGTTACACTTCAGGTTCTTATTATTCATGATTTGGAGGTAATAGTTGTACAATGTTACACTTCAGGTTCTTATTATTCATGATTTGGAGGTAATAGTTGTACAATGTTACACTTCAGGTTCTTATTATTCATGATTTGGAGGTAATAGTTGTACAATGTTACACTTCAGGTTCTTATTATTCATGATTTGGAGGTAATAGTTGTACAATGTTACACTTCAGGTTCTTATTATTCATGATTTGGAGGTAATAGTTGTACAATGTTACACTTCAGGTTCTTATTATTCATGATTTGGAGGTAATAGTTGTACAATGTTACACTTCAGGTTCTTATTATTCATGATTTGGAGGTAATAGTTGTACAATGTTACACTTCAGGTTCTTATTATTCATGATTTGGAGGTAATAGTTGTACAATGTTACACTTCAGGTTCTTATTATTCATGATTTGGAGGTAATAGTTGTACAATGTTACACTTCAGGTTCTTATTGTTCATGATTTGGAGGTAATAGTTGTACAATGTTACACTTCAGGTTCTTATTGTTCATGATTTGGAGGTAATAGTTGTACAATGTTACACTTCAGGTTCTTATTGTTCATGATTTGGAGGTAATAGTTGTACAATGTTACACTTCAGGTTCTTATTGTTCATGATTTGGAGGTAATAGTTGTACAATGTTACACTTCAGGTTCTTATTGTTCAAGATTTGGAGGTAATAGTTGTACAATGTTACACTTCAGGTTCTTATTATTCATGATTTGGAGGTAATAGTTGTACAATGTTACACTTCAGGTTCTTATTATTCATGATTTGGAGGTAATAGTTGTACAATGTTACACTTCAGGTTCTTATTATTCATGATTTGGAGGTAATAGTTGTACAATGTTACACTTCAGGTTCTTATTATTCATGATTTGGAGGTAATGGTTGTACAATGTTACACTTCAGGTTCTTATTGTTCATGATTTGGAGGTAATGGTTGTACAATGTTACACTTCAGGTTCTTATTATTCATGATTTGGAGGTAATGGTTGTACAATGTTACACTTCAGGTTCTTATTATTCATGATTTGGAGGTAATAGTTGTACAATGTTACACTTCAGGTTCTTATTATTCATGATTTGGAGGTAATAGTTGTACAATGTTACACTTCAGGTTCTTATTATTCATGATTTGGAGGTAATAGTTGTACAATGTTACACTTCAGGTTCTTATTGTTCATGATTTGGAGGTAATAGTTGTACAATGTTACACTTCAGGTTCTTATTGTTCATGATTTGGAGGTAATAGTTGTACAATGTTACACTACAGGTTCTTATTATTCATGATTTGGAGGTAATAGTTGTACAATGTTACACTTCAGGTTCTTATTATTCATGATTTGGAGGTAATAGTTGTACAATGTTACACTTCAGGTTCTTATTATTCATGATTTGGAGGTAATAGTTGTACAATGTTACACTTCAGGTTCTTATTATTCATGATTTGGAGGTAATAGTTGTACAATGTTACACTTCAGGTTCTTATTATTCATGATTTGGAGGTAATAGTTGTACAATGTTACACTTCAGGTTCTTATTATTCATGATTTGGAGGTAATAGTTGTACAATGTTACACTTCAGGTTCTTATTATTCATGATTTGGAGGTAATAGTTGTACAATGTTACACTTCAGGTTCTTATTATTCATGATTTGGAGGTAATAGTTGTACAATGTTACACTTCAGGTTCTTATTATTCATGATTTGGAGGTAATAGTTGTACAATGTTACACTTCAGGTTCTTATTATTCATGATTTGGAGGTAATAGTTGTACAATGTTACACTTCAGGTTCTTATTATTCATGATTTGGAGGTAATAGTTGTACAATGTTACACTTCAGGTTCTTATTATTCATGATTTGGAGGTAATAGTTGCACAATGTTACACTTCAGGTTCTTATTATTCATGATTTGGAGGTAATAGTTGCACAATGTTACACTTCAGGTTCTTATTATTCATGATTTGGAGGTAATAGTTGTACAATGTTACACTTCAGGTTCTTATTATTCATGATTTGGAGGTACTAGTTGTACAATGTTACACTTCAGGTTCTTATTATTCATGATTTGGAGGTACTAGTTGTACAATGTTACACTTCAGGTTCTTATTATTCATGATTTGGAGGTACTAGTTGTACAATGTTACACTTCAGGTTCTTATTATTCATGATTTGGAGGTACTAGTTGTACAATGTTACACTTCAGGTTCTTATTATTCATGATTTGGAGGTAATAGTTGTACAATGTTACACTTCAGGTTCTTATTATTCATGATTTGGAGGTAATAGTTGTACAATGTTACACTTCAGGTTCTTATTATTCATGATTTGGAGGTAATAGTTGTACAATGTTACACTTCAGGTTCTTATTATTCATGATTTGGAGGTAATAGTTGTACAATGTTACACTTCAGGTTCTTATTATTCATGATTTGGAGGTAATAGTTGTGTAATGTTACACTTCAGGTTCTTATTATTCATGATTTGGAGGTAATAGTTGTACAATGTTACACTTCAGGTTCTTATTATTCATGATTTGGAGGTAATAGTTGTATAATGTTACACTTCAGGTTCTTATTATTCATGATTTGGAGGTACTAGTTGTATAATGTTGTAAGTCCTAGGAATGCATGCACAGGTGGCAGTGCGGTGCAGATGGTTAGATTTGCTGCTTTACATGATTTTGTTCTGGTTTGGCTTATGTTTCAGCATTTGTCTCTGCAAGGTTTCAATGTTTTCTTCATGTCCAACTCAGTTCTTCTGAGCATATTTAGTGTTCTTTTACATATAAAACTCCCACAAATAAGTGAATGCATACACTTAAAAGTGTCCATGTGTGTGTGTCTCTCTCTCTGCGTGTTTGCAAATATACATGTATGTGTCTGTCTATGCATCTGTGCACCTACACTTTTATGTGTCTGGCTGTCTGTGCATGTGTACACCTATACATGTAAGTGTGTCTGTCAGTGTATGCATTTTGAGTATAGTTGCATAGCATACCATTCAGTGTATCTTCTCTGCTTTATATCTTGAGAGCCGAGACTGGTTCTGGTTCCACTGTGATTCTGAAAAGGACAATGTGGATATGGGAACTCAATTACCATGAACAAATGGAGACAGTAATATGAAGAGCATTCACATTACAAAATTCTGCCCCATAGCCATCCTGTCTCTCCTCTCTAAAATCCTTGAAATCCTTGAAAGATGTAAACATCAACAGTTTCTCCATTGTTTCTTACAAAATAAGCTAATCAAAAATACTTAATATGGATTTCGGCCAGATCACAGCACCTGCACTGCATTACTTTCATTTACAGACATGGTCAATAAAACATGCAACTGCAACAAACTTGTATCTGCAGTATTTCTAAACCTATCAAAAGCCATTGACATGGTCTCTCACAGTAAACCCCTCAACCAGCTATACACACTGGGTCTATCATCTCCATCTGTTCAGTGGTTCTCTAGCTACCTTGTCAACAGGCAACAAGCTGTAAAATGGCAAGGATCCATCTCTGCATACCTTTCCATTTCCACAGAAGTCCTACAAGCATCCATTCTTGGCCCTCTACTATTCAATATTTTTATCAATAAAATACATTTATCTACTTGTTAAGGTACCTTGATTCAATATGCAGATGACTTTACCATCATCTGCTCTTCAAACACCTTAACTCACCTCCAATAAATCACTCAACAAGCTATCTCCATTGAAACATGGCATACAAGAGCACAACTCCTACTCAACCCCCGAGAAAACAAACTCCTCCAATTTACCCAAAAGATTCACACCCCCTAACAAAGCATCTTTCAAAATCTTTTCAGTGAATGGCACTGAAATTAAATTACTCCAGCTTGCCACACTATTAGGAGTCATAATAATTGATAATCTTAAGTTTGACCTCTACATCCAAAGGAATATCAAGAAAACCCATCAAAAACTAGGCATGCTATACAGTAACAAACATTTTATGAGCTCACCCACAAAAATTACTCAAGCCAAAACTTGCATTTTGCCCTCCCTACTCTATGGAACACCAATTCTAACCAATTTACAATCTTCCATAAAAAACAAACATCAAAGCTGCTACAACAAAATTGCCAAGTTTGCTACAAATTCATCCTCCTCCTTTACCCATCACTGTAAAGGTCTGCATACCCTTAGCTGGCTAGAATGCTCCCTCCACCTCTCCTATGTTCAACTTGTAAATAAACTCAGTACACAGCAAGTGGCTTCCACATATACAAGTCCCTTTAATTCTGTTGAAAAACTTGGTAAAACACTTTTAAAAATGCCACCAAATAAAAGCTAAACGGTTATTGGTTATCAGCTGTATTGTGATCATTTGTTATATTACTGCTAGTAGATTCTTAATAGGGTGTATTTACTCCTTATTTGCATATTAGTTTTGATTGGTTATTTTTGAGGGTGTGTGTTTTTGAAAGCCTATTTTAAGCTTACTGTGTTAGTAGCTAGCAGTCCTGAAGATGTTGAAATAGAAAAAAACGTTCAACCATTTAACTTTTACTTGGTGGTATTTTTTTAAGTGTTTTTCCAAGTTTTTCAAAGGAATTAAAGGGACTTGTATATATGGAAGCTACTTGCCATGTAGTGAGTTTATTTGGATTGTGGAGTTGTATTTCGCTATCTGGTTTTGGCTCTTACATTCAACTTAAAATCAATACATAAAATCATACACAAACCATTAGCTGCCCAGCTCTTACCCCTTTAATCAACATACATTTCCCTACAAGACCTCTTAGATCAGAAGATAAACAACTTCTCACCATAAATAAATCTCCTGGACAAAGCCTGTACATGTACTCAGTAGCAAAGAATGGAACTGCTTACTCTTAACCACCAGAACTCTTTCTAATCTACCCACCTTTAAATGTTCCCTAAAAGAATAATTTACAAAATCATGGACCTGGTACTGCACCAATCCTGGTTGTACTAAACTTCACTCACCTCCACTTCATCCTAAATCATACTCTCTCCAGTCTCCTACTCCACACCTTTCTTTTGTTTTTTTTTTTCCCATTACCCTACCTTATCCACTTAATCCCTGCAGACCTTTCTCCTACCTCTTTTTATTTTGTCCCAACTCACCTAAACTACCTGAAGACACCTTACCCTGCAGTCTTCTTATAATCTCCTTCTCTCTTTCTTCCTTCTATAACCATAATAGGAGCAGCATCTCTCATTATAAGACTACACTCAATTTTCCCCTCACTCTCTCTAATCATGTAATCTTTAATATATATATATATATATATATATATATATATATATATATATATATATATATATATCTTATTAGAATTGTCTTGGGTCTCATTTATCATATACTAATCTATGTAACAAATAATATGATTATTGACTCGTTACTGTTTTTAAGTCTTATGTTTTGTAATGTAGCATGATACTTTGTGATTTAAAATATCTGTGCTTGATTTCTGAAAGATTGTGATTGTGGAGTTTTTCTCCCTGGCCCTCCACTGAAAATGGACACATTCTGGCCCAGTTGGACTTTCCCGATAAATAAATGTCAACTAACTAACTAACTAACTAATTAATAAAACGTGGAGAGTAGAAATCCGAAAAAAAAAAAAAAAACTAAACTGCAGAAAGTTTGGGAAAAGATCAAATATGAGAAGAAATGTACTGGGAAATTATGCAGTGAATGTAGAAAATGGTGTGTAATAATATATATGGCTGGATACTTTTTTTTTTTACTAAAATACAAATAAACATGGATTGATGTGGAAGCAGTAAATGTTGGAAGAAAATCATCAAGGTTTTAGGAATTCATAAAACGCATACATCTAATACTTTATATCAAAATAAATTGAGTGAAGCATGTATGGTAATTCCTGATAGTGAAGAAGTTTGTGTGTGTGTGTGTGTGTGTGTGTGTGTGTGTGTGTGTGTGTGTGTGTGTGTGTGTGTGTGTGTGTTTTAACTGATTGGTTAGCAAGCTATTTTTATACTTTAACTGATGTATGCTGTAGACTTTCCTTATTACACATATTTGAATATGTTAGCCCTCAAATCTATCAGATGTATGTACTAGTTCTGTTGTTCATCTTTTTATAGCAACTAATTAATAAAATAGTTTGGTAGAAGAAAGGGATATACAGAAATAAGGTAATGAGAATTTGGAAAACAGCTATTTCTGTATGAAATTCACTAATGACATTACCAAGAGATTCTGTAAAGTTATTGCAGGCACAGAAACACCGTCACCAGATCTAACTCCAGAATTACAAAGAAATCAGGAAAAAAAATTATTAACACACAGGGTGTATGACAGTCACATCATTAACAATGAGCACTTTAGGTGTGATGCAGGTAAAGGATAAGAAAGCATATGTCTGTACTACCACTTAAATTACTTTAAATGTAATTGTAAGTTTAGGCTTATCTTCTGCAATAAAACTTTATTAAAGAAAGAAAAAAAATTATGTAAACAGTCTTGCTTATATACTATACTTTATTAGTTTCTTAGTCAGAAGTTTATAATCTGAACTTCCTGCAACATATTTGTTCTGCATAATACAATATATTCCTCAAATGATTTGCATTTCAGAGCAAGCTTAGTGGAATATTCCAAGATATAGATATTTGTGGAATGTGATATGTTCTCATTCAAAAACCTCAGATGTGGTGCATTATTTCTTTATGCCAAAGTGTTTTTTATTCCTGAATATTAGTTTACCATCACATTCCTTTAAGTCTGATTTCTTTATGATTTCTACCCTTTATAAAGCTGATATAAACTATGCCTGTAAGTGTAAGTGTATTTAAATGTGGGAAGCCAGCTTAAATGTGACACATTAATATCTGACATTACAATGTGGGATCACTAATGTGTTATTCCTGTGATATGTATGTAAGGATCACTACCTCTCAATTATCCTTGATTTTCAGGGATATCCCTGATTTTAGTTCAAAACTTTGCTATGTTCCTCTTAATTTTCCAAAAATTGGTGATTTGGGAAGAAAGGGCGGTGGACTACACTTCATAAATAATGCCAATATTTAGAGTTACAGATTTTTAAAATTCAGAAAAATCCATGTTAATTCACATTCTCTTATTCTACCAAATTCTCATGTTAATAGTACTAATGTTTTAAAATGTGCCCATGATTTTAGGCATTTATTTGTCTTTGATTCTAGAAACAGAGGTTGTAAACTATGTCCTAAGGTATATAGATCTTGGAGCCAATACATTTAAGTAGGAAGGCTTTGGGCATATGAGGGTCAAGTGGTATAGGGGAAGAAATGTTTTGTAGTGATGTTTGCAGTTCTGAATTTTGACAGCTTTTGGAAATGTTTATTTGTAATGATTTATGACTGGCTACATTACATTTGTGGCTTAAAATTATTTTTTTCTTTTTCTCATTAATTATGAGGTTAGAGTCCTAAACTATTGAGAAAGACTATCAGAGGAAGATATCCTACTGTTAATTTGCATTACCTATAAACATATTAACTTCTTTAATGTAGGTGAAAACATTATTGATCAAGTTATTTCAACAAGCAGCACATTGTAATCTTTCACCGCCTGTACCAGCTATGCTTCCTTGTTAAATGCTGATAACATACCAGTCAGTATCCAATGCCTTAAGAGAGCCATTTTTCAACTTATTAGTGCCACAACATATCAGGTCTATTTACCAAAAGTGTGCTTGTTGAAATTTTTTGAACACTAATGACAATCTGCTCTGAGTCTTTAGTAACTCAGCATCAAGTGACTCAAAGATTTTAGCCTCTTCTAGCAAGAGATGCATGTTTTTCAGAATTATCTTGGTAAAACCTCATTGAATGTCCTCTACCCTTTGTATGCATCATTTTTTTCTTTTAGATTTCATAGAATAGGAATGGAGTGCAAAGTGGTTTAGCAGCTTTCAAGGCATTTGAGAGCCAGTATAATACACTTTAGTGCTATCATACAAAAAGCAGAGAGAAACAGTCTCCATCTGAAAAATAATAATTTGAAAGCTGTTAGATGCTTCAGTCTGCCAAACATTTTGCTTTTAAGTGTGGCAGAGTGAAGTAACAGCTTTTAAAACTGTTTTATATTCAGCTGCTGTTCTGTGACAGCTCACAATATTATAAGATCATATTTTAACAGTGCAAAGGAGTGCTTAACAAATGCATGTTAAGCACTACTGTCCCGGTCCCATTCAATAAACACATTGCACCAAATGAAGTTTGACAACCTTTATTAAACTTCATAAACACAACTCATTAACCAATATTATTTATTAATCACAGCATAAGCATAGCATAACCAACATTAATCAGCATAAACATTCATATAACTGTTAGCTAGGGCAGCATCACCTCGCTCACCTGACCCAATAAGCAGCGACCTTACCTCTGCTCGCTTATTTACATATAAAGTAGTGTCACTTTGCTCACTTCCTTTACGACTTGCAGGATTAAACATCTAACCAAATAAGTAGAGTCCTTTACCTCCGCTCATTTATTTTACTTATGAAGCAGTGTCCCATCACTCACTTCATTTACCATTTATTGAATTACACATCCAACCAATAAGTAGCGGCCTTACCTCCGCTCGCTTATTTTACTTACGAAGCAGCGTCCCATTGCTCACTTCATTTACCATTTATTGAATTAACATCCAACCAAATAAGCAGTGTCCAGCAGCTCACTTTCCTTTCACTACTCATTGAAATGAAGAGCCAACACTAGAGGGGGAACAGAAAAAGGTAAACCTGCCCCTCTTCTCCACCCTTCCCAGACCTATAAAATAACTACAGGGCACCCAGCGTTCCACAAAAAGGGGAGGGAGAGTGGGTAGCAAGTTCATGGCAAAAGTTATTCCTTACCCAGTTACACTTGCATAAAACCCACTAAACCCCATCATACCCTTACCTCATTTCCTCTCAATCATCATTCCCATTTAACCCCTTCATACCCCCCACCCTACTTCCCCTTCCTTCATAATTCCCACTACTGCTTCTGTCTAATCCTCAGCTGAAAACGTCCCTGGACAAATTGGTTTGTTACCAAAACTCATTTATGTAATTCCTGTGATGTCAAAAAGATGCTTAACAAACTGTCATTTTCCCATTTCTGGGTCATAATTATGGTGTTCTAAGCATTACAAATTCTTTATATTCAGACGTCAAGAAATATAGTGAAAAGGCATAGAGTCAGCCTGTTGTGCAGTGATACACCCAGTCTGTTAATCCTTACACACACATCTGGATGAGTTTGATTATCCAGCCTTATGCAGATGTGGTTACTCGTCTTCACAGCTTACTGGTACAGCTGTGCACAGTGGACGTAGAGCTGTTGGCATACAATGTAGCTAGTTTTTAGGCTGCACTAAGAAAAACTAATCTTTTTGCAAATTGTTATTTCTATTGGGGTTTGCTTTCTGTTGTTTAGTTTTTTGTGGGTACAGAAATTTCTTTAAAATATCTGCATAATTATGTATTTCCTTATTGTGTTAGTTTATAGCTGATGTTACTTCAGAAGACATGAATTTCTCTTCATACACTATAAATAATATATATACACATACATATCTATATATCTATATAGATCTATATCTCTATATATCTAGTATATATCTATATATATGTCATCGTTAGGCATGCGACTAAACATGATTTTCTGCTTAAATGAAAAGCAAAGTAAGAACCTGATATCCAGTAAGAGCACCTGAGCTAATTACGCACTCAGAAATAAATATCTTCATCTTTTAATTTCCAAAACATCAGTGTTGGAATAAATGAACACATTTTGAATCTGCCTGTGGGATAGCTTGCCTTGTTCTTCAGTATGAAGTAGGCAGTCTCATTCCCAAAGTTACTTAAAAAAAAAGGTAATCAGCAGTGTTAACTTTTGGAAAAATATTATAACTAATAATTTAAAAAATGATTTAACAAAAACTAATTTGGGACTGTAACCCAAACAGAATGCTGCATCTGCAGCCTGTTTATGCTTTATAGGAACAGTCATTGATGTGCAGTGGCTACTTACATCTTTTCACATAAAAAAAAATAATTGTATGTCAAAATAAGACTTTTGTTAAAGTGTTTCATCTACCTTCATGATTATACCCTTCTAGAGACTCACCTGTGTGGACGTTGTTTGGGCTATATAATGCTTCTGCCCACTGTTTGCAGCACTCACAGTCAAACAATGGAGTCTAGCAGATATAAAATGCTGTGTCACAGGACAAGCAGTTCAACAACAGGAATATTTAATGAATAAGCACATTATTCATTAAATATTACTTTTGTTATGTTGCTCTTCATGGATTTTTCTTTTATTTATTTATTTTGTACTGTGTTGCCCAATGCTGCCAGGTTACGTCTGACTACATCTACTCATAGAATCACGTCATCCTGCTGCTGATCAACCAGTTGTGCAACAGCTCCATGCTACATGCACAATAAAATACGATTGATTTTTTTTTTATTTCATTGATTTTTTTTTTTTTTGAGGTAGCATGAATTCAGGCATTGGCTACAAGGTGCTACCATTGAAGCAGGATGGCTTCTCACTTTTTAGTTAAGTTGGAGCTTTGAACTTGTTCTTCAAGAAAGTTGGCCAAGCACACGGTCACATCAATGAAATGCAAACAAACAAAAAAGTAAATAAAAATAAAATATGGGTAACAGCTATAAGAAAATGGTTATGTACACGTGTGCCTAGAGATGTGTGTGTGTGTGTGTGGGGGGGTACAATATACTACACAATAACAGCAAATGAAACAGCAGAAGATGATGAGAAGTAGCACAGCAGAGATTAAAGAAACCATGTTTGAAAGCAGTTAGCATGGTTAAGGAATACATGGACACATACAAAGAGACACAACTATCCAAAAATGGAACATGCTTTACTTTACAGACAGCTAAGGAATTCCCATTTAGAGAACTGATGGTAGCACCCACAAAAAGATGCTGCCTCTCCAGACATATGGACCTGCACAGGGTGTGTAGAAGAAGGCTGGCAAATAGTTTAGCAACTGAACAAGCTATATAAGGAATGATTAAATTAACAATTTGTTCATCAGGAAAGAACAGAAGAAGTGCTACAAGAGAAAATCAACTGAGTAAGCCAAGAGAATAATCTAAAATAGAAGCACTTTTCTTAACTTTTTCTCCAACTTTCAGTTTTGCATCTCGTCACTGATGCACTGAGAGAAATCATGCTAATCATTAGTGCAGAAGGATATTTTTTTAATATGAACCTACTTGTCATCTTATTCAATGCCCCAGCAAAGGATTAAAGGGGTTGCTATGCAGTGGGTATTGTATGATAAAACCTGTCACTCACACAAGTGATGTATCCCATCCAGTAACCACACCTGTCCTCTTGCAAGTGCACGTGTCCAATCAGATCCCAGAGCTTCACTAGAGCTGGGATTTTAGCCACCAGACACACACCAATCTACCCTTTTACTGACACATATGCAGTCAAAAGCTTCATCACTCATCTCCTTCAGCAGCCAGCCCTCGGACATCCCGATTATTTATCAGAGTAGGATTGTTAGAAACAGATGCAGAAACTGACCCTGGTAAACTGTGGCAGTACTTTTCAGAAAAGGAGGTGTTCAACAGCAAGCAATTTCAGAAGAAAATTTAGATGAAATATGAAAAGGTATGAGTTCATACAGGATGGCAGATAAATGCAGACGTTTAGATTATGCTATACAGCAAAATTACAAACATTTAGCAAAGCGCCGGACAGGAATAAAGCAGTATCAATGTGAAATAAAAGAGGTACAACACTGGTTAAAGTGATACAACACTGAAAGTTCAGCAAGTGGTCCTTATCTGGCACAAAATTCTAATGTTTCTACAGTGTCTCCTTCAAATTAAGCATCATAAAGTGATTCCTGTGATTAAAAAAAAAATCATTATTAATCCATGGATTCATGGGACTGATTAAGATATCTAGCAGATATGTAGCATACAATGGTTCTTTGTCACACTCAGGAAAATTGCTGCTGCTGTTCACACAATCCGGTACACTATAGGTTCTAACCAGCAACCTGCCAAGTGAGAACCACAGATATTAAAATCTTCTCAAAGAGGCATATATAAATGCACTTCACAGAGAGTTCTGGGAAATTTCATATACTGGCAGAAATATTAGCTCATATAACAACAGCTTAATTTATTCCATACTCATAATTTTTCCAGTCTTGCTAGTCCATGAGACTCTAATTAATCCGCACAAAGGTAAGTCTAGCCCTGAGCAGTAATGGCTAGCCAGCTCCATCAACATTTATTACATTTATTAAATAATTAATGATAGCTGTGATACAGGGACATTGTCAAATATTTACCCATTCCATTAATGGTTCACAGATTTCTAGTTACTAACATGTCCTTACCCTATGAAGGCAAAGAACACAAAAAGGATGAAATGTGAGGCCATCCCTCAAGTCATGCTAATCTGGAATGGTGACAGGGTGCTGCTGTGGGGGTCCTGCAGGACAGCTGCAGGAATAGACAGACATCACTGTTTGTTTAGTCAGTAATGCCAGATTTAACACATACCTCAAATTCCATATGAAAACAAGAATACTGTCTTCTACTGTACTTAAAACTTTGTTTTAATGTTATGGCCTTTGCACTTCTATAACTAATTTGAATACATTTCTCACCACAGGGTTTCTACATCTCCATTTCTTCTAACAAAAAATAGGTTGCAGGCAGGAAGCTATTCATTAGAACCTAGAAGAACTTATGAACCTGGATCCCCATGGTGGGAATGTTGATGAATACATTATAAAATGAAATACTGAGAGATTAAAATAAGCACATTTTCAAATAAAAAGGATTTGGCTAAACTGACTGCCAGCCTCTGCCTCTGAACTGTGCAGACTGCATCAGGAAATGTATTTAACATTTTTTTCATACAGCGACCGGAGTTCCGCTGTGGCGACCCCTAACTGGGAAAAGCCGAAAGACAACAACAACAGCATACAGGTATATTTATTTCATCACTGTGATTGTGGTCATGTTTTATACCAATTGATTCCTTCCCTTTCCCAGGCCTGGTTGAGTAGTAACAGTGACTTTTTTTGGTATTCTGTTCTCTGAATTGACTGGGAATGCCAGCTTCTGAAATAACAGAATTATTCTTCTGACATACACAACTAAGACAGTTCAACTTAACTACTCAAATTTTGACTTTTCCTGCCTTCTTTCTCTTTTCAGGAAGCCAAATGGGAAACGTGAAAATATTATTTTAAACAGTGATTGTACCATGTGTCCATGGGGAAAGCAATGAAGTCTTTCAAAGTCAAGGGCAAGCTCTATGTTAAGTCCACCTCTGGCAATAGATTATTGAGGGAACAATAGTAGATGTGGATAAATCAGCAGGGGAACTCCTTCACACAGTCTGTCATAATGAAAAAAAAACTAGTGGGAGGAAAGCAAAGAAAAGGTAACTGCTCCATTACAACCAATAGATAACTTACATCCATCCAATCTTTATCAAATACAAGGTTACAAGCCTATCCCACCAAAAAACAGACTCAAGACAAAAAAAAAAGCATGACTACAGTCCATCAGTTGACACAAGCACCCCTCTCTCTCTCTCGTGCGAGCGCGCACGCGCACACACACACACACACACACACACACACACACACACACACACACACACACACACACACACACACACACACACACACACATACAAACACACACACACACACACACATATACACACACACGCACACACACGCACATACACACACACACACGCACACGCACACACACACACACACACACACACACACACACACACACACACACACACACACACACACACACACACACACACACACACACACACACACACACACACACACACACACACACACGCACACACACACACACACACACACACACACACACACACACACACACACACACACACACACACACACACACACACACACACACACACACATACAAACACACACACACACACAAATATGCTGGGACTAGGATTGAATGTAAATGTCACACAGCATGTACCCACCAGTGAAACAAACATTGTCATGCAGCAACATTAATCATTGCAACAATGTACCAAAATCAATCGCATTAATTGCATTTTTTTTTCTTTAAGTAAAAACTGACTACAATTCTAATCTCGTGCAGAGGTTAAAGACTTTGGATGCTATACCTCTACCTAGGAGCAGTCAGTTCTATTCTCACAGCCTCCACGTATTTATTCTGTGACCCTGAGCAAATCTCTTAATCAGACAGTGCTCAGGGTGAGCCTCATTTAGGCTCATGTAGGTCACTGTTCTACCCCAGTTTACAGACTTACTTCTTTGTTTTGTATTTATTACAGCAATATTTTACTGAACAACTCTTTCAAGTCCAGATAAATCTTGTTTGGTTCAAAGTAGTAAGAACCTGTTATGATACCAAATACTGTCATGGCAGTATCTTTAGTGTTTAGACACAGCACAAACTCAGAATGTGAATTTCAGGTATTCAGCAACGCCAAGTCAGTTAAAGCAAGATAAGAAAATCACCACAAATTTTGCATAATAAAGGGCAGTGTTATCACACAAAAAATGCTTTTTATTTCATATAGATCGATTCTAATGGTTTCAAGAAGAGACAGCCTTATTTTTAAAGTTTCTAAGGCATTAGTCATAGAAAGAACATCATATAGACAGATGGATACACAGATGCACATAGGCAGATAGACAGATAGATAAATGGTTATTAGATGGACAGATAGATAGATTAGATAAACATAATCGTGCATTTGCCTAGTGTTGAACACACATATTTTTTGAATTAGCAGATGAACGCATTTGCACATCATTGCCACCATATGTACCTCGTGACAGAAATAAAGTATTGGCATTTAATCCAGCTCACAAATCTTAATGGCAAATGGTAAGAGCTATGTTAGCTCCCAACAGGAGAACAAATTGCTCAGCTGTTAGTATCTGGAATGCTCTTTAACAAAATCTGAGGTACCAGATCAGTTAAGAGTTTTTGAAACTGTTATCAAGATTATGCAGAAACAGTTACATTTCTTGCAGTAAGCCCTGAACATTAACAAACAGGCCAAACAAAGTGACAGAGATACACAGTAATATAGAGTATTTTCTTATGGTGATCAATTACTGTCTTTATTTTGTGCTATGTGTTGCCAAAATGGGTAAAAAGACAGTGGTAAAGAAACAAATACATAGAACTGAGCATACACACACACTAAGAATAGACAAATTTAGTAGTGAATGCTAGGTTTAAAATGACAGAAAGCAACAGATTGCTTCTTTTCATCTAGCGAGGCTATACGATGTAGCTGAATGGAATTCAGTCATATTGCACCGACACTGACTCGCCCTTATGCAAAGTTGCAAACTGTATCAAAGTTGCTGCTTATTATGGCAATGTTTTAGCAGGCATATAGCACAGAATTCCTAGCTGACATTCTATTAACCCATATAACTGTGTAGCTTGCTCCAATCACATTCACTGTCTAGACAATCACCTGTCATACCCTCTTGTTAAATGCATTAAATCTTTCCTCTCTACATAAAGTGTCATGCTTGCGCTCCAAGTGAGAACAAACAGCTCTCATAAGACTGATTTTTGCAAACTCTAGAGTCCTGTTCAGTAGAAATCAGTCAAGTAGTGGTTAGCACAAAGATGAGATGGGGAAAAACACGTCAAATTAGCAGCTTTGCAAATCTCTTGCTAATTGTCAGCCTAATTAAAAAATTGCTAATTATAATGTTTGTAACTTCAAATAACTGTTCAGCTATAAAATAGTGAACGTCAGATATAAACAAAGGGGGCGACAGAAATCAATTGCATCTGCTAATTTATTACAGGCTATACATAAACTGAAAAACAGATTGCCTATTGCAGTGTAAGTCTGCAATACAAGCAAAGATGAGTTGCTTTCAGCACCTGCTTAATAAAGGATAATGACCATTACTTAATGGTTAGCCATTGAGTTGCTGTTTTCTGCTAATCAGACTTAACTTCTCTGTGTTTTGTAAAAGTCTCTGGGGTTGCTGCACTCTTAAATGAAATTACAAGAAAGTTAGACATCTTGGATTACTCATGTCTCTTCTGTTGCAGAGTGCATCATTGGAAATAATAACTACAGTTTGCTTTCACTCTCAACATGGTAAAATCTGTAACTTTTATTTATGTAGACAGTGCTGCTACTAATTACCATAATACACAATATTTCCTGATGTATTTTGCGCAATGAATGATAACAGTAAATAAGCAGACTGTAAATCCAAGATATCAATGTCTCAAGTGGAACTTGATCTCTCTGTTAATTCATTGCCTTAGTATGCGGAACATTCTTTTTCAAATTTTCCATTCTTTAGTTGTGTGTACTTATACATATGCAATGCCATTTTTAAAGCCTTTATTTGTTTAATTTGAGGATTCATGGGTAGTTTCAAAAGAATGTGCCCCCACACCACAAATCTCATGAATATTTTTTTCTTTTGTAAAGACATATGGGGTTGAGTGCACTACATTTCATTAACTGGGCCTGTAAATATTTGACCATTTCTGTTTTATTTTTTGCCAAAACAAGCTTGCCTTTCTACATCTGGTACTATAATCTGATTTTTGAAATGTTTAGCTTGTTTCTTTCTCAATCTGTTTTAAATGATGCATAACTTTTCAAAAAAATCCCTTATAGTTGATTTGACTACATTCCATCATATATCAAAAAAGTTTATATTTATAAAAATGAATTATTCTGAAATAAATGCAAGTGATCTAATGCTCTAATGACCTCTTGCACACTGTGGAGTGCTAAATTTACATGTCTGTTGAAATTGCATTTTATTTTGGCTCTATAGCAATCTGTAGAGTTATCAAACAGTTGTTTTAGGTCATCCTTGATTCAATCAATTTTGTGTTCCTTTACTCCTACTAATAGTATACTTGATACAAGAAAGAAGTTGATTTTTACCCGCATCATATATAGATGTAAGAAAATGGATAACTCTCTTTTGGTGCAGCATTTGGCTTTGAATCTCTCCCTCAGATCACAGGATTCTATTATTTCTCAGAAGGTGTTAATGTTTAATGATTAATGATTTGCTATAGCACTACATGTATTCAGGTTTTGATCTATGATCAAATTCCAGTTCTCTGTTAGTATGACTTTGTCTTTATTAAATTCTTCCTGTTTGCTGTATACATCTCACAAGAACTGATATTCTGACTAATGTGCTAACTATAATAAGGCTACTATTTTTTGTGTGGGGGGGGGGATTGGTAGACAGTAAATCTGCATTCCACAATGATTCACCTTCCTTATTTGAGTAGGTTTTTACACACTACATAAAATAATTTTCAAAATTATGTTCGGCTCCAGCAGAGTAGCAGCTGTCATTCAATGTAAAAGTGTGGCAAATCCATTTGTTATGGTTATTCTCCAGTAATTTTGCTTTCATATGGGTATCCTGTATGCAAGCTATACCAAACCTGGTTTTGTAAAGGACACACTACAATAGATTTCTTTTTTTTTGTGATCGTATGTTAAGATTCTAAGAAACAAGCTTTAAGTATGTTATAAGCCTATTTTACAGCTAAAGATACAGCTGTAGGTTTACTTACATCTATAGGTGTAACTGCAAGACCTGCTGTCAAAAAGGAGTCATCTAGGAATAGTAGGGAGTTTACCTGTACAATCCACTTTATGTTAATGGAGCATGTCTTGATTAATTTACATACACTGTTTAAAAATGAAGCCAGAGGCTTGCTTAGTGGTATCAAGCCACTAGGATCCCTGCAGTTAATCCAGTTACAATTGTTATTCTGTACCTGCTCTATATACAATGCTTCATCACCTCTTGCAAAGGACAGTTCCTAAGTACAGCTAGCTACACCTCCACTTTCCTGCATCCCAAGCTACCTACTATAACTGATTTTATGTACCATTTGTGTACTAGGGAGCAGTCTTGATGGAGGCTATAATAATGGGTTCCACCAAGCATTATGATTTATTTGTCTCTAGGTAGTTATTGGCAATTAGGTAGTTATTGATAAAGGTCCTCCACAGAAATGTTCTAAGCAGAGTTAGCTCAGTATTAATGGTTCTTTAGAAGAGCCTTTCATAAATAGTTTACCTTGAAACGATCAGCAGGCACCTATATCTCTCTCCTGCAGTAAGTACACCCTCTATAATCTTTGGTTTGCTAAAGCAAGAGTTCAGACATTACTATTTACATGGATATGCATCTGACGTTTCCCACCTTTATTTTTCTCTTATCGCTACCTGCCCAAATTCACAACTTGCTGTTAACACCACTGCTTCATGTTCCTTTAATATCTCAGTGGTTCAAAAGTGAGTTTTCATTTTTGCTTCACACTGAGTATTTAATTTATTAATTATAATCTGTTGAGCTACACTGGGGCTGTTACTTTGTGGAGGACATCCTTTTTGTTAGTGCTTTTATTTCTTAAAAAAATAGTTGTTAGTTTTAGGCCTTTGTAATTTCAGTTTTAAACTGTTGTAGTTTAAAACACCGAAGAAATCCTCTGAACTGTTTACAGCGGTTTACCCGTATACCAGAATTACCTCTACATGTCTACCTTAAGCTGATGCAAATTCCAAAATATATTACAGTAATCTATGGTACTCTAGATTCTACAGTGTTGAACCCACAAGGCAGCAACCCCAGAACTAAAATAATAAGTGGGCACAGTCATTGCAATGACATGAGTCATAACTCTCCTGTGTTCCCTTACAATAAAAACACTTCTGATTTCCTTTTGAGCTACTTTGCATTCAATGGCTGACTAAGTTAAATTCTCCATTAACAGTTTGCATACCTATAGCTAGGCAGCAAGCTTAGCAGACCCCAAAGAAACCAAAGGCTGAAAATATACAGTCAATGTCAACATTATGTTTTTATTGTTCTAATAGGAGGTTTTATGTTTTTATTCTTTTATTTTTCAGTATAAAGTGCATGAGTATGCAAATAAATGACCTCTGACTCACTACATTTTTCACATTCGCATAGTGTGGTTGTCTACAGTAACACATTGCCCTGAAATTATTCTGCTGTTCCTTGTAGGTTCATTGCCTTCAAAGTGCTATATTTTCTTTGTCTATGGGCACAGTTAAAAACAGGAGACAAAGAAAACAAGCCATCATCTGCTATACTATAATGCCACATTCATAACCGGTCTGTCCCAAAGAAATGTTTCTAAATCTATCAGTAATGAAGCAGCAAACCTACTGATGACCATGGGTAATACACTGTATTAAATATTTAGGTTTGGTCTGGATTGCAGCCATCGAAATATGCACAACATGAAAAATTTGTAGCCATCGACAAAACATTACTGATCTGTTAACAATACAAAATGTCGAAACAACAGCAACAGCTTTTATTGTCAACTAAACAGCGAACAGCTTCTAATTATAAAATATAAGATTTTTTTGCAGGATTACAACTCCCTGTATTCCCCTATGTGGGGCAGCTATACTATCCACACAACATGCTGTTTACTTACACACACAATCATAAATTGTACCATCAGTGATAAAGGGGACCAGTATGATGGCAAAAGTCACCTTTGTACAACACTTAATCTGAGGTTAGCCTACTTAGGTCCTCCCCAGTCTGTACTTTGTTATAATATAAATCAAAACTGGGATGGTGTCCTTGCTCATTTCCCTGAGGGAGATGTAATTGAAGTGTCTTTAAGTACTTCTAATTAGCTTGATGCTGTTTTCTTTAGGCGTTATCACTTATACCTTGTACATCTCTGTTCACCAGTACATAAGGAATCGAAGTGTTATCTCCATGGGATTCTCTTTCATTGAGTTGCTGTGGACATTATGTTTTTTATATTCTACTGTTCAACGTAATTTACATCTGATTGTCTATTATTATTATTATTATTATTATTATTATTGTGGTTCCATCATCAGGTAGTATGCATTATTTCTTTTAAATCCATGCCAATATTTTAGTATGTACAGAATGGGTTGTTTCAGTTACTGGACAGATTAGGACCCTACATTGTACTAGGAATGTATAGGTTTATAGGTCTGTAAAATAAATAGTGCAATATCTACAAAATTGGGCTTAGAAGCTCCAGATCATTGCAGAAACTGCATGGGCCTAAGACATAAGCCATCTTTTGAGAAAAAAGTGTCTCCAGTCATTCAAAATTGTCATCACATTTAATAACTGGTGGTTCAGGCCACTCCCTTAAAATACATTTACTCTAATGCTGATATAAAAACCTTTCTGTAAACACTTGAGGTGAACATTTCTTTTTCAGGGGGCAGACCTACTCTGGGGTCACACAACAATATTTTGGCAGTATCACCTAACACAAATGGTTGTTGACTGGCTTCTATTACATGTTAATTCTTCCTTTCTTGATGCTTTTAGCTTTGTGTTATTTTATTCTGCCTTTAAATACCATTTATTGCTTAATATTTAATGTTTTCTTAGAAGCTATTCTTTTGAAGATTTTTCCCTTCTGTACGAAAAGACAGAATATGTGGACATCTCATTTTGAAGGTTATAACCTCCCACGGTGGTGCAGCGGTAGCGTTGCTACCTCACAGCAAGAGGTTCTCCCGTTCGATTCTCGGCTGGAGTGCGGGGAGTTCCTTCTGTGTGGAGTCTGCATGTCCTCCCTGCGGTTGGGTAGGCATTCAAAGGACATGCATAAATGGGCATGCCTTCATTGAAGGTTGAACGTTGAGCTGGCACCTCAGCGTTTGTCAAAATATACTGCCAATCATTAGCAGACCGCAGTTCCACTGTGGCGACCCCTAACTGGGAAAAGCCAAAAGACAACAACAACAACCTCTTCTAGAAGCTGTTAAACCATTAGACATTTCCTGCCTCTCTTTTCACATCTAGAGTAGCAAGTCTGTTGCTATGAATGCATCTGCCTGATATTTATTTAATTATTTATCTTGTGACCACAGGAATGGGGGGACTCCCAGAATGGCTTATTATATTCAGACATTTGCAGCATCTGGAATGCCTACAAAGAGTCCTTACCAGGAGAATCCAGGATGTAAACTCATTGTCATGTAAGGATCACCTTAAAAGCCTATCTCTGTACTCTGTCTCCTACAGATTACTTACAGTTGATCAATGCCTGGCATAGAAGGCATCTTCAGATACAGCTCTGATGGACCTTTTGCATATCTGCAAAATGAACAGCTTCAAATAACTACTAGATCCAAGGATTACATTTTGCTTGCTACATAAATTGTACATGTTGGTGAATGATGAGGATCCCCATGCTTTGGAACAGGCTCCCCATCCATGTGAAGCAGAGTCCATTTCTAACCCTATTTAAGGGTAACCTTGACCAGTGGCTTCCCATGTCTCTGACAGAGGCAGAGGCACACAGTAATGCCCAAACTAACATACCCCCACCTAACCCTCTAGAAACTTCATAACTAACACACCCCTCCTAATAAACATCAATGATACATAGGAACACACTTGGGTTGGATTGCATGGCTAGGTTTATTAAGTTCCCTGGTGGTCATTTTCCTAGTATACAACTACCAATTACATATACATGTTGATTGTAGTAGTTTCCCTTGCTGTACAGAGCTTCTGCACAATCTATGTGCTCTTTCAGTGACACAGTTTGCTTAAAATGGGTTGGGGGCAGCTGCTGTTGAAATCCTGTATGTTCTGGATTAGTATGATTGTCAGGAGCTCTTCTGCTACCTTTCCCACCAGGACAGTGTTGACGAATGATTTTGCTTCCAAACCTGTAGCCATGGTGTTATCTTGGAGTTGATGCATCAGTGTTTTGCTTACACTGTATTAATCCTTCCAAGTCAAAAGTTCCTGTTTCTACTTCTTCCATCATGTTGTTGATTTCTATTGTCCTGTATGTGGTTCTGACAGATGCAGTTATCTTTGTTAGATTATTTTTACCTGTGCAGTTCCCTGTGTAGCACTTCCTCAGTATGTTTATTGTTATTTAGATGACCATGTCCTGGTTAGAGGTTTTTGTGAACACAATGGTGTGGTGCATTTCCTTCTGATGAAAACAGTTGTTCATGGTGTTCTGTATTCTACACGGATATTCCTTCCATGAACAACTTTTTTTGTGTTGCCCCAAGGTGTTTGTGCTTCCCTTTTTCTTAGTCTTTTGTTGTCTGACAAATGCAGCTATGAATATGGCAGGTTTTAACCCTAGCCAGTCACGTGTGTGTGTGTGTGTGTGTGTGTGTGTGTGTGTGTGTGTGTGTGTGTGTGTGTGTCTGTGTGTCTGTGTGTGTGTGTGTGTGTGTGTGTGTGTGTGTGTATGTGTGTGTGTGTTATGATGACTTTCCTTTAGCTGACAACCTGATCTTCTGGCTTCTCCTTGCTTTAAGACTCAAAAGCCTTTATTTCTACCTTAGTTTTTCATTTGTGGTTGTGTCAATTTGATATTCAACAAAGTTTTAGTTGAGTGCTCAGAGCAGTGCTTCAGTAATGTTAGCTACTTCACAATAATTTTTGATATCATTCAAGCATAAGATTTTATCCCAATGTCTCATGAAAGTAAGGTGTATGTGTTTTTTCCACAACTCAACTCATACCAATTTTAAGCCAATATGTAAAGCCCCCCCCCCCAACTCTCACATGTGCACACTCAGACACATACAGAAAATCTCCTCTCTGTTTTTCTGTCTCTCTCACTTACTTTGTCTCTGTAAATATGTATTATAACTACCGCAACTAGTAATACAATCAAATATATACAGAGGCTAAGAGAAACTACCAGTTCCAAAAGGAACCATAACAAAGTATTTTTGAAATAAAGATTCTCTATAATTCACAAAGAAACTTGTGTCACAAATCACTGCAGCAGGCAAGACAATAGCATTTCCATATATAGTACTTATGCAGAAAATGTTTGTGGAAATGTACATTTCTCATCATTTTAAAACTTAGATTTGTGCATTAGTTTTTTTATTACATATGTAAAAAGGCACTACAAAAGCCAACATGTACTGCTTGGGAATGGACTTTCAGAGTGTACAACTGAGTTGTAAAAACTTAAAGTTGATAATATTTAAGAAGGAAGTCAGAAGTCAAAGCCCCCCACATACATAAACACACACACAACATCCACTTAGTATGATGACAGCTAAGAAACTGCTTTATTTTGTTGATGTCACATGATATTGGAACATATAAGCACACAACAAACTGGAAAATGAAACTCAAACCAACAGCTGGAGATGGAATGAAGGAGCGAACACAATTATTTAGTACTTTCGTTCAAATTTATTCTTCATGAACTTCTTCACAAAAAAGTTAACCTCTCAAAACACACCTCTTATAAGGTACATCACACATCACATGACTTTCATGATACTTTAATTTAACGGTATAAAATCTTACCAAAAAATAAAAAAAACTGTCTTGTTTTCCAAACATCAGATTCAGATCTGATGAAGTCTGATTTGGTTACACAGATGAAAGGACTAATCTTTTGGTGAATAAAGTGAACTGTGTGTCATAGATATTCCGTTTTGTTGTTTTTTTGACCAGGGAATCTAGTTAGGAACTCAGTGGGAGCTTTCGGTTTAGGGTTTAGTTACTGGTAGAATGATCTAGAAATGGGGATCTATCATGTGGGAATTAGAACATTTCCTTTTATGAGTAGGTACACCACAAGATACTAGCACCCCAAAACTTGTAGTAGATTTGATCCCCGGTGTTGAGGGAATACCCCCCTGCATGAACAAAGTCGAAGGCTTGTGAAGTGCTTTGTGATGCAAGTTTGTGTTTTTGATTTTCTCCTGTTTTAGATCTGGTACTCACAATGCTTTATGGCACAATATTTTTAGTGTTTGATTTATCATTATAGACCCATATTCTATAAAGAGTCGACTCAAACACTTTAGATTGTAAAAAGTGCAACTGCAGTTGTGATTACTGAATGCTCATGACAGCTCCTACTACAGGAAGACTCTCATATTGAATGTCATCCTGTGACTGTTATAATGAAGGGTACTATTCAGAGGAGCTGATTTGTTTCATCAGTGTTAGGCAACAAACAGACTTAGGTCGGGGGTGATGGGTTAATTGAATGCTGAAGAAGGAGAAGAATATGTCATAGCCACTTGTATCCCATTGCCTATGTGCAGATTCCATTGTGAATGGCGTGCTGTCATTAGCTGAAAAAAAATTAATTTAGGTCAGCTGTTGAACTATCTCAAATGTACTTCTGAATGAAGATCTAGTTAAAGGTGAAAACAGAACCAACAACAGAAAGTCATAAGCTGAAACTCAGCTTCTGCTGTATGTTTTAGAAATACTTGAAAATCAATGTAAACATAGTCTAAAGAATAAAATAAAGAAACCTGCACAGCCTAAGGAAACAAATCAGCTGAAGCGATAAAAGAGAATTACAATTTCCATGGAATGCTGAATATTTCCTGAGTTTGCAAGCCTTCCTTTCTGTCAGTGAAAAATGTGGGGGCATACCATAAAAAAAATAGATTGTATTAGCATCTAAGGGCCAGCTGACCACCATAGTAAGACTATTCTTTCCTGGATGTGATGCAGGATCTAAACAGTTAAAAGATTATTTATCTTCCCCAAATTGCTTTAAGGATAGATATGATGGCTTATCATGTATCCTTCAATTAATTTATCTCCTATTATTACCTTTTTAGGAAGGCAGATCTAGTTGATAACGATCCTTTCTGTGAAAATACATTTTCTTTTCATGCATGGTCACTTAAAATCAGGATGAAAAAACTAGTTGAAGTACCAGTTCCCTTGGATCCCAAAGAATTTTAAAGAACATGGTAAGGCAGAAAAGTCCATCCATAGTGAGGGAATGACTGCCTCAACCTGTTTTCAAAGTCCCATCCCTTCACACTGCATTAGGTAATCTTCTTCTTCTTCTTCTTCTTTCGGCTGCTCCCATTAGGGGTCGCCGCAGCAGACCAACTGTTTCCATTTCTTCCTGTCCTCTGCATCTTGCTCTGTCATACCAACCACCTGCATGTCCTCTCTCACCACATCCATAAACCTTATCTTAGGCCTTCCTCTTTTCCTGTTATCTGGCAGCTTCATCCTTAGCATCTTTTTCACAATATACTCTGCATCCCTCCTCAGCACATGTCCAAACCAACGTAATCTTGCCTCTCTGGCTTTGTCTCCAAACCTTCCAACCTGGGCTGACCCTCTAATATACTTATTCCTAATCCTGTCCATCCTCGTCACACCCAGTGCAAATTTTAACATCTTCAACTCTGCCACGTCAAGCTCTGACTCCTGCCTTTTTGTCAATGCCACTGTCTCCAACCCATATAACATAGCTGGTCTCACTACCATCTTGTAGACCTCCCCTTTCACTCTTACTGGTACTCGCCTGTCACAAATCACTCCTGACACTCTTCTCCACCCACTCCATCCTGCCTGTACTCTCTTCTTCACCTCTCTTCCGCACTCACCATTACTCTGAACTGTTGATCCCAAGTACTTAAACTCATTCACCTTTGCCACCTCTACTCACTGCATCCTCACCATTCATTTATCCTCCCTCTCATTCACACACATATATTCTTTGTCCTGCTGACCTTTATTCCTCTTCTCTCTATAGCATATCTCCATCTCTCCAGGGTCTCTTCCACCTGTTCCCTACTCTCACTACAGATCACAATGTCATCTGCAAACATCATAGTCCAAGGGGACTTCTGTCTGATCTCGTCTGTCAACCTGTCCATCACCATTGCAAATAAGAAAGGGCACAGAGCTGATCCTTGATGTAATCCCACCTCCACCTTAAACGCATCCGTCACTTCCCACCGCAGACCTCACTGCTGTCACACTACCCTCATACATATCCTGTACCACTCTTACATACTTCTCTGACACTCCCGACTTCCTCAAACAATACCACAACTCCTCTCTAGGCACCCTGTCATATGCTTTCTCTAAATCCACAAAGACACAATGCAACTCCTTCTGACCATCTCTGTACTTCTCCATCAACACTTTCAGAGCAAACATCGCATCTGTAGTGCTCTTTCCTGGCATGAAACCATACTGCTGATCACTAATCATCACCTCCCTTCTTAACCTAGCTTCCACTACTCTTTCCCATAACTTCATGCTGGGACTGATCAATTTAATCCCTCTGTAGTTACTACAGCTCTGCACATCACCCTTATTCTTAAAAATCGGTACCAAAACACTTTTTCTCCATTCCTCAGGCATCCTCTCACTTTCCAAGATTTCATTAAACAATCTCGTTAAAAACTCCACTGCCATTTCACCTAAACACCTCCATGCTTCCACAGGTATGTCATCTGGACCAACAGCCTTTCCATTCTTCATCCTCTTCATAGCTCTCCTTACTTCCTCCTTGCTAATCCATTGCACTTCATGATTCACTATCCACACATCATCCAACCTTCTCTCCCTCTCATTCTCTTCATTCATTAGCCCCTCAAAGTACTCTTTCCATCTGCTCAACACACTCTCCTCTCTTGTGAGTATGTTTCCCTCATTATCCTTTATCACCTTTACGTGCTGCACATCTTTACTAGCTCAGTCCCTCTGTCTAGCCAATCGGTACATGTCCTTTTCTCCCTCCTTAGTGTCCAACCTTTTATACAACTCTTCATATGCCTTATCCTTAGCCTTTGCCACCTCTCTGTTTGCCATGCACCTCATCTCCTTATACTTTTGTCTACTTTCTTCATATCTTTGACAATCCCACTTCTTCTTCGCCAACCTCTTTCTCTGTATACTCTCCTGTACTTCTTCATTCCACCACCAGGTCTCCTTGTCCGCCTTCCTCCTTCCAGATGTCACACTAAGCACCTTTCTAGCCATCTCTCTCTCTTACTAGCTCTGCTGTAGTTACCCAGCTATTCGGTAGCTCTTCACTGCCACCCAGTGCCTGTCTTAACTCTTCCCTGAACATCACCTCACAATTACCCTTTTTCAATTTCCACCATTTGATCCTTGGTGCTGCCCTCACACTCATCCTCCTCTTCTTGATCACCAATGTCATCCTACAAACCACCATCCTATGCTGCCTAACTACACTTTCCCCTGCCACCACTTTACAGTCTCCAATCTCCTTCAGATTGGTCCTTCTACATAAGATATAATCCATCTGTGTGCATCTTCCTCCACTCTTGTATGTCACTCTATGCTCCTCCCTCTTGTTAAAATACGTATTCATCACAGCCATGTCCATCCTTTTCGCAAAATCCACTACCATCTGACCTTCTGCATTCATTTGCTTAACACCATACCTACCCATCACTTCCTCATCCCCTCTGTTCCCTTCACCAACATGCCCATTGAAATCTGCTCCAATCACCAGTCTCTCACCCTTGGGTACAATCATCACCACTTCATCCAACTCACTCCAAAATTTTTCTTTCTCATCCATCGCGCACCCAACTTGTGGAGCATATGCACTAACAACATTCATCATTACGCCATCAATTTCCAGCTTCATAAACATCACTCTATCTGACACTCTCTTCACCTCCAAAACACTCTTAGCATACTGTTCCTTCAGGATAATGCCTACGCCATTTCTCCTCCCATCAACACCATGATAAAACAATTTGAAACCACCTTCGATACACCTAGCCTTGCTCCCCTTCTATCTGGTCTCTTGCACACACAACATACCAACCTTCCTTCGGTCCATCATATCAGCTAGCTCTCTCCCTATACCAGTCATACTGCCAACATTCAAAGTTCCGACCCTCACTATCACAGTCCTAGCCTTTACTTGGCTTTGGGCACGCCTTCCCCATCTTCTCCTCCTTCGGCCAACAGTAGCCCAATTTCTGCCAGCACCCTGTTGGCCAACAGTACTGGTGGCATTAGGTAGTAATAGGAGGAATGTCTCTGCAATGCTGTAAAACTACCACAAATGCCTAAGGCAATACAGCTCCACTGTGATTGCCAATCACAATCCACTATCCTAATAACTCATAATGTGTCTGCGTAGCATAAAGTAATACATTGTGTAATTCTAATCACTCACTGCAAAAGAAAAAAAATCACATTACTATATTGTGTTTGCATAGCACAGTCCAATGGGAAGCAGATGAACCTTTGTTATGGCAGTGCACAACTGTACTTTGTGGTACTCGAGGGGACAAACGCACATGAAATGCAATGCTCTGTACTAATATAAGGATAAATATATAGACACCTTGGATATCCCACATTGTACAGTTCCTTTGTGGCTCTATCACACACCCACACACATGCACACACACACACACGTACACACAAGCTCACACACAGAGTACCTCACATTAAAACTTGGAAAAATACTTTCTTTACTGTGATACTTTCGTTATATACCACAAAATGCAGAAAAGTTAATCACCTTTCTGCAATGCAAGTAATAATCCTCTAGACCTCTGCTTATAAGGGCTGAATAGTAAAACCAGTCAAAAAGTCTTTTGGGTCTGTTTCATTTCTACTGATCTGCCCAGACAGACAGCAGAAACATTTCTAATGAGTAGCTGTAGGTAAAAGAAAGGTGAATGATGTGTGAAACAATTCCTAATTAAAATATGCAGATTCATACTATTAAAGTGGTTGATTCACTCGCAAAAATACACCAACAATGGGTTATTTTTCAAAGAAATAAAGAAAAAAATGCTAAAAAACACAGTTTTGTTACTTATGATAGCATTTGAAATAAAAGACTCTTCCATCCATTAAAGTGTAATGTAAATTGTGTATTATATTATTATTAGTTAATATGTTTTGCACAGCAGGGGCTGGCATTCTCCAAAATTTACTCCTGTCGATAATTATTTTGGTTAGGCTCTTACTTATTGAATCTGAAAGGCATTATACTAAGTGCATAACCACAAGATACAGTGAATTATTATTAGCATTTATTATTCTTATTATATTATAAATATTATATTCTTATACCACAGTGCCAAATGAGTATTTAGAATACATCAAGGAATTCTGAAGTAATGGAAAAAACTATAGGTAGAGAACTCATGGAAAGAACATGCTTCAAACTATAGCTCTACAAATCTTCTCTATAGCAGATAACTGATTAGTAAATCTGGGTTTAATATAGAAATTCCATGAAACCTTAACGAGTCAGCAGTATCCTTGTAAATCAAATTATAAGCAGTTCTAGCACTACAATATTTACACGGTCTGTTCCTTTACTTATGTTTCCTGATACGGAAAACAGTGAATGATGAATTAAAAAAAGCAGAATGGATTCTTCTTTCTCTCATTTCAAAAACTCAGTTCAGTAAGCAGTTCTTCTTATAAACAGCCTTTTCAGCATGCTTCTGTGTTGTACTAAACGCTTGAGTTCCTCAGTGTTGACATTGTGCCTTCCTGACACAGCAGCTGCATTGTATTGAGTGGTCTCAGTGGGACAAGGCACTTGTCTGCAATTTGTCATTCTCAGTCTATTCAGATGTAACAGTAAAGGACTTTCTAGAAGATGATTTCCAGTCAGGTGAAGCTTTGGAAATCTGCCCATAAGATGGCATTCATACTCATGGTCTTCTGCATTTGAAGCTTTACAGTGTATGTGCATGGAATGCAATTACATGCAACATCCACCTTAAAACTTCATAAGGAATGAAGCAGCCTGTACTGCTAACCTGCTAGGAATAGTAACTACAAAATACAGAGGAGCACAGTGAAAATCTTTTGCAAAAAGCATTTTGCATAGCATCAGGTATATACGAATGATCTTATTTATTCTGCTGGCAAAATATGCATGCATTTTCGAGATCCTAATAAATCATGTAACCTCCCTTATGTTCTTTGCTTATGTCTATAAAAAGGTTTCATGCAGAGATAACCTTATAATTCATAAATGCCAGTGTTAAGTATGGATTAATGTAGAATCCTCAGACTATGCCAACATATTAACTCAGCATGTAACCACATCACCTAGTGGACTTATTCAGTTTGATTCCTATCCTGATAAACAACTGGTTACCCTATATATGAACATCATTGAAGCAATGGAATCATTTAAGTTATTACTGCCTGGTCATGTTAGATCCTTCATTTGGTTTTCAGACCAGTATGAAAGTGTGTGAAACATGTCCATAGAAAAAAAAAACAGTAAATTACTTGCATTTATAAAGCTGCCCAAGGACAGTTCATTTTCCTTAGCAAAATCTGTGCATCACTGTTACACCTCCTACATTAAACAGTCCAGGACAATGCAGCAACAAAAATAACCCAAAAGCAATTTAACATGTAAATAAATAAATGGTTTATAGCTCTTGCAACCTCATGTTCTGCTTACAGTGTATTATTAAACTTCTCACACTTCAGTTAATCATATTTCTGGATATACTCCTAATGTTAAGACTGCAGGTGGTTAGGAAACAAAGCAAAGGTTATGACATTTTTGATATTTTGATTTCACCACTGACTCACTTTTTCTTATGACAATACTCAACAAATGTTGTCATCTTAACTACTGAAAATGATTCAGCTATACAAGCAAAGCATTTTGGGAAAGAAAATCTACTGTACTTTTGAGAAACAGCTACTTACTTGTACTATGGTTTCACAAATAAGTCATTGCATTAGTCAATTTTTCTATTTAGGGTGTCCCAGTGAACATGTGAGACAATCAAGAACTTGCTTTATTAGGATATAAAACCCTTTTGCTGGACTTGGGATAGGAAAGCAGTAGCTTATACACTAATGTTAGTAGTGTGGCATTGTTAGTTTAGTCTTTTATGATGTCATGTCAGTACGTAGTGAGGCATTGTGAGTTTAATCTTTTATGATGTCATGTCAAGAGTAATCAACTTCAAGAATGTTTTCAAGGGGTCATCCTTATCAACAAACGTAGTTGCAAAAATAACTTACGTTTTGAATCAAACACTGTCAAAACCAAAGACCTAATTACTGCTCCACTTATTAATAAATCAAGAAGACCTTTTGAAAATGTAGTAAGAGCATATATTACTTCATTCTGCACATAGCTGTATCAAGGTAAGTACTTAACATGAGACAGTATACCTTTGTTGTATTACTTTAGGTAAATAAAGCATGTGCAAGGATGTACCTTTGATTGCTTCTTAGTAAAGAAATACAAGTGTGTGTGTGTGTGTGTGTGTGTGTGTGTGTGTGTGTGTGTGTGTGTGTATGCGTATGTGCAGCCTGACGTACTGTCCAGAATTCATTGTATCTTTTATGTCTGATGCCAGTTAGGATAGGTTCTGGCTCACCATAAACCTGAATAGGATAATATGGACATCAGTAAATGAATGAATGAATGAATGTACTAAACTAATTGCAGAAACAATACAGCAAGTAGTCTGTGTTGGATGTTTACTTTTTACACATTTCTTATCTGTTAAGGATGCACCCCTTACAGTTTTGGTGCACAAACCTGATCAATTTTATTTGAACTCCACTGATAAAACAATAATTGTATAAAGGCAAGCAATACAACTATCTGATCAATCTGTATCATTAAAAGCAGCCCCATATA